>NW_004444183.1:1484872-1500985 GCF_000243295.1 Trichechus manatus latirostris
TGGAAGAGTGTAGTCAATGTCACTGAACTGTGCATGTAGAAATTTTTGAAATGGTGTATCTTTGGCTATGTGTATTTTCACCAAAAAAAAAAGGTTGAGAAGTTAGAGGGTTGATATGTTGTGGGGTTGTTAACCAACGTCATAAAACAACATATGTACTTCTGTTTCATGAGAAACTATTTGTTCTGTAAGCTTTCACCTGAAGTACAATAAAAAAAAAAAAAAATACCCTTCTTGAAGGCTAGGAACATACTCTGAGTCCCACTGTGGTGTCAGAAGCCAACTCTATCCCTAACCCTATTTCCAGGAAAACAGAGGAGGGAGGGCTATGTAAAGAATCCACATACTTAAAGGAAACACTCTGTCTCTGCAGCAGTGGAAAAGAGAGCCTTTGAGTTGTGTAAGTATTAATGTCACCTGGCCCACATCACCAACAGACTCTCTTGCAAATAACTGGTCAGTAATACTCAATTCATTCAAAATGAATAGAAAAAAACAAAAATTCCAGCATATCAATAAAGGAGGTTAAGAGACACACAACTATTAACAAATGAAGAGTACGTTCCAAAAAGATGATAATATGGAGAAGACGAAAGCTGAAAATAATTTTTTGCTACGAACTAGAAGTATTTAATAAGTCAATCACTTCTATAAAGAAGATCATACAGTAGAAATGTTAGAATTTGGGGAAGAGATGGCAAGATAGAATATGTTTGTATTTCATACTATTAAAGAGGTAACCTCATCTATATAAAGAAGCTATACGATGCATTCTGCATATATACCTGAAACAAAATGCTTCAGAAAAGTTTAAAATAAAAGGACAAGTAAAGGCATATCAAGCAAATGGAAATTAAAATGAAAGAAAGAAGAAGGTGAGGATGATGAATGAAAAGGGTAAGAAAATACAGCAGAGGTCACCATTTTAATATCATACAAGCTAGAACACAAAGAAGACTAAAATCCTCACATAAACAACATTATGACAAATAGAGAAAGAATTTAAGTTGTCAACGATATCACTCTACTTGGATCAACAATCAACATCCACAGAGGCACAGCAGTCAAGAAACCAAATGATGTATTGCACTGGGCAAATCTTCTGCACAAGCTTTAAATTTTAAAAAGCATAGAGGTCATTTCGATGACTAAGGTGCTTCAGACTCAAGCCGGGTCTTGTCAATCACCTGATATGCATGAGAAATTGGATAATGAAAAAGGAAGATAAAAGAATTGTTGTATTTGAACTGTGATGTTGACAAAGAATATTGAATATTCCATGGACTGTTAAAAACAAATAGCTCAGTCTTAGAAGAAATAAAACCAAAATATTTCTTAGAAGCAAGGATGGCATGTCTTTGACTCACTCATTTTTCTCTTGTCATTGGTAAAGACCAATTGCTAGACAAGAACATCAAGTGTCATAAAGTAGAGGGCCAGTGAAAGAGAGGGAAACTGTCAATGAGATGGATGGGCACAACAGCTGCAGCAATGGATTCAAACATACCAACGATCATGAAGATGGTAAAGAACCAGGCAATGTTTCATTCCATTAGACCTAACAGATGGCATGTAACAGATGACAACTAACAACAAAAACGTGTGCCAAGTAACATAGCACCAACATGCAAAAGGCAAACAGGAAAAAGAGACAGAGACAACCAAGTATTAGTAGACTATAACTTACCAATGACAGAGCAAGAGGGCAAGAATTATGGATACAGAATTACTAATAACAAAATTAACAAAATTCTCCAATAATAGGAAATTACAAATTCTTTCCATGTACCACATAACATTCATACAAGTAGATTATACATTAGCTGACAGAGGAAAAAATGCCATAAATCCAAAAAGTGAAAATTAAACAGGCACTATTTTCTGATTGCAATGCAAACATTAGAATTTATCACCAGAATTTGCCAATTTAGTATATGATCCAATTTTTGGATTTTATCATTCTGATAGTGTTATGAATTGAATTGTGTTCCCCAAAATATAAGTACAAATCCCAACACCTTTACCAGTATATGTAATCCTGTTTGGGAATAGGATTTTCTATATTATGATAATGAGGCCATATCAGTGTAAAGTATGTTCTAAATGTAATAACTTCTGAGATATAAAAAGAGCAGATTAGACACAGGAGTGAGGGCAAAAGCGGGGAGATAGACGCCACTTGAAGATTGCCAAGGTACCGAGGAAGAGAAGCCGAAAGACACAAGAATCTTCCCCCAGAGCTGATAGTGAGATAGCTTTCCCCTTTCGTTGGTGCCCTGAATACTTATAGCCTCCTAAACTGTGAGAAACTAAATTTCTGTTCTTTGGAGCCACCCACTTGCGGTATTTATGTTATAACAGCATTAGCTATCTAAGACAGGTTTTTAAAAATGCTATCTCAAAGTAGTTTTCATTTGAATTTCTCTTATTATAAGTTAGCTAAGTAATCTTTCATATGCTTAAAATTTCTGAAAATTTCCTCTTGGAAATTAAAAGAAGTTTTACTTGACTCTTGGGTCAAAGAGAAAGTAGAAACCTGTATTGCAAGTATCTAGAAAACAATGAATTTTTAACTGCATATCAGATTCGGCAGAAGTAAAAGTGGGGTGGTTGGCAGAAAAGCCATAACATTAGGTACCTACATAATTTAAGGAAGAAAAAAAAAAACACTAAAAATAAGTGAATTAAACATTGACCTCAAGTTATAAAAGAAATAACAAATACATTAGAAAAGACAAAAAAGAGAATCTGGCTCACTGGAAAAAATAACAAGAAAATAATGAAACTATTACTGACCCTTATGAATTTATACAAACAGGAAGAAGAAAACATGTTAAAGGGATAGTAATCAGAGACAGAACGGAAATGAAGAAGGACAAAGTGGGGGGGAAAGAGAAGGGGAAAATGATTTCATTTTTTGACTGCTATTCTTTCTAGAATATGAATAACTTTTGGAGGTTCATATTTGAAATTGAAGCATTATATGCCTCTACTCACTTCTGCACTGGAGCATCAGGTCCTTAAGAGGTCCTTTGATTCTCATCCCTTGGGACTCTCCAACAGACGAGGGCTTACTGGTAGAGCAAATTTCTGCATTTTCTAGTTCTCTGCCCTTAGTATGGTCCTCCAATTCCTGATCTACAAGCTTCCTGAAGGCAGGGACTACATCTTTTTTCACCATCACGTATTAAGTACCACAATGCATGACACGTATCAAGTACTCAACAAATACTTTTCCAAACAAATAAATAGCACAAAAGCTTTCAGTTTAACTCTTATCAATATTTTATGATTTTAAATATGTAAACTATGCATCAAAAGGAATGTTCCCACAACAAAAAATAACCATTGCTTTAGAAGAGGATATGAAGAGTGATTTTGGTGATTTTGTTTCTCCATTTTCTAAACTCTTGACAATCATTTGTTTATAAAACGAACATTCAAATATATACATTGTTATTGTTCACTGTGGTCAAGTCAGCTCCAACTCATGATGACACCCAACGCAACAGCATGAAGCAGTGCTTGGTCCTGTGCCATCTTCATGATCTTTGCTTTGCTCCAGTCCACTGTTGCAGCCACTGTGTATTCTGAGTGCCTTCCAACCTCGAGTGCTCATCTTCCAGCATCATATCAGACAATATTCTATCAGACATAGAGATTTCATTGGCTAATTTTCAGAAGTAGATTGCCAGGCCTTTCTTCCCAGTCTTAGTCTGGAAGCTCCACCGAAGCCTGCCCAACATGGATGACCCTGGTGATATTTGAAACACTAGTAGCATAGCTTCCAGCATCATAGCAGCATGCAAAGCACCACAGTATGACAAACTGACAGACTGGTTGTGATAAAATACACACACACACACGCACACACACATAGATATATCTATATATGCATGTGTGTGTGTATGTACCAGTGATGTCTAAGTGACCTCAGGAAATAACAGTATCCATTCCCCTCCCTATTGGCAGGAGACCATAGATCAAGCTAATATGCTCCAGACTCTTCTCTGCATTTATCCCTACTCTGGAACCCAAATAAAAGCATTATCACTAAACTTCCTAACTAGAAAATTAAACTCGCTTATATATTTAGGCTTTTTTAAAAGGATACTCTGATCTTCATACACATTTATTTTAATTGTCACCATTTCTTCTTCTGAAGGATTACAAGTCCTTGATCTACATTTTAATAACCCTGTGTTAATAGTGTTTTATCTGTGGCTTACCTCTATTAGCACTATCAAGTGAGTTCAAAGAAACAAAAGTGATGAGCATGGTCAGCTACACAGGTGGATCAAAATTGCACATAATAGGAAGAACCACACAGAGAAACTGTTCCTGTTGTTGCTCCAAGGCAAGCCTTTGATTCAAGTACAGTGTGGTGGTAAATTTTCAGCCCCCACTCCCCACATCAGACTCTACCCACTCCCTTCCTCCCTGCCATTCCCTCCCCTGCCTCCATCACCACCACCACCCAGGAGCAGTCCTTGTTAATCTTAGGCAGAGCCTAGAACACTGCCTGCAGCAGCTACTAAAGAGAAGGACCACGGCCGTGCCTTGTCAGACCTGAGCCCCAGCCATTTGGTCTCTTGGTCTCTTGCTTTCTCACTCTCTCCCTTTCTTCTTTTCTCTTCCCTTTCAGGAAACTTGGTGAGCAACTTGATTTTGTTCCTGCTCCTTGTCAGTTTTTTTAATACGGTCGCTATGAGATGGAATCAACTACAGCAGTGAGCTTTCGGTTTGGTTTGCTAGTTTTCGGTCTTCAATAGCCTTTGTCAACACAATTGGCTGGAGTCCAGTAAGGAGTGAAGGGTATAAGATGGTGTAACCCTCAGGGGAAAAAACCTGAACCTATCTGAGTCTCAATTTCTTCAGCTGTACTTATTTTACAAGGTTCTTAGAGGATCAATGAGACAGTGTCTTTGAAAATGAGATAAAAATTTAAGAGAAGCATTATTATTGCTGCTTTCAAGGGAGAAGAACATAGAGAAATCAAATCAATAATTAACTGGGATTTTAACCAAACTCCATCCTCCCCTGCCCCACAGGAAGCTCAGTCCATAAGAGGTTTGTATGGCGTGAGAAAGTGAAAGATTGTAAGTTCATAAAATGGAATTAATATATTTCTTTTACCCACCAGACTGGGTTCATCAACTGATCACATGACTTCCAGTCCTGAACAGTGGCCCAGGACAGGATGATAGGGTGGGGGGTGGAGGGGGACTTCTAACAGCTTTGAGCTCTGAGGATTATCAGGAACATGAAATTCTGCTGAAAACAATGACTATTTAATAATTATAAGAGCAAGAGAGACGTTCATTAAAGTTACTCTAAGTAAATCCCTAGGAAAAGAAACACATAAAAATGTATAAAATGAGAAGTTGTCTCGCTGGTTTGTTGTGGATCAAGCTGACATTTTTTGAAAGCAGGAATTCAACATTTCAGGCATGAATCCCTGTCAACTCTTCACTGTTGACTTCTCCCAAGACAAATCAAAGTACAGATGCAGTGATTCCCTGGAGCCATCGATCAGCTAGACCCAACAAGCTCACCTTCTCCTTCTCTTGGACCCAACTCCAGGGTCCTGTGAATTGATGGAATATAAAAGCAGTAGAAGAAATAATAGCCACCCTTCCAATGAAATCTTCTTTTTACACAGAAAACAATTCTAGAGTACTGGTGTGTTTTTCATTTTCTGAAAACTTTCGTATTAAGTTGGCTTCCTCTTTGAAGCAATATATTAACATCTGAAATTCTATTCAGGAAGTACACTGTGTTTTCAATCATAAAAGTGGGCTTATGATAACTGCCAGTGAATCATAGGCCTGAAAAGGACATTAAATTTCACATAGTCCTGCTCTTGATCCAACTCTGCAATCTTAAAATAACATTTCAAAATGCATGTCCCTCACAACACTAGCTCCTTCAGCTGCTAATAGATATCACAGGAAAAAATAGAGATCTGTATTCAAAGAAAATGGAAAATGCTTAGTTAAATAAAGTTAAACAGGTTTTATTACTATGAATAGCCATGTTCCTATCTGTAGTCGGTTGCTCTACTTATAAAGAAGGTTTCTGTCTCCTCAACTATTCAAGGACATTGCTTCCCTCTTTCTTTTATACACTATCAGATTTTCCCTCTTACTGGAGTATTTGAATCTCTGGGTGGTGCAAATAGTTAATGCTCTCAGCTGCTAACCAAAGGTTGGAAGTTAGAGTCCATCCAGAGGTGCCTTGAAAGAAAGCCCAGGCTATCTATTTCTGAAAAATCAGCCATTGAAAAGCCAATGGAACACAGTCCTGTAAGTACAAATGGGGTTTCCATGAGTTAGAATGGATTCAGCTGCAACTGTTTTTTGTTGTTGTTGTTTTATTCTCATTAGCATCCTATCATTAAAAAAAGGAACCTCTGTTTTCCCAAATTCCCTGCCAGCCCTACCCCTGTCTCTGTTTCCATTTGTAGCAAATCTGAGAGTTGTCTGAACTCACAGCCTTACAGTCTACTCTTCCCAGTCTTTCTTTGTCCACTCTAATCTCTCACTGCTTCATGGAAACTGATGTTCATGGGGTCCCTGACAACCTTTGCATTGCTAAATCCAAAGTTCAACTACTATCTTCATCTTATTTTACCAATGAGCTACATTTGGCACACCTGATCACTTCCCCTTTAGGGAGTCACCTGCTCCACTTGGCCTCCAGGACTCCACACTCTCTTGGTTTTCCTCCTACCTCTCTGACGTTCTCTCTCAATCTTTCTTGCCTAGTCCTCCTCTTTTCTCTGACCTGTGATCATTGGTCCTCTTTGTTTCTCTATCTACATGCCCTTCCAAGGTAATACCATCCAATCTCAAGGTTCTAAATACCATAAATACTTGGAGGTCAACATGTCCTGACTCCATGAGAGAGAACAATAGAAGCTTCAAGTTTAGAACCTTCCCAGACTCTGCCCTGTGTGTGTCTTCCTTTGGTTGATTCTAATCTGTACCCTTTCCCCATAATAAACCACGACAATGCGTATAGTAGCTTTCAGTGCGTCCTTAGTTTTGTGAGTGCTTCTAGAGAATTATTAAACCTGAGGGTGATTTGGGAACCCCTAAACTTGCAGTTGGTGTCAGAGTGAGGGTGGTTTTGAGGTTTGTGCCCTCAACCTTCTCAGTTTGGTTAACTCCAGGTACGCTTATAGACTATTCTCCACACAACAGTCAGAGCAAACCTTTACAAGTTAGATGACATCGCTTCTGCTCAAAACCCTCCAACGGCCTCCTATGTCACTCAGATGTCCTGCACCACACAGTCTGTGTTAGCACTTTGATTTCATCTCCTACACTCTTACCCTTGTGCACTCTGCTTCAGTGATTGTTCCCACACCAGGCTGCTCCCACCATAAGGCCTTTGCATCATCTGTTCCTCTGGCCTGGAACACTGTCTTCCCATGTCCCTGTATACCCTTCAAGTCTTTGCTCAAATGTTACCTTCTCTGCAAGATCTACTCTAACCACATTAATTCCAGTGCCTCCTCTTGGTTCTTCTGGTCCCCTTTGCACTACTCCTTATCACCTTGTGTCACTTATCACCTTCAAACATTCAATACAATATTTTTCTTTATTGTATATGTGATGTCTCTCCTTTACTGGACTGTAAGTGCCACACGAGCAGGGATTTTTACCTGATTCCTTCACTGATGCACTCCAAGCCTAAAGACTGACAAATAGTAAATGTAGTTGAATAAATTAATAAATTAATGAATATTATGTAACTTGTTCAGTAAGCAGTAAGAAACCAGTGAAGATGTGTGGTATATGATGCAAACTGTGTTTTAGAATTAACTCAGGGGACTGAGTGCTGGATTCTTGTTAAGACCTCAGACTACATCTCAATCACTCACTCGCAGATATACTAAGCCCTCAAAAAAATATTTACTTTCTAAAATTGGAAATAAAGGGAGAATATAAGACAACCAGAGATTTAAAATATTTAAATGTAAGTGTAAAATAATATTTTCAAGAAGGTTTGTAGTGGTTTCCTGGTGACCAGATGAAGAGAAGGGATTTCATGACACCAGAATCATGCTTTATGTCATGGGTTGAACTGTGTCCCCCTGAAATATGTGTAAACTTGTTTAGTCCATGATCCCCAGTATTGTGTGGCTATCCTCCATCTTGTGATTGTAATTTTATGTTAAAGAGGATTAGGGTGGGATTATAACACCCTTACTAAGGTCACATCCCTGATCCAATGTAAAGGGAGTTTCCTTGGAGTGAGGCCTGCACCACCTTTTATCTTACAAGAGATAAAAGGAAAGGGAAGCAAGCAGAGATGGAGGGACCTCGTGCCACCAAGAAAGAAGTACTGGGAACAGAGAGCATCCTTTGGACCTGAGGTTCCCGTGCTGAGATGCTCCCAGACCAAGGAAAGATTGATGAGAAGGACCTTCCTCCAGAGCTGACAGAGAGAGAAAGCCTTCCCCTGGAGCTGACACCCTGAAATTGGACTTGTAGCCTACTAGACTGTGAGATAATAAATTTCTCTTTGTTAAAGCCATCCACTTGCGATATTTCTATTACAGCAGCACTAGATGACTAAGACAGAATTTAGTACCAAGAGAGTAGAGTGCTACTCTAACGCATACCTAAACCGCGGAAGCAGTTTTGAAACTGTAAATGGATAGAGGACCAGCAGCAGCAGAAAAACAGAAGCAGCAGAGGACCGGCAGCAGCAGAACAAGGAGACTGGCATGAGATGGCAATGGAGCCGACCCACGGAGCAAAAGAGCTGAGTGCCTTTGAGCAAGAGCTTTTCTGGTGAAGTGGGGTGCCTCTGGGCACTTATCAGTGGAGCAAGAGAGCTCAACGCCTTCTGGCCAAAGTTTACTGGCTGAGTGGGGTGCCTCCAGGCACTTATCAGTAAAGCTACAGAGCTTTGGAACACTTGCCCCCATAGGGCAGATGCAGGCATGAGGCCCCAGAGGCCGAGAGGCCAAGGAACCAGGAAGCAGAAGCTGAAGAGACAAGGAATACAGGAAGCAGAGCTGCCTCAGTCACAAAAGGTCTGGCCTCGATTTCTGGGGTCTCAAGGGGTGGAACCATGGCCTCTGGTGTTTCTAAGGTAGAGTCACCACTCATATGGACTAGGAGAATGGGGCCGCCTAAAGCCGAGGGAGCAGAGTTGCTGTCCCAGTGGGCCTGGAAGGTGGAGCTGAAGCCCAGGGCCGAAGGGCCTCCACTCAGAATCCAGAGAGCGTGGCCATTACCTAGAGCCTGAAGGGCAGAGCTACTGTGTGAATGGTCTCAGAGAACAGAGGATTATTTTCAAAGCCTTGAGGGCTAATGTAATGTGTTCTGCTGACTTGCTTGGTGCCCATTATGCCTTCTTTCCCTGCAACTTCTTCCATTTGTAATGGAAATGTCTAGCATGTGCCTGCCTGTTGCACCGTTGTACCTTTGGAAGTAGATAACTTGTAATCTAGATTTCACTAATGAAGAAGAATTTTTGTATTTTGGACTTGGAGTTGATTTAAGACTTTTGCTATGATATGATGTGGTGAATGTGTCTTACATGTAGCAAGGGCATGAATTTTAGGGGGCCAAAGAGTGGAATGTCATGGATTGAATTGTGCCCCCCAAAAATATGTGTAAACTTGGTTAGTCTATGATCCCCAATATTGTGTGGTTGTCCTCCATTTTGTGACTGTAATTATATGTTAAAGAGGATTAGGGTGGGATTATAACACCCTTACTAAGGTCATATCCCTGATCCAATGTAAAAGGAGTTTCCCTGGGGTGTGGCCTGCACCACCTTTTATCTTACAAGAGATAAAAGAAAAGGGAAGTGAGCAGAGATGGGGGGACCTTGTACCACCAAGAAAGAAGCACTGGGAGCAAAGCACGTCCTTTGAGCCTGGGGTTCCTTTGTGGAAAAGCTCCTAGTCCAGGGGAAGATTGATGAGAAAGACCTTCCTCCAGAGCTGACAGAAAGAGAAAGCCTTCCTCTGGAGCCAATGCCCTGAATTTGGACTTGTAGCCTACTAGACTGTGAGAGAATAAATTTCTCTTTGTTAAAGCCACCCACTTGTGGTATTTCTATTATAGCAGCACTAGATGACTAAGACACCTTGATACACAAACCTGTTGCCGTCGAGTCAATTCGGACTCATAGTGACCCTATAGGACAGAGTAGAACTGCCTCACAGAGTTTCCAAGGAGCAGCTGGTGGATTCAAACTGCTGGCCTTTTGGTTAGCCACCAAGCTCTTAACCACTGGGCCACCAGGGTTCCTCCTCGATACCCAGCTAACTCCAATTTTCCAGGCACAAATGTTTTTCATGCATAAGAATTTATCTTCAAAAAGTGAAAAGGCACATTTTCACCCATCTTACTCAAAGACCCCTTTCAAATCTTCTTATAATACTGTTCAGTAGGAATAATTAACCATTTATCCAGGTCATCTCTTATCTTTCTGTCAAGATACTTTCAGAGCATATGTTGTTCTTTCCAACACTACTTCCTGGGAACTACCCTGTTTTAGGGTAAAAGAAGTAAAATCTGCTGTCTCCTCCTATGAAAAGGTGCAGAGGGAATTTGCACCTTCCTACCACACCAGTAGAATCCTCTCTTCATAGGCGGAGACAGTAGCATACTTTAGGGACAGAAGGAAGCTGTCAGAATGGGAATATTTTTGATAGTCACCTAAAAGAATAGCATCATAAAAAGTTGATTTCTCCAAATATCTAAAACAAGTCATTATTTCCTATATTTCCTGGGTATTTGAGATGTGTATAAACAGGGACGGATTATCCAACAAGCAAGTTAAGCACAGGCTTACTTGCGCTTACTTACTAATCTGTAGTGAACGATTTCACATGAGTTTCATTTTGATCTGCTGTGGTGAAACCCATGTGAAATTGTTCACTATAGATTAGTAAGTGAGCACAAGTAAGCCCATGCTTTCCTTGCTTATTGGATAATCCATCCCTGAATATAAATTATTTTTGCATGACATCTGGCCAGGAACAGTTTTCTGATTTCTGCTCTTGGTGCTACCAGTTCCAAGAAAAATGCTTCAAGAGTAGAAAATCACTGGCAGAAATTTTTCAAAGCCAAAAATATTATAGCTTTGAAAAAAAAAAAAAAGAAAAGCTTTCATTTGACAAAGAAGGAGGTTAACAGGTTTACTCAAGATTTGCATAACAAGACATTCCTGGATTAAAATGAAACCTTGATCTCTTTATTCCTGACCCTTTGTTCTCTCTACTTCACTCCAAGATAAGCACAATCAGGATGTCTTCAGCCTATCACAGCAAGAAGGTTCTTCCACAGCACCATCTTCTCTATCAAAAATGTATTGAGTTCCAAAAAAAAAAAGGTTGAGAAGTTAGAGGGTTGACATGTTGTGGGGTCGTTAACCAATGTCATAAAACAATATGGGTACTACTGTTTCATGAGAAACTATTTGTTCTGTAAGCCTTCACCTGAAGTACAATAAAAAATTAATAAAAATGTATTCAGTAGTTATTATTTATAAGGCACATCAATAGACAGGAGGAACGGGTTACATCAAGTTTTCTGGTCTTTCACTCATTTGCCCTGGCCCCAAATCACATGGGAGGTAGTCCTGACTTCTGTACTGTGATAAACTGGTCTGTGTCAATCAGGGGTGTTTCCTGCAACATCTCAGTGGAAGATGACTGTCACGTGTTCTCATAACTAATAGCTGATTTAAGGTCGTCTCTTTAACAACATCACCTCCAGCCACTTGCTTTCTAGTGTGCTTGAGAGAGAGTGAGAAAGTGGTGACATCATAGCCAGTACTGCAGGGACTCAAACATGCAGCCTGTGTTACCAAGGTCTAGGCATGGGAGTAGAGTGCTTGTGAGAACAGTAGTCATAATATGGAAACAAAAGAAGGTGGAATCCACAGCCCACAGCACTATGTCTCAAGCCCTTTCACGGGCTTTAAAGTGCTTTCATCATCCGACCCTACCAAGACGTCCAAGCACATTCTTTCCTGCTCCCAAACACAGTCACAGAGCACTGGTGAGACCTACCCCTCCACTCAGGAAACACCCCTCTAAGTAACCTGTCCTCCATATGCCTTCTGTAATGCCAGCGTGACCTCTCCTTCAAGTCGTCTTGCCCAGATGGGCCAGCCCTTAACTGAACTTCCTCTTCTCTCTAGTCCTACAGATGTCCCCAGCCGAATCACACAATTTAACACTTAAATATCCTCTGCTTACTTCACACTTGCAAGGCCTCCATGGAATCCCTCACCACCCCTGTCCAGGACACGGCACACAGATGAGACACAATGCACATTTCTTACAGATTTGCACTGAAGAAGTAACCTTCCTCTGTTTCTCTTGTTAACACAGGTGGAATCTGGAGGCAGATATGCAAAGTCCTATAAATATTACTCGTCAAAATTATTCTGAAGTGCGTTTAAAACTATGGACGACTAATGTCAAATTTAAAGCTCCATTTCATCACATCTCTTAACAATTATTTTCCTACATGAATATTTCAGGCATATAAAATAACGAACCTCAAGAAAATAGAAGAAGGGAAGAATTTTTTTTTTTTTAATGCTCCTTGGGATGACTACAGAAGAGCCCGAAGATTTTCTCTTTCACATTTTGCAAGTGCAAACCCCTTCCCACTGTAAGTGGACATTTGAAGGAAGCTCAGCTCCAGTCCCAGGTACTCACAGATCTCTGGTATGGCAGGGATACGGAATTGCCTGCACCTGTGCTGCTGGTTCTGGCGCATCCTGCCTTGTCTGCACCGAGATGATGGCCCTCTCGAGCATGTCTTGCAACGGGACAAAGATATAGTTATATTTGAACCCGTCAGCTGGTAGACTCTGTGGATGGAACTTCCAAGAGGGGTTTTTTACCAAATCTGTTCTCATGCTGTATAAGACACTGGTCCGAATTGTATATGTGACATGAGGCGGCAGTTTGACAGACACTGACCGTAAGTTTTTGTTGACTAAGGAACTGTTGAATATAATACCTAGAGGCAGAAAAGAAACAGTAAAGGATTACAACATAGGGAGGGGCTCACTCAATGCCAGCATTGGATCAGAATTGGGAAACTGAAAGTACCATTAGAAGCATCGTCCCAGCCCTGAGACCCAGGGTGGTAAAACTGACAGGTGTTAGGCAAGCATTTAGCTGTGAGTTAGAACCAAGATGTCCTAATTCTTAGTCCAATGTCCCTTTTTTTTTAAATAAATAAACTATAGTGCAGTGTCATCAATACAAAGAAGCCATTTGTTTTGCATTTTTGCAGGACTTGTAAAATTGCACTAAAAACCCAAACCAAACCAAACCCATTGCATCGAGTCGATTTCAACTCAAAGCCACCCTATAGGACAGAGTAGAACTGCCCCATAGGGTTTCCAAAGAGTGGCTGGTGACTTCGAACTGTTGACCTTTTGGTTAGCAGCTGGGCTCTTAACCACCACACCACTAAGGCTCCAAAACTGCACTAGGCTGTTCAAATATCAGACTTCCTTCTCTCAAGTTCCAGGTGCATTCCTAAGAATCCATCTCTTTGGGATTATTGATCTTTCAAAACTTAAACATGGATTCTGTATTCAGTCACACAAATTCCTTGAAATTCATGTATAAAGCCTCAATAAAAATAAAATAAACTTGACTAAAAAAGAATATAAAACAAAACATCATATTTAAAAAAAGAACACATACATATCTTGAATAGGTGAACAATTAATGGATGGAGATGAATTGCCCATTGTCTTGTCTTTTCTTTTTCCCAAGATATCAAAATACAATGATAAAAGTAACGATGAGAGGAAATTATTTTCCTTCTGAGCCATTATAATAGATTTTAGGGAGAAATATGCAATATGACAGCCTATTTGTGCTCGCGCCTTTGTGGGCATAGTTTTCACTGAACGCTTACTGGCCAAGAAATTGTTCCTCTGCATGAGTTCATGTGCTTTAATCTCCAGGAGGTCAACAGATTCGTGCGCCTGGAAGCGGTTCAACTCCACACAGGAGGAGACATTTACCAAGATGTGGCCCAGGAACTGCAGCTGTCCAACCCCTGTGTGGTTAAATATCCTGTCCAGCATTCCTCCTGAGGGAAGGGAAATTACAACAAGTTAACTTTGGTTTCAGGCCAGTGCTTACTGCTGGAGGCTGTGCAAAAGAACTTGAAAATGAATACAAATTCCTTCATTAAAAATTACTCAAAAGAGTCCAATTTTGTCTATATGCAAACTTTGCTACTTATTTACTGAGTGTAAACTTTTTAAATGCATTCTCTATAATGGTTATGCTTATACGTAAATGAGAAGAATACAGTTAAGATACAAGGGTGAGGGCTCAGGACAGTTGTTTGGACCAAAAGAACATCTGGCAGTGGCGATGGATAGAAGAAACACAGAGGAGAAAGTTTTCAGAGATAACTCAGGAGGAAAACAAAAAGGCTGATGCTCCAACCTGGAGTCAAGTAGTTCTAAAAAACACTCCTTAAGTGAAGCAGCAGCAGGTATTTTATGAAAGTCATTTTATAAAATTAATTTTGCAAAAACAATTATCAAGGAATATCACAATGAGGAAATAAGATCTTCCTATGGAATCTGTCTTGAATTTGTGCATTTGAAATGGAAATGTAGTGATAAATGTAAATTTGGAAACACCTTTGCTATTGAGGCTGAACTTCAAACATTTTTGAAGCAAAAACACTGAGGACATCTCAGTATTGTAGCTCTGGTTTCAGGAAGGAGGTGGAACACAGTAGATACAGACATGAAAAACCAAATGATCTAGAAGTAAGGCAGTGTGGGGAAAATGCTCAGACCCAACCTGGACCAACTAACCCACCTAGAGAGGTCAAGTGACTTACAAAAGATAACAGAATTCAATAAGTGGCAGAGCTGTTGTGAGACCTGAGCTCCTCCAGGCCTTTTTTTTTTTTAATAGACTACTTTTTTAGAGCAGTTTTAGGTTTAAAGAAAAATTGCACAAAAACTAGAGTTCCTAATTACCCCCTCCCCACTGCGCACAATTTCCCCTATTATTAATATCTTACAATGATGTTGCACATTTTTTACAACTGATGAACTAATATTCATGCATTGTTATAACTCAAGTCCATAGTTTACATCAAAGTTCTCTCTCTGTGTTGTACAGTCCTACAGGATTTGACATATGCATAATGTTACGTGTCAAGTATTACAGTATCTTACAGCATGGTTTCATTGCCCTAAAAATGCCCTGTATTCCACCTACTTGCCCCCTAGCCCCAGTCTAGGTTTGTCTTTCTTCATACAGCTCTTCAGTAGGAGACACTGTTAGACTCCTGGGGCATCCCACCCCATTACTGTCACTAAAAGGGAGGGGCAAATGTGCTTCACCTGTGGGTGTGTGAAAGGCAGCAGCCCCACTAGGCTCATTGTGTGGGAAAACCTGTGCATCAAGTGGGCAGTATTCACAGTCGAGTTGTCTCTACTCGAACGCAGTCACCCACCCAGCTCAGGCTCTGCTCCTCACTGAGATCCCAAGAGAGTCTTTCACTTAGAACTTTATTTTAAAAATCCAAGAATTAATCAAGAGGAACTGAACATGCATGAAACATACTGGCATGTTTTCACACACACAACACACGCAAAAATGCATAGAAAACCACAGAAACTATGTAGACAAAATCATAATGTAAGACCCAGGTGTAAATCCATCCACCTACGGTCACCTGATTTTCGACAAGGGCCCAAAGTCCATCAAATGGGGAAAAGACAGTCTAACAAATGGTGGTGACAAAACTGGATATCCATCTGCAAAAAAATGAAACAGGACCCATACCACACACCATATACAAAAACTAACTCAAAATGGATCAAAGACCTAAATATAAAGCCAAAAACTATAAAGTTCACAGAAGAATAGGACCAATGCTACAGGCCCTAATACATGGCATTAACAGGATAGAAACCATAAACATCAACACACAAACCCCAGAAGTTAAGCTAGATAACTGGGATCTTCTAAAAATCAAACACCAATGCTCTTCAAAAGACTTCACCAAAAGAGTAAAAAGAGAACCTACAGACTGGGAAAAAATTTTTGGACAGTACAAGTCAGACAAA
>NW_004444183.1:1502331-1504567 GCF_000243295.1 Trichechus manatus latirostris
CTGTGCATGTAGAAATTTTTGAAATGGTGTATCTTTGGCTATGTATATTTTCACAAAAAAAAAAAAAAGGTCGAGAAGAGAGAGGGTTGACATGTTGTGGGGTTGTGAACCAATGTCATAAAACAATATGTGTACTACTGTTTAATGATAAACTATTTGTTCTGTAAACCTTCACCTGAAGTACAATTTTAAAAAAATCATAATGTAAGACAGTTGCTAACTGACAGTGCCCACTCACTTGGCTTAATCTAGTCTCAAGGTGTGGGGGACATCAGCTTCTGGCCATGTCTTCCACCCACACAATACTCATAAGAAAACTAGGTAATAGTTACCCTTCCCATCAAAAAAAGAAAAAAATCTATCAGATTAAACATAACAGTCAACTGTGAGAAATGTCATGGCAAAGAAATGAAAGCACGATTAGGATCGTCTGAGAAAGGCCTGACACGTATACATGATGCTTAATCTTTTCAACAACACATTCTGATACTGTTAGTGTTGTTAGGTGCCATCGAGTCAGTTCCAACACATTACAATCCAATGTATTCTGATATTACTGAAGTATATACTTTTTTGGCAAGTGTTCTAGATGTATATTATTTTGTTCTTAAATATATGAAGGTGTTTCTCTATCCAATAACCAAACCAAACCAAACCCATTGCTGTTGAATCAATTCCAACTCATAGCAATCCTATAGGACAGAGTAGAACTGTCACATAGGGTTTCCAAGGAGCAACTGGTGAATTCGAACTGCTGGCCATTTGGTTAGCAGCTCAACTCTTAACCACTGTGCCACCAGGGCTCCCTCTATCCAATACATCCTTGTTATTGGGCATTGCCTGAAACACCATAATCGGGCAAAAGCATTGAGAAATGACAATTCTTTGGCTACCTTCTTGGACAGGTGCCACGGTGCTTCTTCACTGCCTAGCAGATGCACACAGTGTGGGACACATGCTTGTTACTGCTGTCTCCCCACATTCCTGCTGTCACATGCACATACCAGACGTCCAACATGTGCATACTGGGGTCTGCACAGAAATATCCAATTGAATTAAACTCCCTAGAGTAATGTCTTCAGGGTCAACCCTTAACTTTTTCCTTCTCTTCCATGATTCGGGACAGTTTCAGGCCCTGTCTCTTACCTTCCTTTTGCCAGCGGAAGTAACACTCTGTCCCCAGCCATCTCTGTGTGCAAGCATCGCTCCCTGCCTTCCAGTTCCAGTTGCCATGGAGTCGATTTCGACTCATGGCAACCCCACGTGTGAATGAGTAGAACCATGCCCCACTGGATTTTCAATGGCTGATTTTTGGGACGTAGACAACCAGGCCTTTCTTCCAAGGTGTCTCTGGGTAGACTCTAGCCTCCAACCTTTTAGTTAGCAGTGGAGTGCTTTAACCATTTTTACCACCCAGGGATACTCCCTGCTGACCTTCCTCATATCTCACTAACGTGCTGAATGCTCTAGGCTCTCCAAGTGACAGTCAGGGTCTCTGTGAGCCCACCTCACGTCCCTTCCCCAGCTTGAAGCCTGCCTGCCCTCCTCCCTAGGCACTTGTCCCAGCATGTGGCAGCACTAACCCTTACTGAGAGCTGCCTCTACATGACACTGCTGCCTCTCTCACTCTGTGTTTCCCTCCTTAAATAGTCTTCTCTCTGCTTCCATATCTTCCTGGGGGCAGACTCAAGGGCAGCTAACATCAACAAAGTTTCAAAACCATGATTCAAACACAGATTTTCCAGCTTTGGGGACCACCTTCTTAAAACTACTGCAGGCTGTGCTTATATTCAGTGGAACAGTGTGAAATTGCTATTTAATATATATAAAAAACAAGAATATCCACCATTTCACACAGTTCTACCTACCACAAAGTAGAAAGACTACACAATCTGGAGCCCAAGATTTGGGTTCCTAGTTCCATCAATAATTGTAGGGCTCTGAAAGAGCCACTCTCTAAGCCTCAGCTCCATCATCTGTATTTTAGAAATAACAATAACCCTGTGTCTGTCTCCCAAGTAGGGATTTTGTTGGACTCAAATTAAAAAAAAAAAAAACCAGACATGAGGTCATTTGGTAAATTATTAAACTGTAGACCAATAAACTATTACCACTGGAATACACACACATTCTCATAGAAACACCACCTTAATTCATCTTTCGGTCACCCCTAGTTAAGTGGTGGTGCAGTGGTTAAGAGCTTGGCTGCTAACCAAAAGGTTGGCAGTTCAAATCC
>NW_004444183.1:1504744-1511810 GCF_000243295.1 Trichechus manatus latirostris
AAACAAAAAAAAAAAAAAAAACCCCGCTGCCATCGAGTCAATTTCGACTCACAGCAACTCTATAGGACAGAGTAGAACTGAATTGTCCCATAGGGTTTCCAAGGAGCAGCTGGTGGATTCAAACTGCCAACCTTTTGGAGAGTAGCCAAACTCATATGCATATTCTCTCCTACTGGCTCTATTTCCCTGGAGAGCCCTGACTGATACAGAGGTGATAATAATATGCCCTGTGGTCTTTTTGTAAAGATTAAATGAAATAGTGCATGTAAAACTCTTGGCACATACATTGTCTGGCACAAAGTGATTATTCAATAAATGTTTCCTAGTATTATGATTATTAACATATTATATAAAATGGATTTCCAATAGAGGCTTTTCAATAGAGTTATAGACAAAATATGTTTCCTTCATCTTGCCCTAAGACCCAGGACGTTGGCTCAGGTAACACTGCATGACCAAAGTGATGCACTGGATGGTGGGCCAATTTCCAGATTTCCAACCTCCATCTCCCACCTCTACCAAGATGGAAAGCTCAGCATTCCAATTTATCTGTTGTAAGGAAACAGAAGGTAGAATCTGGACAACCAGAATGGATTGGCTGATGCATGGGCAAAGCTGAAGCCAATCCATTGTCTGTTTTCTCTGTTTATTACCTTCTCCAAAATTGTACCCCATCTCTGAAATTACCATTGTGTAACGCCAATGTGTCACGCTAATAGTGCCCATTTGTGCTATATAATATGACACTCCTCAAGCTTCCCCCACGGAGCACTAGTGGAAGGGGAGAAGGGGGGAGTGAAGGCGTGGGATGTGGAAGGTGAGGACTGAGATCTTGTTAGGGCCTTCACAAGGAAAAGATTTCTTTAACTGACTTTTTTAGAGAAAGATTTATATTGTACTAGTCTATTCTTCATTTGTTTTATGAAAAATGTTTCATTTTTCCCCAAAGTTCAAGCAAAAGTAGTGCTTTTGGGCAATTTATGATGTTTATTCTGTAACTTTCTGTAGGACCTGGTACACCACCTAGCACCTGCAAGAAACACATATGTGTCAGGTTACCGAGTCATCACTTATGCTGTAAAATGCTATTGTAAGGGGTTGGTATTTAGGATGTGTGCAGTATGTAGGATGAAAACTCCTTTGAGGATTTTGTTGTTTTCTAGATAAGGTGGGTATGAGGCTGACCTATGGTATTCTTTTGTGCAATGGTAGCCTTAAAAAAAACAAAATGCCATCAAGTTTATTCCGACTAATGGTGACCCTATAGGACAGAGTAGAATTGCCTTACAGGGTTTCCAAGGAGCTGCTGGTAGATTCAAACTGCCAACCTCTTGGTTAGCAGCTGAGCTCTTAATCACTGTGCCACCAGGCCTCCATCAAAACGCAAGACACATGAGAGACCTGGGTGGATTTTCCCAATTTAGGAGGCGTAGGAGTTGCACTGTTCCCTGCCATGACTGTCAAAGGAAGCATGTGAGGGTGACTGCTCTGCCCCTGTATTGGCTCTACTACTTGTTTGATGTTTTACATTGGAAAATTATTTAATATCTCAAAGTTTCAACTTCCTCATCTGTAAAGTGAGAAAAGTAAAACTACCTATGGTGTTGTTTTGAATTAAATCAAGTTGTGTGTGTGTGTATTACCTTATGTTTTCACATGTACTTACCGAATGCTATTGTCATATTTATAATTGCTAAAGATGAGAGCTAAATTTCAACCAATTATCTTAATTTCATTCCTATGGATAAAACTAAGCAGAACAACTAGAAAATGGGAGACCAAAATTTCAATGTGAATTATGGGGGACTTTATTTTTGTAAAGATTTGGAGAGTGTTAAATTTTATAGGAAGGGGAAAATGGGAACATTTGTTTATTGCTAACCATTTATTATTTGGAATATGCTGCTCTACAAACTTGTCTAATAATAAAGTTTGGTTAGACAGACTAACTGAATATAATTCTAGAAGTTAAATTCAATAAGGAGTGACTTGGCCTCAGTAAAATGTAGCTATAATTATCTTCTGGGGGCAGAATCAAAGCTGCTCTAAAAAAGGCCTTGAGGAGCTGAATTGTTCATATAATTGGGAGATTTTATATATATATATATATGTATAAGCTCTGGTGGCGCAGTAGTTACAAACTTGCCTATTAACCAAAAGGTCGCAGTTAGAATCCACTAGCTGCTTCTTGGTAAAACCCTATGGGGCAGTTCTACTTTGTCCTATAGGGTTCCTATGAGTAGAACTGACTTGACGGCAAGGGGTTTGGTTTGGGTTTGGGTTTTATATATATACATATATATATCAATAACTAATACATACATACATATATATATATATATCTTAGTTATCTAGTGCTACTATAACAGAAATGACACAAGCAGATGGCTTTAACAAATGGAAATTTGTTTTCTCACAGTTTAGGAGACTAGAAGTCCAAATTCAGGATGCCAGATCTAGGGGAAGGCTTTCTTTCTGTTGCCTCTTGGAGAAGGTCCTTATTCCTTGGCTCCTTGGTAATCTTCATGTGGCTTAGCATCTCTCCTTCCCCATCTTTCCTCTGCTGGCTTGTTTAATCTCTTTTATATCTCAAATGAAAATGACTTAAGATTTACCACACACTAATCCTGTCTCATTAACATAACAAAGACAACCCATTCCCAAATGAAATTATAACCACAGGTATAGAGGTTAGCATTTACAACACATATTTTGGGGGAACACAATTCAATCCACAACAGATGGTTTAAAAAAAATCTTTACAAGGGTTTCATAAATCTGCCATGGCAGCAAAGACTTGAGGGGATCTAAAATCCAAGAGAACAAAAAAAAAATCAAACCCATTGCCGTCGAGCCAATTCCGACTCATAGTGAGCCTATAGGACAGAGTAGAACTGCTCCATAGGGTTTCCAAGGAGCACCTGGTGCATTTGAACTGCCGACCTTTTGGTTACCAGCCGAGCTCTTAACCACTATGCCTCCAAGAGAAAAGGGACATAGAAAGCCTGATATGTGATACTGCAAAATAATTATTTCCTTCCATATGGAAGACCCAGGTTCAATTCTAGGCCAATACACCTCATGCACAGCCACCACCTGTCTGTCATTGGAGACTTGCATGTTGCTATGATGCTGAACAGGTTTCAGTGGAGATTCTAGACTAAGACAAACTAGGAAGAAAGGCCTGGTAATCTATTTCCAAAATCAGCCAGCAGTGAAAACTCTATGAATCAGAACAATACAATCTGCAACCAATCTTAGGAATGGCACAGGACTGGGTAGTGTTTCATTCCATTGTGCACGGGGTCACCATGAGTCAGGGGCCGACTTGACAGTAGCTAGCAACAACAAAAACTGAGAAGCTGAGCCTCCAGCAGTCTTAGGGGGCTTTCAGTTCACAGCCTACCAAGGAAAAAGGGTCCTAATAAACACTCAGTTTTTTAGTTTTTGAACCCTCCCCAATGGAACATCTCTACTCCTTAATGAAAGAATGAAGCTGAAAACTTCTCTGGTAAGACTAAAGTCCTGCTCTGGTGATTGCTCAATCCCTTATTGGATTAAGGGATTGTGGCTCCACCATAGCTACCTTCCAGGAGTATGAAAATAACATTATTGGAGGTAAGGCCAAGATGGTGGAGTAGTCAGATACTTCCTGCGATCCTTCTTACAACAAAGATCTGAAAAACCAAGTGAGTCAATTATATATGACAATCTAGGAGCCCTGAACATCAAAGGCAAAGTTGAGGAATCAGACTGCGTGGCAGGGTGAGGGAGAGATGGTTCGGAAGCAGCAAGGAGTTGCCATACCTGACCTGGCAGGAGCCGGCACCCTTCAGGCTGGATCGGCTCACGTGTGCAGTGAGGCAAGCAGTGGTGCTCCGGAGATGTTTTCCACATTGGGAGAGTCCCAGTGGCAGAGTCTACCCGGGAATCCAGAACCAGTGAAAAGCAGCACTCAGTTGGCAAAAGATAAGTACTTGTGTCTGGCCTACTGCATGGATCAAAAAACCCCCCCTTTGGGAAAAACCTCTATCCTAATTATTTCCTCCCTCCTGGCTCTGCACCAGGTCCCTGGCCCTGAACCAGGTCGCTGGCAGCCTTCAGAGATTGCTGAGACCCCTGGGCAGGAAGTAGGACTGGTCATACACCTTGAGCCATTTTCTTGGCCTTGGAGAGGGAACAAATTAACGGGGAAAAAATAATCTGCCGGCTTCCCTAAGCCAGGAACTCATGGTACGTACAGCTCCTTTGCCTGGGTACAGGCATAAGGGGTCCACAGACTTTGAATGTGTTTCACCATTGCATAGATCTGTGTGGGACCATTTCAACAGCATAGGCCCTCATTACCACAGTACAACAGGGTATATACCTGAATTCTAACTTCATCTGTTTCAGGTATATGGTGAAGTGGAAGTTCGTGACATTTGACACTTCTCTGGCCTTTAAACACCACCTAGCCACCTGCAACAGGGGTCCAAGAATAAGTGGTGCCCCCCATTTCTTACAGCCAACAGCACTGGATCATTATAGTCTGGCTATAAAACCCACCCATCTATGTGCTTTAGGGAACACGGACATGCTTTCCTCCCAGACACTCAGGGGCAGCTGTCAGCCCCCTGACTCGCTCAGCATGTGATCACCTACTGCAGCCAGATACCTGTGCCTATACCAATCACCCATGCCTGTCTAGGACTGTAGATGAGAGCTTATACCACACACTTGGTGACTGACTATCTGGACACCTGAGCCAAATTCATACAAGAAAAGTAAATAGACTCTTGGACTCACATACCTAGTAACAGCTTTAACCACGTGGTGACACAATGTTAGAGCTTCCAAGGTACCAGTAATCAAACTAGCTCACACAAGCAGCCTATTTGGGCACATCAAAACAAAACAAAACAGGAAGCTAGGACATAGTAAGAAAACATAAAAGAAATATAATAACTTATTCATGGCTCAGAGACAACAGTCAATATCAAATCACATAAAGAGGCAGACCATGATGGCTTCAGTAAGCTCCCAAAATAATCAAGAAATTTTCCGGAGGAAGACAGTTTCTCGGAATTACTGGAGGCAGAATACAAAAGATTAATATACAGAACTCTTCAAGATATCAGGAAGGAGATCAGTCAAAATGCAGACCAAGCTAAGGAACACACAGACAAAGCAGTAGAGGATCATAAGAAGGTTATTCAAGAGCATGATGACAAATTTAATAAGCTGTAAGAATCCATAAAGAGACAGCAATCAGAAATCCAGAAGATTCAAAATAAAATTTCAGAATTAGATACCTCAGTAGAGAGTTACAGGAGCAGAATTGAGGCAATCAAAGTCAGAATTAGTGAGACTGAAGATAAAGCACTTGACACCAACTTATTTGAGTAAAAATCAGATAAAATAATTTTAAAAAATGAACAATTATGTGGGACTCTATCAAGAGGAATAACCTACAAGTGACTGGAGTACCAGAACAGGGGGTGGGGGCAGCTAACAGAAAATACAGAGAGAAGTGTTGAAGATTTGTGGGTAGAAAACTTCCCTGATATCATGAAAGATGAGACAATATCTATCCAAGATGCTCATCAAATCCCACGTAAGGTAGATCCCAAAAGAAAGTCACCAGGACATATTATCATCAAACTTGCCAAAACCAAAGATAAACAGAGAAATTTTAAGAGCCAATAAGAATAAATGAAAAGTCATCTACAAAGGCGAGTCAGTAAGAATAAGCTCAGACTACTCAGCAGAAACCATGCAGGCAAGAAGGCAATGGGATGACACATATAAAACCTTGAAGGAAAAAAATTGGCAGCCAAGAATTACATATCCAGTAAAACTGTCTATCAAATACGATGGCAAAATTAGGGCATTTCCAGATAAACAGAAGTTTAGGGAATTTGCAAAAATCAAATCAAAATTACAAGAAATACTAAAGGGAGTCCTCCAGTTAGAAAATCAGTAACATCAGATAACAACCCAAGACTAGAACACAGGACAGAACAACCCCATATCAATCCAGATAGGGAAGTCATGAAAATAAATCAAAGCTAAAACACTGAAAATAGGGAAAAAGAGATGTCAATACATAAAAGATGACAACATTAAAACAAGAAAGAGGGACTAGAAAGTAGACATAGATTTTTCATATGGAGAGAAACTCAAGGCAATATAGAGAAATAAAAGACTAGTTTAAACTTAGAAAAATAGGGGTAAATATTAAGGTAACCACAAAGGAAACTAACAATCCTACACATCAAAATAAAAAACAGAAAAATATAAAGACTCATCAAATACAAAATCAACAACAATGAAAAAGATGAAAAGAAAATACATAAAGAAAAACAACTCAGCACAGAAAATTAAATAGAACAAAAAAACTGTCAACAACATACAAAAAAAGACATCAAAATGACAGCACTAAACTCATGCCTATCAATATTTATGCTGAATGTAAACGGCCTAAATCTACCAATACAGAGACAGAGAGTGGCAAAATGGATAAAAAAAACATGATCCATCTATATGCTGCCTACAAGAGACACAAATTAGACTTAAAGACACAAACTAACTAAAACTCAAAGGATGAAAAAAATACATCAAGCAAACAACACTCAAAAAAGAGCAGGAGTGGCAATATTAAACTGACAAAATAGACTTTAAAGTAAAATCCACCACAAAGGGTAAGTAAGGACACTATATAATGATTAAAGGATCAGTACACTAGGAGTATATAACTATAATAAATATTTAAGCACCCAACGACAGGGGTAGAAAACACATAAAACAAACTCTAACAACATTGAAAGAGAGATAGACAACTCCACAATAATAGCAGCAGACTTCAACACTTCACTTTCGATGATGGAGAGAACATCCAGAAAGAAGCTCAATAAAGACACGGAAGATCTAAATGCTACAATCAGCCAATTTGATCTCATAGACATATACCAAACACTCCACCCAACAGCAGCCAAGTATACTTTCTTTTCCAGTGAGCATGGAACATTCTCCAGAATAGACCACATATTGGGCCATAAAGCAAGCCTTAACAGAATCCAAAGCA
>NW_004444183.1:1512711-1562989 GCF_000243295.1 Trichechus manatus latirostris
GATGATATGATCTTATACACAGAAAACCCCAAAGAATCCACAAGAAAACTACTGGAACTAATAGAAGATTTCAGCAAAGTACCAGGATACAAGATACACGTACAAAAATCAGTTGGATTCCTCTACATCAATAAAGAGAGCTTCCAAGAGGAAATCACCAAGTCAATACCATTTAAAATAGTCCCCAAGAAGATAAAATACTTAGGAATAAATCTAACCACTGATGTAAGACCTATACAATGAAAACTATAAGACATTACTGCAAGAAACCAAAAGAGACCTGCATACACAGAAAAACATACCTTGCTCAAAGATGGAAGACTCAACATTGTGAAATTGTCAATTCTACCCAAAGTTATCTACAAATACCATGCAATTCTGATCCAAATTCCCAGCGCATTTTTTTAATGAGATGGAGAAACAAATCACTAACTTCATATGCAAAGGGAAGAGGTCCCAGATAAATAAAGCATTACTCAAGAAGAAGAGAAAAGTGGGAGGCCTCACACTACCTGATTTTAGAAACTATTATACTTCCACATTAGTCAAAACAGCCTGATACTGGTACAACAACACATGCATAGACCAATGGAACAGAATTGAGAATCCAGATGTAAATTCATCCATTTATGAGCAGCTGATATTTGACAAAGGCTCAAAGTCCATTAATTGGGGAAAAGACAGTCTCTTTAACAAATGGTGCTGACATAACTGGATATCCATTTGCAAAAAACTGAAACAAGACCCATACCTCACACCATGCACAAAAACTAATTCAAAATGGATCAAAGACCTAAATATAAAATCTAAAATGATAAAGATCATGGAAGAAAAAACAGGGACAACACGAGGAGCCCTAATACATGGCATAAACTGAATACAAACCATAAGTAACAATGCACAAACACCAGAAGAGAATCTAGATAACTGGGAGCTCCTAAAAATCAGATACTTATGCTCATCAAAAGACTTCACCAAAACAGTAAAAAGACAACCTACAGACTGGGAAAAAATTTTGGCTACCACAAACCCAATCAGTGTCTAATCTCTAAAATCTACAAGATACTGCAAAACCTCAACAACTAAAATACAAATAACCCAATTAAAAAATGGGCAAAGGATATGGACAGGCACTTTGCCAAAGAAGACATTCAGGCAGCTAACAGACACATGAGGAAATGCTCACGATCATTAGAGAAATGCAAATCAAAACTACAATGAGATACTATCTCACCCCAACAAGGCTAGCATTAATCCAAAAGACACAAAAATAATAAATGTTGGAGAGGTTGTGGAGAGACTGGAACACTTATACACTGTTAGTAGGAATGTAAAATGGTACAACCAGTTTGTAAATCGATTTGGCACTTCCTTAAAAGCTAGAAATAGAAGTACCATCTGATCCAGCAATCCTGCTCCTTGAAACATACCCTAGAGAAATAAGAGCCATCACACAAATAGATATATGCACACCCATGTTCATCACGCACTGTTCACAATAGCAAAAGGATGGAAACAACCTAGGTGCCCATCAACGGACAAATGAATTAACAAATTATGGTATATTCACACGATGAAATACTACGCAACGATAAAGAACAACAATGAATCCATGAAACATAACATGGAGGACTCTGGAAGGCATTATGCTGAGTGAATTTAGTCAGTTGCAAAAGGACAAATATTGTATAAGACCACTATTATAAGAACTCAAGAAAAGGTTTAAACATAAAAGAAAACATTCTTTGATAGTTATGAAGGAGGGGAGGAAGAGGGGCATTCACTAACTAGATAGTAGACAAAAATTATCTTAGGTGAAGGGAAGGACAACACACACTACAGAAGAAGTCAGCACAACTGGATGAAACCAAAAGCTAAGAAGTTTCCTGAATACAACCAAACAGTCTGAGGGACAGAGTAGCAGGGTTGGGGGTCTGGGGACCATGGTTTCAGGGGACAGCTAGGTCAACTGGCATAACAAAGTTTATTAAGAAAGAAAGTGTTCTGCATCCCACTTCAGTGAGTGGTGTCTGGGATCTTGAAAGCTAGCAAGCAGCCATCTAAGATGCATCAATTCGTCCCAATCCACCTGGAGCAAAGGAGAATGAATAACACCAAAGACACTAGGAAAATATTAGCCTGAGAGACAGAAAGGGCCACATGAACCAGAGACTTCATCAGCCTGAGACCAGAAGAACTAGATGGTGCCCAGCTACCACCAATGACCTCCCTGACAGGGAACACAACAGAGAGTTCCTGATGGAGCAGGAGAAAAGTGGGGTGCAAAACTCAAATTCTAGTAAAAAGACCAGACTTAATGGTTTGATTGAGACTGGAGGGACCCCAGAAGACATGGCCCCCAGACTCTGTTAGCCCAAAACTGAAACCATTCCCAAGGCCAACTCAACAAAGATTAGAGTGGACTATGGGACATAAAATGATACTCGTGAGGAGTGTGCTTCTTAGCTCAAGTAGATATATGAAACTAAATGCGCAGCTCCTGTTCAAAGGAGAGATGAGAAGGCAGAGAGGGTCAGTAGTTGGTTGAATGGACACGGGAAATCTGGGGTGGAAAGGAGGAGTGTGCTGTCACAGTATAGGGAGAGCAACTAGGGTCACATAAGAATTTATGTAGAAATTTTTATATGAGAGACTAACTTGAACTGTAAACTTTCACTTAAAGCACAACAATAAAAAAAAAAGAAAAAGAACATTATCTGGAAGAAGATAACACCATCAACAGACTCAAATTTATTTCTATTAATTTTCATATACTATATCTGGTATTCACTGAAAAAATCCTTCATATTCCCAGAAACAAGACAGAATAAACAAAAAGCAAGCAAAAAATATATAACAGAAAAAGACCCACGTAAAACCAAACATTATAGTTATCAACATGCACTTCAAAAACTGTGATTAATGTGTTGGTAAATCAGATGAAAACAGAAGAACTTTCAACAGAGAACTGAAAACTACAGAAAAAGAACAAAATTAATGTTTTAGAATGAAAAATGCAATAACTGAAATGAAGAACTCAGTTGGCAGGTTTAAAAGCAGATTAGACCTGGCTAAAGAAAGAATTAGTGAATTTGTAAATCAGTAAGAAAAAAATCCTCAAGAATTCCCAAACTGAAGCAGAGAGAAAAAATAGCTGGAAAAAAAAAAAAAAAAAAAAAGAAGACTAAAAAAAGGCTATGGGACACAGTGAGAATTTTTAATCATGTTTAATTGAAGTTGCAGAGAAGAGTAGAATGATAATTTCCAGAATCCGCATTTCAAGAGATAATGGTCAACTGTTGTTATTAGCTATCATCAAATTTGCCCCCTACTCATGGTGACCCCATGCACAATGGGATTAGACTGTCGTAATACACAGAGTTTTCATTGGCTTATTTTTCAGAAGTAGGTTGCCAGATCTTTCTTCCTAGTTTATCTCAGTCTGGAAGCTCCACTGAAAACTGTTCAGCACCATAGCAACACATAAGCCTTCACCAGCAGATGGGTGGTGGCTGCACTTGAGGTGCATTGGCTGGGAATTGAACCTGAGTCTCCCACATGGAAAGCAAAACTTCTACCGCTACTTTCCCAAAATGTAAGATATCAAGCCATTGATTCAATAAGTGCTACAAAACCAAAACAGAATACTCACAAAGAAGACAATACTTAGATGAGTCATATAGTAAAGATGACAAAATAAAAGAAAATTTTAAACAGACATAGAAAGCAAAATAGAGTTTCAAAAAATATAAAGCCTGAAGTACAATAAAATATAATATATATATATATAAAGCCTAAAACATCAGAACTAAAAGGAGAATAGACAAATCCACAATCATAATGGAAAATTTTAGCACACTTCTCTTAATAACTGATGGAATAAGCAGATTAAAATATCAGTAAGTATACAGATGATTACATCCAACAATCACAGAACCACTGTACGCAGGAATGAAAATTGGCCATGTGTGGGGGTATTAAGCAAGTGTAAACAAATTTCAAATAAATTGAAATCATATTGACAGAGCACATTCTGACAACTGTGAAATAAAGCTAGAAATCAGCAACAAAACAATAAAAAGAAAATCCCAAATATTTAAAAATTAAGCTAAAAATTTCAAAAAAGAAATTACTATATATATTATCAAATATTTTAATTGAATGATAATGAAAAATGAAGCATATCAAAACTTGTGATATGCAATTAAGGCAATGCTCAGAAGAAAATGTATAGTCATGAATATATACATGTGTATGTGTAAATATACATACATATATACATATATACACATACACACACATATATATAGAAAAGAACATGTTGTAAATCAATGATCTAAGTATCTATCTCAAGAAGTTACAAAAACAACAGTGATTTAAAACAAAGAGTAAAAGGATGGAACCAATAAAGAAAAGAGGAAAAAATCAATGAAATAAAAATAAACAGACAAACATATAGTAGAAAGAATCAACAAAGCCAAACATTGGTTCTTTGAAAAGGCTAATAAAACTGATAACTCTCTGACAAGACTTATCAAAGAGAAATAGAGAGACAGAGAACAAAATTATCAGGAATAAAATAGGAGATATTTACACATATTCTTCAGATTATTAAAAAGAATTTACTGAGTAAAATTACTCACGAAACTTTTCTCTCATGCACTGTTTTTCAAGATGACATTTATGAGTGTGAAGTAGCAAAATATGACAATAAAACAAAAATAAGGAGGACACACATGGTTCCAGCTTCAAAGAGCATAGAAGAGAATTCCTAGGAAAACAGCTGGTTCCATTGCCTAGATTGGAGCATGATGAGATGGCCCTAGAGAGGTACCTGCACAAACAAAAAGACTCAGTAGCAAAGAGGACACGTTGGTGCATCAGGGGCGGGAAGTGGATAACTAGTGTTACGTGCAAAAGCAAGAGAATATGAAACTCTAGGAAAGAAATACTATAATAAAAAGGAAATTTGATTACAATGCACCACCTTGCTGTGAACTGAACAACATTTATCTAGTCATCATGTTTTATGACTTAACTAAAATGATCATATAACTATAGTGGGGAGCAATGGGGCAGGAAAAATGGTGTTGTGCAAGAGAACTAAATCTTCATCTTTCATGACAGGAAGTCATTTGATAATTCCTAAAACTGACACATCAAGAAATACTAGGATGAGCGTATTCTTTAAAGATATAATGACCAATCCAGAAAGGAGCAGCTAAATAAGTTTAAAATAATTCGCACTAGGAAGTGGAAATGTAAAAAGGGTTGCGGCAGGGGACTCTTTCCCGGTAATAGAGTCAATATTGAATGATATGAGAAGTCTTTGTAAGAGAGTTATTTTTTTACAAACAGGATACAAAATGACAGACAGTATGATCTATTTTTATGAAAATGCACAAACCTATGTTCATATAAGTGTGTATAAACCCATCTTGCAAGGTTTTTACAAGACCTATCTGTGATGATGAGATTATGGGGGGATTTTTTTTACTAGCTTGTTTGTATTTTCCACTGTTTCTTCAACAACCATATCTTTGCTTTGTAATAAGCAAAAAGTTATTTTTAAAAGTGAAATAATGAGTAAAAACAACAGTATTGTTGGATAAATGTTCCTAGGAATTGTATCTATAGAACTTCAAATAGTAGCTTCATCTCAGCGTCTTCATCCTACTGGTTATAGGATGAAGAAAATATATGAAACAGGTTTAAATTTTAAAAGGGGTGCACATGGTAAGGTGAGCTAATTCTTTAAAGAGAAAGCTTCAGAAGGAGATTTGCATCTAGTCAGTTAAACCACCATCACACCCGAGCAGTGGAGAACATCTGACTTCATCGGTGCCTGTTCAGACAGGACTGTGCAGTTGAATGGAAAAATCATCACCATTATTCCCACCACTGATGAGAGGAACTTCAGTCACCAATTTTGGGGTAGCGCCAAGAAGAAGGGAAGAATAGCACTTCATCAGTCTTAAAACTCCACAGGAATTCTGCATTCTGGGCCCAGACACACGTGTAGGAAAAGTTCAGGGTGTGAAGTTCTGTTGCAATTATTTCCCTTAATTTTATAATGGAAGTTTATATGTGGAAAAACCTATTTTAAAGTGTTTTGGTTCCCAGAAATGCTTTGAACTAAATTACTTATTTTTTAAAACCATGTTTTCATTACTTGGAAAAAAAGTTTATAGATTTAGGGCAGTAAAATTAATTTAAAATAGTATTAATCTTTCTAAAATAGCAAATGTTTTCAAAAAAGTGAACTATTGTGGCAGGGTACAAGATCAACACACAAAAATCAGTTGGGTTCCTTTATACTAACAAAGAGATCTTCAAAAGAGGATATCAGGAAAATAATACCATTTACAATAGCCCCCAATGATAAAATACCTAGGAATAAACCTAACCAGGGATGTGAAAGACCTATACAATGAGTAAAATGCTACTGCAAGAAAGTAAAAGAGACCTACATAAATGAAAGAACGTTCTGTTCTCATGGATTGGAAGAGATAACGTTGTGAAAATCTCAATACTATCCAAAGCAATCTATAGATACAATGCAATCCGTATCTGAATTCTAACGACATTCTTTACTGAAATGGAAAAACTAATCACCAACTTTATATGGAAAGGAAAAAAGCCCCAAATAGCCAAAGCAATATTGAAGAACAACAAAGTAGGAGGCCTCACGATTCCTGATCTCAAAACGTATTATACAGCCACAGTAATCAAAATGGCCTCGTACTGGTTCAGTGAGAGACACAGAGACCAACAGAATAGAATGGAGAACCCAGAAAAAATCCATCCATCAATGGGAAGCTGATTTTCAACAAGAGGTCAAAGTCCATTCAATGGGGAAGAAACAGACTCTTTAACAAATGGTGCCGGCAAAACTGCAGAAAAATGAAACTATGCATATATACACAAAAACTAACTCAAAATGGATCAAAGACCTAAATGTTGAAGCTAAAATTATAAGGTTCCTGGAAGATAACAAAGGGATAAAATTATGGGGCTTATTTTTTTGTTTTTTCAAAAATAGATTATCAAACACAGCTACAAATGCATGAACAATAGAAGACAAATTAGAAACTGGGACCTCCTAAAAATTAAATACTTATGCTCATTAAAAGACTTTATAAAAGAGTTAAAAGACAACCTACTGAATGGAAAAAAATCTTCAGGAATGACATATCTGACAAGGGTCTAATCTCTAAAATATATAGAAAATTTCAACAACTCAACAACAAAAAAACAAACAATTCAATTTAAAAATGGGCGAAAGACGTGAGCAGACACTTCACCAAAGAGGACATTCAAGTGGCCAACAAACATCTGAAAAGAATCTCATGATCATTAGGCATTAGAGAGATGCAAATCAAAACTACAATGAAAAACCATCTCACCCCTGCAGAAATGGCACTGATTTAAAAAAAAAAGAAAACAACAAATTCTGGAGAGGTTGTGGGGAGACTGCAACCCTTATCCACTGCTGGTGGGATTGTAAAATGGTACAACTACAATGGAAAGCACTGTGGCACTTCCTCAAAAAGCTAGAAATAGAAATACCTTATAATGCAGCAATCCCACTTCTAAGTATATACCCTAAATATCTAACAGCAGTGTCATGAATAGACATACGCACCCCTATGTTCATTGCAGCATTATTCACAATAGCAAAAACATGGAAACAACCTTAAGTGTCCACCAACAGATGAATGGATAATCCAAATGTGGTACATACATACAATGGAATACTATGCAGCCATAAAGAATAATGATGAGTCCTCAAAACATCTTATAATGTGGATGAATCTGAAAGATATTATGCTGAATAAAATAAGTCAATCACAAAATGACAAATATTTTATGATCACATTTTATAAGAAGACAAGAATAAATACACATACAGAGACCAACACTCATTGGTGGTTACCAGGGATGGGTGAGGTGGGCAGCAGGGGGAAGCACTCTCGAAATAGTAGACACTTGTTGATTTTGGTGATGGGAAAGACAGCACTGAATGAGAGCGAAGTGCACATAGCTTGACCAAGGTAAATGATGTCACTAAGAAGTGCACAAGAGAAAAGGATGTTTTGGTAAATCTAATTCAGCAACAACAACAAAAAATATGTGTGTGGTTACACAAACATGTACATAGGCTAATATGTGTATGAATATGAATATGTGGAAACAGATAGATGTATCTATAGGCATATGTACATACAGGTATGTGTGTGCATGCATGTATATCCATATATATAACAAACCACATAGAGGACAGAGTTACAGATACTTCTTACACATAACCAAATACCTGGCAAGATTGGTTTTCTGGCTTTGAAGGCTTAGGATCATAGTCTTGTGGGACAACTCAATTAATTGGCATAATATAGTTCACAAAGTGTATATTCTGCATCCCAATGTGGTGAGTAGTGTCTGGGGTCTTAAAAGCTTATGAACGGCCATCTAAGATACAACAATTGGTCTCTACTCATCTGGAACAAAAGAAAATGAAGGAAACCAAAGACTCAAAGAAGAAAGCAGTCTACAGACCTAACAGTCTACCCTGAGACCAGGAGAACTAGATGGTGCCTGGCTACTTCTATCCACTGGTTAGATCAGGACCTTAATAATGGATCCTGATAGAACAGGAGAATAATCTGGAACAGAACTCAAATTCTTAAAAAGTCCAGACTTACTGGACCAGTTGAGACTAGAGGACTCCCTGAGACAACTGCCCTGAGACACTTTATAAACTTTGAACTGAAATTATTTCCTGAGATCACCTTTTAGCTAAACAACAGATTGGCTCATAAAATAAAGAATATCAATTGTGTGTAATGAATGTCTTTAAAAAAATCATCTCTAGGAGATTAAATGGTCAAAAATTACTCTAAAGCACAGATGAGAAGGTAAGGGGTCAGGGAAACTAGAGTACTGGAAATGGTACAACCAGAACAGAATCAAGAAGTATGATGACACCGTGTGAGAAATGTAACCAATGTCACTGAATAATTTGTATAGAAATTGTTAAATGGGAGCCTATTTGCTGTGTAAACTTTCACGTTAAACACAATAAAATATTCTTTTTTCAAAAGTGAACTATTGTGCCTAATAAAATGCCTTTTCTTCCTTCATGTATTGAAAATGGTTGAAGCGCTCATCTGCTAATTGAAAGGTTAGAGGTTCAGGTCCACCCCCAGATACCTTAGAAGAAAAGCCTGCCAATCTACTTCTGATAAATCAGCCATTGAAAACCCTCTGGAGCCCAGTTCTACCCTGACACACATGGGGTCACCATAAGTTGGAATCTACTCCACAGCAGCTGTTTGTTTTTTGTTCGCTTCTTCTGAACCTCATGCTTCAGGCAAATCCTAGCCCCTTACCTCTGAACAGGCTGTGGCAGCGACCTGAGGTAGCCTGACACCTTCCCTTCACTTGCTTCCAGGACTGGGCTCAACGGCTTCCTTCTCAGGGAAGCCTTTCTTTACTTGTGGCTCCCGTCTAGACTTAAGCATCTCAGTCTGCTCCTGACAGAATCCTCACCTCATCAAACTGTCACTGCTTGCCAAGTGTGCTCATCTTCCCCACCGAACTCTGCCGTAAGACCAAGAACCCCGGCTTGCATTCCTCTCTCTCCACACCCTTGCACAGAACCTGACTCCCCCTGAGTTCTGTGTTTGTCAAATACCTAAATGATTCATGAATGAAGAAATGGCAGTGATTCAAGAAATGTTTGTAGATAGATTTTCATCTGAGATCCATGTTTTAAAATCAATGAAACTATTTTCAGTTTGCTATTAACTCAAAAACAGTACTTTGTTTTGTAAACTTGCTTTGTAACTCACAACTCTTGAATTTGAACCAGAAGGTTTTCTTTAGTAACTAAGTTCTTTACTATTCAAGCCCTGGATCAGCAAAATCAGAATATTTCAGGTATGAAAATCCTTAGAGTTGATTTAGTTCAAGCCCATCATTTTAGAGATGAGAAACCAGAAGCTGGGAGAGGAAAGTGATTTGTCAGTGTCACCAGCAACTTAGTGGCCAAAGTTTTAGGACCTTAGTGTCAGAGCCATTGGGTAGATGAACCATAGCATACCCCACAGTGTGCTTACCGTAAGTCCGAAGCTTCTCAGTAAGTTTGTCTACATCAATGTGCAACTGGCTTTCTATAAAGTTTTTTATAAATTTGTTTCTCAGGGCTTCCTAAAAGCAAATAATATATTTTATTTTATTTTTTTTTAAGAATTACATCATTTCCTCTTATTGAGTATTTTTTAGAGTTATACAAAGTTTCACTATACAAAAAAAAGGCACATAAAATGAATCCACTTAAAAGAGGTTCTAAAACATCACAATAAATTGTGGGGTAAAATATGTAGGACTTATAGCTTGAAAAAAGAAAATAACAATTACAATAATTTAGATTGTACTGTAATTTTTCACCAATACCAAAAACAAAGATTGAACCAAGTATTGACTTTGTGGCAGACTGTCCTAACGAAACCATATGGTGATAATATATAATATCCTTTGCTTTACACTACATTTTCCATAGCCCAATTATAAAGAAGGGGTCATAATCGCAAAAACACTCAAGAAGGGTTTCATCATTTTCCCAAAACCTTCTCTTAATTTTTCATATTCAAATCATTCTCTTTGGGAGCATATTTGATGTCATCATCTAAATCATTTTTATCTCATTATTAATGGTTCTAATTCTGCCTCATTTGTCAAAGATTTTTCTATGAAAGTTCTCTAAAATTGTTGTCACAGACTTACTGAAATTCTGTGTCTTTGCTTTATGATTGGAATGCATTCATTTGCATTGTACTGCCACATATTTACAACATCCAACAATCAGCAAGAGACTGAGAGTGGAAAATGCCGATGCAGTGAGGGTGAACACCCGTATTAAACAAGGAGGGACTGAGTTTGGAGTTTGTCAATTCATTAGAGAATATGTAAGTTAACATGACTTCATTTTACCATACAACTTTTTAACTTGGGAAACTTCAGATAAGGAACTGACAAATAACTAACACCTTCAGTATTTAGTCTTTTATTTCATACTTTTCCCTCATTACATATGACAATTGTATCTCATGCTAAGGATGACAAGACTATTATTATGAAACCTGGCATTCACTTCTTTTAGAACCTTATTTATCTTCTTTCATTGAGCATTAGCTATTTGCCAGACAATGAGCTAGGTAATTTATTATGTATTATCTCATTTAATCTGCACAACATCCCCATCTGGAAATTACTGTTGCCCTTTACTGATGAGGAAAGGGAAGCACTAGTATGGGACTCTCCCAAAGGCAATAACTACTCCATCTATTGGCAGAACCAGGCCACAAACACAGGTCTCTTGACTCTTGCAAATACAAAGACATCATAAACTAAACCTGATCCCAGTGCTAAGAAACAGAGTAACAACTTACTACACTTTATTCTGTGTAAGATAAAAAAGTCATTCAAGTGATGGAATATGTGACTTTAACTTCTAAAATGACTAGTAATGTACTTAGTAAACAGTACTCAGATAAGCTATAAACTTCTCCAGGAGACTTTGCCCCACATTTGAGACAAAGTTGTTGTTAGGTGCTGTGGAGTTGATTTCCACTCATAGGGACCCCATGTGACAGAGTAGAACTGCCCCATATGGTCTTCTAAGCTGTAATCTTTATGGGGGCAGATTGCCAGGTTTTTCTTCCAGAAAACCACTGGGTGGGTCTGAACTACCAACCTTTCAGTTAGCAGCCAAGCACTTAACCATTGCACCACTAGAGCTCCTTGAGACAGAGTTAGGCAGTCTTTATGTTCTCATAGTAGTTTGTATATTCTCAATTTGTCACTTATATTGCATGTAATTATGGGTAGTTGCAGCAGAGACCTCATCAAAGCCTAAAATATTTACTGTCTGACCAGTTACAAAAAAAGTTTGCTCATCCCTGTACTATCAAATTACTCAATGAGCAAACAGGTTAAAGAATTATAATAATAGCAACAGTAATAGCTAACATCCATATAGCTGTGGCAGCAGTGAGAATGAACATTGCAGACCTTCACTACAATGAACATAATCCAGCAGGCCTATGTGTGGTGCTCGAAAATCTACCTCCCTGAAATCCACTTCCCTTGTATACTTCAGCCATGCCTCCCACAGGCTACCCCCAGCAAATGTCGGGCAACAGTAGGGATATCAAGTCAGGTCCTTTCCTAGGGGACACAGGACTCCTTTAATAGCTAACTTCAGCTCAATGACTCCCTGGAAGTCTTGCCCAACATTCATTAAACTGAAAGGTGGTCTAGGATGCTTCCTCCCAACAGTGTTCATTTCTCCTTCACTCAGGGTCACATTTATATCACAGTCTGACAGCTCTCCCAGCCTTCCCCGCCCCCTCCTCTTTTTCTGTAGCAGGGGTTTCCATAGTAAAATCCTTGCACATATAACCCCACCTTGACATTTGCTTCTTGGAGGACCCAGATTAACACAGTAGCATTTCCTATGTGAAAAACACTATTCTAAGTACTTTGCTCATCCTAGCTCATTTATGCCAGATATGGTTTTGTAGAGTCTTCTAAAGGACCCCTCTGATTTCTCATGTGTACACTAGCAGGTAGCTCCACCAGCCCACAGTGAGAGTGATTCATCACTCACCTGGAATTGGTTAAGCATCTGGCCATTTCCACTTCTCTGAAAAAGGCTGGACACTTTCAGTAGTGTTTTTGACAAAGTCTTTATCTTCTCCACAAAATAAAATGTATAATTAGCCTGTAAAATAAAGCATATTTGGATATGGCTCTACTTCAATTAAAAATTATATTCAGGAGAACTTATTTGTGCTATAGCAACTACATCAGGACAGTAAGCACCGTGGACCATTGGACCATCTGAGCAAAGATCTACAATTGCCAACTGCAGGTCAACTGACTGACACCCATGTATGCAATGTGAGAAGTTTCCAAGGTCCTCATAGCTAAGGTGTAACCTCAGGGACCTCTCCTCTTTGTCTTTCTCCATCCAGGGGCCACCTCCCTGTGTCTCCAGGGTTTATCTCAGTGCTGGGTGCAGCATACGTCCCCAATACATATAAGTTAAATAAAACAATATTTGCCCACACTTCCTTCAAAAAACATGTTCTCAATTAATGTCTATTTATTTATATTATAATACTCAGTATTATTGGGTATTGTAATATAAGTAATACTCATGTAAAACTGATTTACTTATTAACTTATTGCTACAGGCAGAGTAAATAGACATAAGACTCTTACAAAATAACTTAGCATAATGAAAATATTTCTTCACCAACTGTCTTAGTCATCTAGTGCTGCTATAACAGAAATACCACAAGTGGATGGCTTTAAAATTTATTTCCTCGCAGTCAAATAGACTAGAAGTCCAAATTCAGGGCATCAGCTCCAGGGGAAGGCTTTCTCTGTCAGCTCTGGAGGAAAGTCCTTGTCATCAATCTTCCACTGGACTAGGAGCTTCTTCACGTAGGAAACCCAGGTCCAAAGGACCCTCTGTTTCCAGCACTGCTCTCTTGGTGGTATGAGATACCCCCATCTCTGCTCACTTCCCTTTCCTTTTACCTCTTGTAAGATAAAAGGTGGTGCAGGCCACACCATAGGGAAACTCCCTTTACGTTGGATCATGGATGTAACCTGAGCAAGGGTGTTACTTCCCACCGTAATCCTCTTTAATATGATCTAATCTTGCCTCATTAACCACAGGCAGGGATTACAATTTACAACACAAAGGAAAATTATATCAGTCACAAAATGGAGGACAACCACACAATACTGGGAATCATGGCCTAACCAAGTTGATACATATTTTGGGGGGACACAATTCAATCCATGACACCGACCCATAAAAATCCCCATACATTATTTCTTCAGGATAAAAGTACTCTATCATAATGAATTAATTTAAATAAAACATAAAGTTATTTCCATGAAGATACCCACTGCAACATTATTACAGTTTCAATACCAAGAAGAGTCTAAATGCCAAACACAATGATTAAGGAGAGTTTGGAAGCCCAACCACATCTCTCTGGTATCACCAGGAAACACTCGAAGTGGCATAGGTCACACCAAGATGGGAGCTGAGGAGCAGCTGTCACAGCAAAGAGAGGACCCTCCCTGGGTGATTCCTGCCACCACCCAAACTTCAGCACAAAGCAGAAGTTCATTGACACTGCTGCTCCCTCCCTCTGCATCTCTCCCCATTCTCCTTGGAGGCTGGACATCTGAAACAGGAAGAGAAAGCTGGAGTCCCTGGGTGGTGGAAACAGTTAATGTGCTCAGCTGCTAACTGGAAGGTTGGTGGTTCAAGTCTACCCACAGACACCTCGGGACAAAGGAATGGTGATCTACTTCTGAAAAATCAGCCACTGAAAACCCTATGGAGCATAGCTCTACTCTGATGCACATGAGGTCACCATGAGATGGTTCAACTTCACTGCAACTGGTTTTAAAGGAAACCTGCAGTGAGTATAAACTTCTTTCTGATTTCAGAGGAACCAGAAAGATGTCAAAACAATTTACACAATTTCTGTAATATCTGACAACACTAGGTAAAAATAATCCTCTATTTCTAAGGATGAGAAATCCAAAAGAAAAATATCAGTAGGAGTATTGATAAAATCCTTCTGTTCAAAAGATGAGGCCAATCTATGAATCAGAATCAACTTCTTTACAGAAGAAAATGATGAAAATATCTACTTTGTAGGTTCAACAGATTCCAAGAGACTGGAGAAAGTAATCATGAAGACGGAACAGTCTGACATGAGAAAATGCTACATGGGGGATAAAGTGCATGGCTGCTGAATTTAAGACAACAGTGGGAACAGATGAGAAATTGTTCTGCAAAGGGCAATAGAACAAATGACCGTAAAACCCAAACTTGTGATATGGTCCCAGCACTCAGAGGAGAGCCACGAGATAAAAAAGAAAAATCCAAGACACCTAGGACAGATGCAAGAGATCTAATCTAAATAGATTCAAATCTCAAAACGAGCGAATGGACCAGAGAGTAGAGTAAGCAGTCACAGAATAAAACTTGCAATCACTCAAAAAACTCCACAGGTATGAAAATATGAAGACCCTTTCCTATAATATGAGTCAGAATTGGCTTGATGGCAACGGGTTTGGTTTTTTGGTGTTTTTCTTTTGCTATAATAGGCAGAATTATGGAAAAGAGACTAGCACCTAAAATAGCTTGAAAAATTTGGAAATTTAATTTAAAGAATAAATACTATAACATCAAGGAGTGAGCAGGAAGTTTCTGAAGAAGGAACAGAAATTAAGCTCATTTCAGATATCTTCTCTGCAACATTAAACGTCAGTAAACAATGAAATAGGATCTACAGAGTTTGAGGAGGAAATATCATAGATGAAGAATTCCTGTGTCCAGACAAATTATGGTGCAAGATAAGACCCACAGAAAGCAATATTTAGACATTCAAGAATAAAGAAATTACACTACCTATGTGCTCTCCCTGAAAAAAGTTACTTGAAGAGATAATCAGTTGTTGTTGTTAGGTGCTGTCAAGTCAGTTCTGACTCATAGTGACACTGTGCACAACAGAATGAAACACTGCCCGGTCCTGTGCCATCCTCACAATCATTGTTATGCTTGAGCCCACTGTTGCAGTCACTGTGTCAGTGCATCTCCTTGAGGGTCTTCCTCTTTTTCTCTGACCCTTTACTTTGCCAAGCATGATGTCCTTCTCCAGGGACTGGTCCTTCCTGATTACATGTCCAAAGTATGTGAGAGATAGTCTTGCCATCTTTGCTTTTAAGGAGCATTCTGGCTGTACATCTTCCAAGACAGATTTGTTCATTCTTTTGGCAGTCCATGGTATATTCAGTATTCTTCACCAACACCACAGTTCAAAGGCATCAATTCTTCTTCGGTCTTCCTTATTTATTGTCTAGCTTTCACATGCATATGAGGCGACTGAAAATTCTATGGCTTGGGTTAATCAGAGTAAAAGTTAAATCAATATCAACAAGAATAAATTTTTTAAAAAATCGCCATTGAGTCAATTCCAACTCATAACAACCCTATAGGACAGAGTAGAACTCTCCCATAAGGTTTCCAAGGAGCAACTGGTAGATTCAAATTGCCGACCTTTTGGTTAGCAGCTGGGCTCTTAATCACTGAACAGAAAGGATGACGGGCAATGAAACCATTCAAACAAATGATTAATTTTAAATAAGTGTTAACATGGTTCTAAATTAAACCCATATGTCAAAAGTTATTGAAAAAATTATAAACACCACTTGTTTACTATTACAATGATGATTGTTAATATAATACCATACTTTTCATAGATAACATGCTAACAAATATAATTCACATAGCATCTAGGAAAATAACACTTGAGGGGGCTACAAGGTTGGCAAGAAAATGTACAATGTGCACGTTATTTGCATAAAAACACAGTACTAAGCTAATGTATAAAATCACAGGCTCTATCACACAAAGTTTGGAAGGGTAAAAGCACAGGAGAGAAAGTAAAAGCATGTACCATTTCTCACTTCTCATTAGAAAGAATTAACTTGCAGCACTGATAACTGGGAGAGGATACACATGACGCTACGAAACAGAAGATAGAATACACAGGAGAGAAACAGATCCTAGAAAACAAGTTCCTTTGGCAAAAGAAAGGAAAGTAGTAACAAGAAAGACAAACATAAAATTTGAAAGTGTAAAGAAATAAAGGAAGATGACAAAATAAGGTTAAACTTGACAGTGCTGACAATAATTATGAATATGTTAAAGTATCCTAATTATAAGATTTTCAGATCTGTCTTAGTCATCTAGTGCTACTATAACAGAAATACCACAAGTGGATGGCTTTAACAAAGAGAAGTTCATTTCCTCACAGTAAGGCAAGCTAAAAGTCCAAATTCAGGGCGTCAGCTCCAGGGGAAGGCTTTCTTTCTCTGTTGGCCTTCTCTTCAATCTTCCCACAGACTAGGAGCATCTCCACTCAGGGATCCCAGGTCCAAAGGACGCGCTCTGCTCCTGGCACTGATTTTTCGGTGGAATGACGTCCCCAACTCTCTGCTTGCCTCCATTTCCTTTTATCTCTTGTAAGATAAAAGGTGGTGCAGGCCACACTGCAGGGAAACTCCTTTACATTGGATCAGGGATGTGACTTTAGTAAGGGTGTTACAATCCCATCCTAATCTTCTTTAACGTAAAATTACAACTCAAAATGAAGGACAATCACACAAGACTGGGAATCATGGCCTAACCAAGTTGACACCTATTTTGGGGGGACACAATTCAATCTATGACAAGATCCATTTAATTCTTTTATTCAACAAATACTTACTGAGGCGCTATGAGCAGGCTCAGGTATTGATGCTAAAAATACAGCTCTGAATAAAATCAATTACAGTCATTAATTAGGATAAATTAGGATATTTTAACCTATTCAAGTTAATATTACATTAATAATTAAGATTACAATTTATGGTGGGGACTAACTGTCAAAGCCCACTGTACATTTATAATGAATCAAAAACAAAAATAAATGTTTTAAATCAATCAAAAACAAAATATTGGTAAGTATTAATAGCATATAAAGTCAAATTCATGGAGGAAAAAAAATGGAACAAAGATCATTTTATCCTAAAAAAATAAATAATTCATTCTCAACAAAATTCTAGCCAATAGAATTCAGCATCATATCAAAAAAATAATACACCAAGACCAAGTGTTATTCATACCAGGTATGCAAGGATAGCTCAACATTAGAAAATCAATCAATGTAATCCACCACATAAATTAAATAAAAGAATCACATGAACGTCTCAATCAAAGCATAAAAAGCATTCAACGAAGTCCAACACTCATTCCTGATAAAACTCTTAATACAAAAGATATAGAAGGGAAATTCCTCAACATAATAAAGGGCATCTATATAAAACCAACAGCCAACATCATTCTTAATGGAGAGAGGCTGATAACATTCCCCTTGTGAACAGAAACAAGACAAGGATGCCCTTTATCACCCCTCCTATTTAACATTGTGCTGGATGTCCTAGCTAGAGAAATAAGGCAAGAAGAACAAATAAAGGGCACCCAAATTGATAATGAAGTAAAACTGTGCCTATTTGCAGATGATATGATACTATACACAGAAAACCCAAAAGACTCCACAAGAAAACTACTGGAACTAATAGAAACATTAAACAGAGCAGCAGGATACAACATAAACATACAAAAATCAGTTGGATTCCTATACACCAAGAAAGAGAACCATAAAAATGAAATCAGGAAAATAATACCATCTATAATTAAAAAAAAAAAACAAAACATTGCCGTCAAATCAATTCCGACCCATACTGACCCTATAGGACAGAGTAGAACTGCTCCATAGAGTTTCCAAGGAGCGCCCAGTGGATTCAAACTGCCAATCTTTTGGTTAGCAGCCATAGCACTTAACCACTAAGCCACCAGGGTTTCTCAATTTATAATAGCCCCTAATAAATAAAATACTTAGGAATAAATCTAACCAGGAATGTAAAAGACCTACACAAAGACAACCACAAAACACTACCACAAGAAACCAAAAGAGATCTACATAAAGGGAAAAACATACAATGCTCATAGATAGGTAGAATCAACATTGTGCAAATGTCAATTCTACCCAAAGCAATCTACAAATACAATGCAATCCCAATCCAAATGCCAACAGCATTCTTTAAAGAGATGGAAAAACTAATCATTAACTTTACATGAAAAAGGAAGAGACCCCGGATAAGTAAAGCACCATTGAAGAAGAGGAATAAAGTAGGAGGACTCGCACTACCTGACCTCAGAACCTACTATACAGCTACAATAGTCAAAACAGCTTGGTATTGGTACAATGACAGATACACTGACCAATGAAACAGAATTGAGAACCCAGATGTAAATCCATCCACCTACGGCCACCTGATCTTCAACAAGGGCCCAAAGTCCATCAAACAGGGAAAAGTCAGTCTTTTAAACAAATAGTGCTGGCAAAACTGTCTGTCCATCTGCAAAAAAATGAAACAGGACCCATACCTCACACCATACACAAAAATTAATTCAAAATGGATCAAAGACCTAAATATAAAACCAAAAACTATAAAGATCACAGAAGAAAAAATCGGATCAGTGTTAGAGATTCCAATAAATGGCAATAACAGGATAACAACACACATTAACATAACTAACAACACACAAACTTCAGAAGATAAGCTAGATAACTTGGATCTTCTAAAAATTAAACATTTATGCTCATCAAAAGACTTCACCAAAAGAGTAAAAAGTGAACCTACAGACTGGGAAAAAATTTTTGGCTATTAGAAATCTTACAAAGGTCCAATCTCTAAACTCTACAGGAAAATCCAACATCTCTACAACAAAAAGACAAGTAATCCAGTTAAAAAATAGGCAAACTAAATGAACAGACATTTCACCAAAGAAGACATTCAAGCAGCTAACAGACACATGAGGAAATGCTAGCGATCACTAGCCATTAGAGAAATGCAAATCAAAACCACAGTGAGATACCATCTCACCTCAGAATCACTGGCATGAATCAAAAAAACAGAAAATAACAAATGTTGGAGAGGCTGCATGGAGATTGAAACTCTTACAAACTGCTGGTGGGACCGCAAAATGGTACAACCATTCTGGAAAATGATATGGCGCTTCCTTAGAAAGCTAGAAGTAGAAATACCATATGATTCAGCAATCCTACTCCTAGGAATGTATCCTAGAGAAATAAGAGCCACCACATGAACAGATGTATGTTCACTGCAGCATTGTTCACAACAGCAATAAGATGGAAACTACCTCGATGCCCATCAACAGATGAATGGATAAACAAACTATGGTACATACACACAGTAGAGTACTACGCAACAATAAAGAATAATGATGAATCTGTGAAGCATCTCACAACGTGGATGAATCTGGAGGGCATTACGCTGAGTGAAATAAGTCAATCACAAAAGGACAAATACTGTATGAGACCACTACTATGAAAACTCAGAAAAGGTTTACACACAAAAAGAAACAATATTTGATGTTTAAGAGGGAGGGGAGAAGTGGGGATGGAAAAACACTAAATAGACAATAGATAAGTGGTAACTTTGGTGAAGGGTAAGAAAGTACACAATACTAGGGAAGCCAGTACAATTTGTCAAATAAAAAGAAATATAAAAAAATAAAATAAAAATAAATAAATAATTCACTATTCATAATATCTAATATTTATGCACCAAGTAACATTATTAAAATACATGAAATAAATATTGTTAGAAATAAGGAAATAATTTGATAAGAACTGAGTAGTAGTAGTAGATAAGGTAGAGAATAAAAGTAGTACACAAGAGCCCTTGGTTTTAACCCTGGCTCTGCCACTTACTTGCTATATATTCTTGATCCAATTTACTTAACCTCTCCAATTCAGACTCATCAAGAAAAGTGGGGGTGGAGTTTGTAAGTATTAAGATAAATTAATATTCAAATGTTTTGGCATCATGTCTGGCACATAGCAAATGCTCAGTAAATGCAAGCTATGTTGGTCAAAAATATATAGAGATTTAGAGAGTTTCAGTAACATTATTAATGCAATCAATTTAGAAGTTCAGTAACAAATTTTATGTATATATATATATAATCTATTTGTAAATTTTGAAATATAAAATTTTTAATATATATAAAATTTTAAAATAAATATATGTAACCTCCAATTATTATAACAAACTTGAATAAGTTAAAATATCTTTTTTAAGTGCTAAAGAAAAAAATTTAAAAACTAATAATATGCTACACCTCTGCCATTGAGTAGATTTTGACTTACTATGAGAGGCTTATTGAGAATAGTAGAAGTTGCCCCTATAGGGTTTCCAAGGCTGTAAATCTTTAAGGAGGCAGATTGCCATCGTTCACCCACAGAGTGGCTGGAAGGTTCAAACCGCTGACCTTTTGGTTAGCATTTTAGCGCTTTGATCACTAGGCCAATAATGCACAAGGTCACAAAAAATTTCTAGTAAAACCCATAAAAATATAAAGTGTGAATTTATGTTATGTCATTAGAAATTCTTAACAAAATTTTATGTAAACACTTTTGAAATCTAATAAGTTAAACTTTTAAAGTTTATTTTAAATTACTCTCGGATTACAGGAAATATTCAGGAAATGATTATTTAGGAAATATAATAATAAAATGACACTAGACACCAAAATATATTGGGTAGAACCAAAATTTAGATTCAAATATCTTTGTTATTAAATAAAAGTAAAAATCAACCAAGAATCCACTAACTATATCAATATAATAACAATACAGTATATCAAAGGAAAGCGGAAAGAAAGTAATGAGAAATTTTAAAATAAATATTTTGGAACCCACACATCTGTGGTGAACTGACTTTTTACAAGGGTGCTAAGTCCATTCAATGAGGAAAGAAGAACCTCTTTAATAAATACCACAAACCCAACCCATTGCTGTCAAGTAGATTCTGACTCATAGCGATCCCATAGGACAGAGCAGAACAGCCGTAGGGTTTCTGATGAGTGGCTGGTAGATTCGTACTACCGACCTTTTGGCTAGCAGCCATAGCTCTTAACCACTGTCCACCAAGATTCCCTTCAATAAACAGTGTTGGGAAAACTGTATTTCCACACAAAGAAAAATGAAACAGAATCCATGGCTCACACAATATACAAAAACAAATTCAAAATGTGTAAACTAAAACCACGAAATTCTTAGGAGAAAATGCAGGGTCAATGCTATTGAGTCTTGCTTTTAACAATGGATTATCTAATACAATAACAAAAGCACAAACAGCAAATGATAAAATAAATAAATAGGACCTCATAAAAATTAAAAACTTGTTCATTAAAAGACTTTGTCAAAAAAAAGTGAAAACACAAGCTACCGACTGGGAAAACATCTTCAGAAAACATATATCTGATAATAATGTAGTAACCAAAATATGTATAAAACTTAGGCAATTCAACAATAAAAAGAAAAATAACCCAATCATAAAATAGCAAAGGACTTGAATAGACAATTCACTAAAGAGGACACTCAAATGGCCACCAAACACATGAAAAGATCTTCAGTGCCATTAGCCACAGAGAGATGCAAATCAAAACCTCGATGTGATACCATTTCACTCCCACTAAAATGGCTAAGATTAAAAAAAAAAAAAAAAAAAACAGAAGATAAATGTTGGCAAGATGTGGGGAAATTGAAACTCTTATCTCTTGCTGGTGGGAGTGCAAAATGATACAACCATTGTTAAAAACAGTGTAGCAATTCCTCAAAAGAACGAAAAATAGAACTACCACATGACCCAAGAATTCCACTCCTATGTACAGACCAAAAAGACTTGAAAACAGAGACTTGTACACCAGTGTTCACTGCAACACTACTCACAATAGCCAAAAGTTGGAAACAACCTAAATGCCCATCAACAGAGAAATGGATAAACATAATATGGAAAACAGATACAAGGGAATACTACTCAGCCAGTAGGAGAAATGAAGTCTTGATACATGCTACTATGTGGATAGAGCTTGAAGACATTATGCTGAGTGAAATGAGTCAATTACAAAAGGGCAAATATTGTGTGACATCACTTATATAAAAAGACAAGAAAAAGCAAATGTATAGAGAACAAAGTTTATTAGTGATTACCAGGAGTGGGAGGGAAGGGGCAAAGGGGTGGGGATTGTTGCTTATGGAGTATTAAGTTTCATCTTGCAGTGATGGAAAAATTGCAATGATTAAGGGTAGAGTTGTACAGCCGATTACTGAAGTACTGCCAGTTTATAAAAAGGTGAATTAGAAAAGTTGTGTAATAGATACACCGACAACAACAACCAAAAAAAGAAAAACTAGCTGCTGAGGCTGCTTAAGTACAAACACCTCATGGGATTTAGTTCCTCGGTTTGCAGGTTTAGGTTTGTTTTTGCTGTGTACATTCTCAAATGCTTAAATGGGACATCCAACATAATTGGCCTAATAACATGTTTAGTACTTCTGTTCTACCTTCTAGTTCATTTCACAGTACTTGGGGTCTTAAAAGCTTGCAAGCAACCATCCAACGCACAATTGGTCTCTATTCGCCTGGAGCAACAGAGGAAAAAGAAGAGTCAGGAACAGGAGGCAGAAATGGAATGTGTGGCTAATTGCCTCCATGAACAAATGTCTCCTTTGCCATGAGACCAGAAGAACTAGATGGTGCCCAGCTACCATTACTGAACATTTTGATCAAGATTCTATAGAAGAATCCTGATCAAAAGGGAGGAAATGTAGAACATAATTTCAAATTCTTATGGAATCCAGGTTTTCAGGAGCAATGGAGGCTGGAGGAACTTCTGAAAATTTGCTGTGAGATAATCTTTAAACCTTAAGCCAAAAATGTCTCTTGAAGTCTTCTTAAAACCAAACAATAGTTGAGCTTAACTGGTAAAGAATGTCTGCCTTGAGCGCTTTGCCCTTTTAAGATCTGTCTACATGGAATAAAATTGACAACAGTTACTTGAGTAAGATTAGATAGGAACCATAGGGAGCAGTGAGTTTATGTTAATGGGGGAGGAACAACTCAGAAAAGGAGGATGAGAATGGTTGCACAATTCCGAGACTGTAATCAATATCACTGAATTGTACATGTAGAAACTGTTGGTGTATGTTTTTGCTGTGTACATTCTCAACAATAACAACAAAATAAATCATATTAATAAATAAATAATTCAGAAGAAAATTAAAAACTGATTAGTACATGAACAATGTCTTTAATATAAACAACAAAATATGCAAATCTAGGCTAAGTCTAATTTTAAAAGCATTTAATACTAAAATATTATAAAACATTTAAGTATTATTCAATATTTAATATTAATCAAATACTCGAAATATTAGACCATTAATAATTAGATAATAAATTAAACATCCTTTAATAATATTAGGAGGCCAAGCTAGGAGATGTGCATATCCCTATAACATGTACAGAACAATGTTTTTAAGTAAGAAAATTCCATCTTTAGCATCTTAGATTTTTGAATCTCAAAGAAATGTATTTTTTAAGAGAAAATTAAAAATTACTATCAAGATGTAAAAAACTCAAATACACTAACAAAATGTTTGGTCTGTCTTCTAAAGAGGTCCAGAAACAATCACCAATAGCAATGAGTTCCCTAGCATCAAGATTGTGATCTTCAAATACTATTTTCCATTAAAAGAAACCTGAACTTTTTGGAAAAGTGGCTGATTCCCGTCCTGAAATAAGAAATACACAACATGAGCCAGGAGGATCTTCACTTGACTACCGGAGTTATGTCAAAAGGACATAGAAAAGAAGACTTGTCTGGACAAGATATCATAAACTAATTTCTCCCTGCTTTTCCCCACTTAATACACCCATAACCCCTAGAAATAATGCAAGAGGTCCATCAAAGATAACTCTGAAAGATGGAAGGAGGAGAGCAAACTGATTCAGATCCCATGACTACAGGACTAACATAGCAGCAGGTGTCTTATAACCCCCAACCCCAAAAGAAGAAGGTGACCCAGGCCCAGCATTTCTCAATCAACAACCTAGCAACAGAAGGCAATCCAGGTAGTCTTACACCCCCCACCCGCCACCCTACCCCAATAGGACACCAGGCAGGCCTGGCAACACCAGCAAGGGGGATCAACTGGGAAATTTGCTGATAAGACGCAGCCAGGGTTTCCCTCCATCACCTAGAAATCCTGCCAGCCCAGACGGTACCAGCAAGGGCAATCCCACCACAAGCTAAGCACCCAGCCCAGGAAGTCTCTTTGTCTCCATGGGCCTGACAGTCTCCTCCCCTACCCAGACACACTCAACAGCTCTAGCAAGGGGGGTCCTGCCACAAGGGACATAGCCTGGGAAGTTTCTATGGCCCTGTGGGCCTGACTGGTTCCTCCCTCACTCAGAGACACCAGATGGTCAGGAGCACTGGAAGGGGTCTTCCATCATAACAAGTGACCTGGCCAGAGAAACACTCCCATTTCCACCTTGCCATGGATAACCCTGTCACAACAACGCAGGGCTGGAAAGCCCTCCCCTTCTTCACTGTGCCTGATATTCCTCTCCCTCATATACAGGCAGCAGGCAGTAGGCTGGATAAACTCCATCCATCCCCTCAGGCAGCACCAAAGGGACAAGTGGGAGCCCCTGCAGAACTAGATAAACCAAAATCAAAAAAATCAAACCCGTTGCCATCAAGTCAAGTCCAACTCATAGCAACCTTATAGGACAGAGTAGAACTGCCCCATAGGGTTTCCAAGGAGTGCCTGGTGGATTCAAACTGCTGACCTTTTGGTTAGCAGCCATAGCTCTTAACCACTACACCACCAGGGTTTCCAGATAAACTAAGAAGACCAAAATAACACTACAAAGGCTCTAAATATTAAACTGTCATTAGAACCACAGCTCACAAAAGTAGACCAAAAACCTGTGCTAAACCTAGCCAGGGTGACTGCCTGCTAAAATAAAAGATTTAAATAGGACACAGAGTCTCTTAAGATAATAAACAAAATACCCAGGGTATAATTGGAAATCACCTAGCATACAAAGAATCATAAAATTTCTTATCACAACTTAAATAAGAAAAGATAATCAACTGATGCCAATATTGAGATAAATCAGAGGTTGGAATTATCTGGCAAGGATTTTAAATTAGACATCATAAAAATGCTTTAACAAGCAATTACAAATTCTCTTGATACAAATGTAGAAAAGAGATAATCTCAACAAAGAAATAGAAGTCAAAAAAAAAAAAAGAATCAAATGAAACTCTAGAACTGAAAAATATATTAACAGAAATATTACCAAGCTCTCTGAAGGGGATCAATAGTAGAATGGAGATGACAGAGGAGAGAATCAATGAACTTGAGGACAAATCAACAGAATTAATCCAAAGCTGAATAACAGTCAGTAGATTGGGAAAAAAAAAAAAAAATGAACAGAGTCACAGGGAGCTGTAGACCAATATTAAAAGAGTCAAGATTTGTATCAATTGAGTACCAGAGGAGAGGAGACAGAAAGTAGATTTGAGAGGATTTAGAGAAATTTTGTTGTTAGGTGCCATTGTGTCGGTTGTGACTCAAGTGAAGTTATGCATAACTGAATGAAACGTCTCTCAGTAAGGCAGGAACAAACCTCAAAGAGGGAATACTCCCTCTCCCCCGAGGAAATTAAAAAGTCAAAGACTTCCTGGGCTTTTATTATATATACATTTGTTGTTGTTGTTTTGCTCCATGTACCAAATTTCAAGTGTTCTAAGGGGTTTTGTAAAAAAGGCTCTCCTTGTTCTACTCTTTCCCCCAGGTAGCCAGTTCCAAACCCAGGGGAAACAGCTACCAGCTTCTTATGCAGCCTTTTTGAGACAGTCTACCTATTTACAAAAGCAGGTGAACGTGCTTCGTATGCTTGTATTTTTTTTTCTTCATTCATACTACTCACATTCTTCTGCGACTTGTCTGAAATTCATTTAGCAGTAAATCTAGATTAATATGCTGAATATTTTCATTTCATGGATATACTCAAATTTATTCAACCAATCTCCTATTGATGGCCTGGTTGTTTCCCATCCCTTGTGGGGACAAACAATGACAAAATAAACACCCTTGTTTTCACATGTGAACGTATGTTTTTGTCATTTTGATAGGTATTTTTAACATGGCCTTATAGACATTATACCAATATACTCCCAGCAGCAGTTACGAGAGTGCTTATCTCCCAATACCCTCAACTAGCATAAGATGTTGTCAAATTTGGGGCCTTCACCGTTCTGATATTTGAAGGAAAAAGCATCTCGTTGTTCGGACTTAATTTTGCTTATTATGAAAAAGTTTGAGTATCCTTTCACACATTTAAGAGACATCTTGGTTTTATTTGTCCTTTTTTGTGAGCTTTATATATTTTATTAATTTTTCTAAAGTGTCACTGGCTTTTTTCAGATTAATTAATTATAGTTTTGGCAAATACAATCCCATTCCCAAGTGGATAGGATCTATTGTGAGGTAATTCAGGGTCAGAGAGGAAGAGGAAGAAGTAGGCATAGTAACCCACTGGGGCATGCCCTGTGAAGATGAGGGGACCCATGGCTCCAGTCCCATCACCTCTTGTGGGCATTGTTTTACTTCTGTCTTCCTCTCTAGGTGGACAATCACTGTCCAGAGTCAAAAAAAAAAGTTGACAGCATTTTTATGCGCCGTCAGCCCATAATGTGCCTCCACCTTGTGGCCAGGAGGAGACCAAGAGGGGTCTTGCATCAAAGGACACGGATTTGAGTGTTAGCATAGCTGCTAACTTGCTGGGAGACCCTGAGCTAGTGTGCTCGGCTATCTAAGCTTTGGGGGCCTTCCTTGTAAAGAAGATATGGCAATAACACCACCCTCTTGTTGAGTATGATCATTTACTTGTTTTGTGCCTTCTGTGTCATGGCTGTTAACATTAACCTGTTGAATTGAATTTGACAGAGAGAATAATGGGAATACACAGACATCCAAAGTCTATAAAAGAGTAAGATCCATGCCCACCTCAGGTGCTGGGTATTATCTAGTTTCAGAGAAACAAGTACATTCATGGTCTTACTGATACTGCTTTCTGAGAGAAATGCTGTTTTACAGGGGATTATATCAAGCAAGTCTATTCATAAAATGTAATTACTTCTCTTCTGGGCAAGTTGCTGAGCTTTGTAAAATGTTCTATGTCAGACATTTTCACCTACCTGAAAGCCTTGCTCCAGGCTGAACTGCTGAAGACCTGCTCCCCAATCACTAATCAGATGTCTACCTTTAAAAAGCTGATTGCTATGAATTCCATTCCTCCTGCAGGACTGGCTCCCCTGGCACAACTTCTCCCTGCCTGCAGGTCTGTACAGTTTCCTTCACACACTGCTTTGTACATATTAACCAGTCCTAAGAGCAAAGCCCGTGCTCCCCCAGGAAGCACCAGCTGCATATATACACTCTGATCTTGGGCAGCTTCCACTTTGCTGACATTTTTGTCATCTTTAATAAGCATCATAACGCCAAGCATTTTCATTTCTATTCAAGTTACTTAATCATCAGGCTTTATGTACTAAATTTCATTCCATTTAATGATAAAAATAACAATAGCCTTGTGTTCCGTATGACTTAATCTTCATCCCTCCCAAAGGTGCCTGGTTGAAGGCCATCCGAGTTCTGAGGATGGGTGAAAATGCCAGGCATTGCTACACAAAGCCATAAGAAATGTGGTAAATTGTGTTTAATTAGGTACACGAGTATTCCAACCTCATGATAGTGAAAGAAACTAGGGTACAGAATCCTTACTATTTGGTAACCTAGACTATAAATATGTCCCAATTGAAAGAACCCTGATTGTAGAGCCAAACAAACTCTGATTAGAACCATGGGCTTCCATTTATCAGCTCATAAATTTGGGAACATAAATCTCCCCAATCCTTGCAATTTTTCATCTAAACAGAGTCTAATAATCCCTATTCAACTGGGTTCTTGTGAGAAGTAAATGAGAAAGCATATGAAAAAATGCCCATGATGGTGCTTCAAACCTAGTAGAACTAAGTGCTCAATAAATGGTAGTTCAATCTATGTGCATTTGAGACAATGAGATTGCTAATGTAAGTGTGAGTTCCAGAACTATGATCACTTGAAAAACTCTCCATCTGGCCTCCTCTCTTGCTCCCAGATCCAATCAGAATCCACTAACCTAAGAGGAAAAACTGAAGGCCAGTTTCTCCATCATAATCTGATATTCCAATTCCAAAGCTTGAGGCCAGCCCCTTCTGTACGGAAGCAGTGTTTCCCTATCCACTCTACCATTGAGTCTCTGTGTGTCCTTCACATCATGATAAGTTCCTCTGGGGGCAGACACTGAGTTTTATTCACATGTGAATTGCTACTTAAGGAATACAGTGAAATGTAACAGAAAAAATAAATAAATAAAACATCAGGTCCAGCAGACATGGGTCCAAATGCCATCTCTGCCACCCACTGAGAGACCCTGACAAGGTCACTTACCACTAAGACTCAGTTTCTGCATCTGCAAAATGAGTACAACAATTGCCAATTCCTATGGTAGGCATGAGGTACAGATGAGGCTCCTAACTTAAATGATCTCTTAGCAGTGTCAGGATCAGAATAGGTAATTCTTTTCCCCAATATCTCTCCTTCGAGCTCTACATATGTTTGATAAATTAAAACTTACATTTAAGAATTGATGAGCTTTATATCTCAGCACCATCATTGCCCTAAAATGAAGAAACTAACATAGACTGTCTGTGATAGTTATCAAATTATCACCTCTTAACTCCAAATTCACCTTTTATGGCCTGCTCTGCAATAGTGGAGCTGGCCGCGGTAGATGATTTCTGTTGCCAGCTGGCACAATGTTAAGCTTTGTCAGTAGGGAGCACTGGAGGGAGACTGGAGAAGGAAGGACTTTTTCTTCCTCATTGCAGAGTGCTGTTTCTGACGGACGTCAGCAGAGCAAGATCCTGGCTGCCACAGCACCCAGCTTCTCTAATGCTCGTCCCGGGCAACACACACAGCCCCTTTCCAGGGAAACTTCTCTCAGCTCCCAAGAGAGTGGTATCCCAGGGAATGCTGCTGACATGGCACCTCTCCACAGATGGCTTCCCCAGGCATGCCTTTGTGCAGCTTTGCAAAGAGTTGTTAGGTGCACAACTTCTCCTGGCACAGAACAGCTCAGACACCTTGGCTAAGGACCTAGGCATATGGAAACTTCTGGATCCTTTCCACACCATGCAGGAGCTAAGGAGAGCTCAGATGCGCTAATTCAGATGTTCTCCCTTCCCTAACCACTCTGCTGGGGCCACCACATTGACTCAGGGACTGCATGCACAGTGACTGCCTCCCAGAGACACACATAGGAGAGGGGGCCAAGTCCCCTCCACCCCTGCCCTGCTTCTTGTCAGCAAAAACTTCCTTTACACCAGGGTTTTGCAACCTTGATATTTTGGGTCACATAATTCTTGGTTGTGGGGACTGTCCTGTGCTACAGAGTTCAACAGCATCACTGACCTCTACTCACTAAACAACAGTAGTTCCCACCCACTTGTGACAACCAAAAATGTCTCCAGATATTGCCACATGTCCTCTGGTGGCCAAAATCACCCCCTATCCCCCAAGGACTGAGGATCATTGATCTCTACCACCTCTTCCTCCTCACTTTCCTGAGGCAACAATGGCAGAATGCCTTTCTAGAAATAGGCTTTATAGGGGAGAGGATTCAAAACTACATTAGTTTACTATTTTCTAAATATTATCTTTAATATTTCTTTTTCCAAGCCTCCTAAAAGCACTACAAGATAGCTGTTATTAGCCCAGTTTTACAAACGAGGAATCAGAGCAAGACAGTTCAAACAACTTGCCCAGAGGGAGAGACCAGGTTAAAATGAGATAGGTCTGGTTTCAATAGGCTTGCACCTTCCATATGGAACTAAAACAAAACCTACTTTATGCAGTAGGTTAATAGAACATGGACAAGGTAATTGTCTGATGATTCTTCCTATAATACCATTTCTAGGGTGTTATTTATTCTTGGGAATGCATTTTAATTCTTTTGTCTCTTTTTACTTTATAATCTCTCTGAAATCTCATATTGCTCTTCATTCTTCCATCAGCCTGGGCCCAAAACCAAAATCAATTTTGACCTATAAAATAAAAAGAGCATACTCATTTATTGTAATCTCTTGAATAATAGTATGGTAATACTATCAACTACTTCACAGATATTGATTCTGACACCCTCAGAATCTGAATTAAGTTACTTCCTAGAAATTTTAGTCATCATAGCTTTCGGGTAATAGAAGCACTCCATCAAGTGCCATCTTCGCAGCTGACAGAGGTGAGCACAGCTCCGTGGAGTGTGAATGTGAGAATTCTCTGCCACAGTAACTGTCAACTCAGAGGTGCGGGGACACACCCCCCTGGGGAAGGTATACAGCAGAGCCCATTCAGGGGAAGAGCTTGATAAGGGCCCCCAAGTGCTTCTAATGTGTTACCCATGAAGAGCAGTCCCCCAAAGGCAGGCTGCTGGCCCTGTCCATCTCTGGATCAGGGCAATTTTACACGGGAAAGGGACAGTATTATGGATTGAATTCTGCCCACCAAAAATGTATGTCAACTTGCCTAGGCCATGATTCTTAGTATTGTGTAGTTATCTGCCATTTGGTGATCTGATGGAATAAGCCTATGTGTTGTAAATCCGAACCTCTATGCTGTTAATATGGCAGGATTAGAGGCAGTTATGTTAATGAGTCAGGACTCGATCTACAGGATTAGGTTGCATCTTGAGTCCATCTCTTTTGAGATATAAAAGAGAGAATCGAGCAGAGAGGAGAGGGACCTCATGCTACCAAGCAAGAAGAGCCAGGAGCAGAGCGGTTCCTTTGGACCTGGGGTCCCTGCACTGAAAAGCTCCTAGATCAAAGGAAAATTGATGAAAAGGACCTCACCACAGAGCTGACAGAGAGAGAAAGTCTTTATCTGGACCTGGTGCCCCGAACTTGGACTTCTGGTCTCCTAAACTGTGAGAGAATAAATTTCTGTTTGTTAAAGCCAAAACAAAAAAAAAAAAAGAGCAGTCCCCCAAAGGGCTGAAAATAATGTATCTATGTTAAGCACAGTCCTATTCTAACACACGTGGGGTCTCCAAGAGTTGGAATCAATTCATGAGTCACAACTGGGTTATTTTGGTTTTGTTTTTATTTTATGCCAAGCTTTTCATTTTACTGATAAAGAAAAAAGAATCCCTTAAAGGAAAAGTGTTATGCCCAAGGTCACACAGATAGTTAGAAAAGGTGAAGACCAAAATCCAGCTTTTCTAAGATACATGCATGGTACTTATCACAACAGCATGTTTCATGCTGCCACCCTCTGTATTATGGTTGGACTATGTGAAATTGCCAATTTTTAACCTACAGAAATGACAATTTCGTATGGTCCCTCCTAATAGGAAGTAATGAAGAGAATAAGATTAAGTAATAAATAGTTTATAACACTGGTCACTCTACCATTGCAGACAATATTGCTTTAGATCACACAATGGGGAAGTTTCAAGTGTCTTGAGTTGTGTGGGACATTAGTTCATGCACCTAATGACTAGACTCAATTTTTATAAAACTAAATAGCCGTGACTGACTGCTGGAATAACTCATCTCCACTAAAATATCATGCAGTTAGCTTTGTAAGTACAAAATCAAGACACCTACATGAAAAGTCACTAGCCATATCGAACAAGTAAAAAAAGATACCAACACAGATTACTGCCTATAAAACCCAGAAAGGGTCTAAGTAAGAACCAGCAAAATTTTTGGTGACTCTTCCAAATTCTCATCCTTCTCAGAAGGCCCAGCTGGCCCCCTCTTCTACCCTCCCCTCTGTCCAGGCTGACCTCCCGCCCTCCTCCTGACAGAGGCCCACATACCACCTCCTTCCTAACAGTTTTTCCAGGTCTTTTTTACCAGGGAGACTAGTTGCTCCCCTCTCTGTGCCCCTGCCACAGTTGAGCATATCTCTTGTCATATTATATCTAATTATTTTTGCAGATGTCTGTCTTCTCTTCCCCTACTGGAGGATGACCCCTTCAAAAGCAGACTATCATACTTCTTTTTGTATCACAGAATACAGCACAGTATGTAACAATAAAAAAAAAAAAAAGTATTGCCTATTTAAGAATCTGAATTTAAAATAAAACTAAAATACAGAGCCATTTTCTATAAAATTTCAAAAACATATATGGGCCTTAAAAGCTGAATACATTAAAGAAATCTGAGTAATATTGGATTTGGCTCCAAAGCTTGGTGATCCAGGACCTGGCCAAGGGCCTCTCCCAAGCACAGCCTTGCAAGCACAGCAATGGGGCAGAGACCCCATCCAAACAGAAAAGCCAACTCCTGGCATATACCTAGATCAACGTTACTTCATTGTGAGAGCCCAAACTTTTGGCAAATACCCCTCCAAAATGACACCTTCAAAATCTAAAAAAAAAAAGGAGGGGTATTAAATACCATTGAGAATACACTGAGGCAAATGCAGCCCCCAAGCTCTGCCACAAGGGGGGCAAGCAAGCCCACGGGCTGTGACCAATGAGACCTCACAGAGCAGGGGGTTGAGGAGGCATAGCCTGTAAAAGCTAGTTTGATCCAAAATGCTTTACTCAGAAAGTTAAAGATAAAACTACCACTGGGTTACCAGCGCTCCTAAAATTACCACATGTCCCAGCAATTGCACTATTAAGTAAATAGGTATATACTCCAAAGAATTGAAAGCAGTAACACAAACAGAAGCCTGTACACCAATGTTCACCGCATAGCTATTCACAGTAGTCAAAAGATGGAAACAACCCAAGTGTCCATCAACAAATGAACAGATAAAAAAATGTGATACATATGTACCGTGGAATATTACTTGGTTATAAAGAGAAATGAAGTCCTAATACATGCTACCACACGGATGGACCTTGAAAACACCATGATGAGTGAAATAAGTCAGACACAGACAAATATTCTACGATCCCACTAATATGAAATATCTAGACTAAGCAAACGTATAGAAACAGAAAGTAGATTGGAGTTTACCAGGTGTGGGAGGGACAGGGAAAGAAGGAGTCTTTGATTGGGGGTACTGAGTTTCTGTCTGGGGTGATAGATAGTTCTAGAAATAGATAGTAGTGATGGTTGCACAACATAGTAAATCTCATTAATGTCACTAAATTTTACACTTAGAAGTGGTAAAAATGGTAATTTTTTGTTGTATCTATTCTACCACAATAACTTTCTTAATGCTTTAACTAGTGGTAGGCCCACATGCCACTACAACTTTTAATTTTTTAAGTTGTAAATGCTATTTAAAGCCTAGAAGTTGATCGTTAATAGAACTTCACATCTCCTTTTCTGGGTTTGACAGTAAAAGTCACATCTTCCCAGGTAAGGTGGGTAAAGTGTCACCTTTACAGGTAACCTACAGGCAACAGAGGAATATAAGCTACCATCAGGCAAGAAAACAAAGACCCTCCAAAAATACAACACAATTATTTGAAAAGAAAGTGCAAATATTAATCATAATACATACTGTAGTAACTGATATGAGAAGCTGAACAACATAAAATAGAACAAGGGAAAACAAGCAGAGCCACAGACTCTGTCTTGGCCTTTTAATCTCAGCTTATTCTCAGTCAAGCAAACAAAGCCTCACAGACAATTTGGGAAATAGCACTTTCCAAAATACTATTAATTCAGTGTTTGGATGTACTATGTCTGATTTTTTTTTCATTACCATATGCACCAAGCAAGAACTGGTTAGCATTGGTTCCCTAAAAGTTTTCCTGGAACGTCTTCCCTTTGGATAGCCTGAGACAGTCTTCTCTTCTGCGTAATTGTCCTCAACTTTTAATATTAAAAACAAAAACACAAAAAACTTTGCCATCAAGTCGATTCCGACTCACGGTGACCCCATGTGTTACAGAGTAGAACTGCTCTGTAGGGTTTTCTTCGCTGTGATCTTTATGGGAGTAGATTGCCAGGTCTTTCTTCTGTGGTAGCAGTGGGTGGGTTCAAACAGCCAACCTTTTGGTTAGCAGCCAAATCCAAACCATTTGCACCACCCAAGGGTTTCAACTTTTAATATTAGAGTTTGATACTTTCAATGCACTAGTTGTTCATAAACAATGCCCCTACCTCCAAATTGCCCTCTAAGAGAATGACTCAGCAAATCCAATTTTAACAACAGGAAAAAAACCAAGGCCAAGATGAATGCTAACCACGCAAGAAAAATGTCTGTAATCCAATGCATATAATAATTGCGTTAAATATTTTGAAAGATTTCTTCCCAGTATAGTGCTTCTATGGTCTATTAGATTTTCATTCATTTAAACTTACCTTTTGAATGACTTTATTGATCTGCGGAGTGTTTGGTGTGTACAGTATTTTTCCATGTAATATAGGTTTTAGGAAGGCCCACATCAAAGCACCATTCGGGAACTGTAGGATTTCTTGATAAAGCTTCAAGCAAAATGGTGCTGTCATAATTAAAAAATATATATATACACATATTACTTATGATACAGAATTCCCAAGATAATAGAAAAATTCATTTACATAACCACAATGCCATATTTCTCAAGGAATGGTTGAGATATATCTTTCATGTCAAAACTCTGAACTTGGGCACTGAATTCAGGAATATTCTTCCCGTTGCAGTCTGAACAGCTCTTGTCTCTTAAGAAATTTCAGGATACGGTGTCTACTCCAATCACTCGAAAGAAAGGAAAGCATTGTTAGGGGACCCTAGAGGCTGAACACACCTAATTAACTAGTACTCCATCGGTTATCAGGCCACATCTAGTCACCTCCCCCACTACATCACTCACTTCCTCTAAGTTGTTTTGCAGACCCTCTGCAGAGCCCTGGACGTGTCCAGATTTAACCGGCTCAGAATGGTCAGATGCACAGAACAGACAAAGCTAACCGACAGATGACCCTAGGCCGCCCGCCACGCGTAACACAAGAGAACTAATGTCAAGGAACCAACATCACCAGATATATGTCATTGGCAGTAGCCAAACCCATTTCAAAAGCGAAGAGTCAGTCCGCCACTTCCGGGCCAAGTCTTAGCCCCGTCTCGTAATAAATAATCAATAGAAACTATGGAAACTTTGTGATTCTGCCCACCACCTTCTTCCACCCCTATAGCAATATGTAGAAGTATAAAATGTGATTTCTCACTCAAACTGAGGAACTCAATCTGAGGTCGATACCTCTGTGTTCTCGCTTGCTAGCCTGCAAAATAAACTCTTCCTCTCAAAAACAGCATCTGAGAGATTGTCTTCTTGCATGCTGGGTACAGACCCACTGGTCCGGTTTCAGCCATGACCCTCACATTTTCCAACTAAGTTAACAAGAGTAATGAGTGAAGACATAGATACTTAAAAATGAAAATGATAATAAAAAAAAAATCTGTTTTTAATCTAGAAAATCCTCAATTTAACAGTCACAATACTAAGACCATGATTAGGGTTTTCTTATGCAGTTAGCTTTACGTGTTGCAACTGAATTTTCTCTGCTGCACCTATGCAGAACTATTGAACTCACTACTGCTAACATATTAAATTCCTTGTTTTCACTCAAACAATTAATTTTTGTGGTGCCTGTCATTGTTGTGGGGCTGTTTGGTTTCAATTGAACGTTTATTTGACTAAATTGTCTAAATCAATAGGTACCGTTGAAGGTAGAGACTTCATCACCATAACGATTAATAATAAAATATCTTAAAGTTTTAAGCTTGTAAAGTATGCTTAAGTATAACTAGTTCTTTTATCCCCAAAGAGAACATTTAATATGAAAATATTACCTTAGCTTTGATAGCATAATTCATAATACACAAGGTGTAAAGAGTACTGTTGTAGTAATTTTAACTATTAATTTCATCTTACCACACATTCTCCATTTCAGAAGAAAAAACAATTACATTTATTCAGCAATTGCAATAAAATTTACAGAAATAATCCCCTAAAATATAAATTAAGAGCATGCTTGTACAATGAATTTTAAAGCATTGAGTTATAGAGGCTGCTTTTACTGATATTTTAGCAACTTAGTCTAAATTACCAGCTTCATATCGGCAGTAGCAACTTTGATTTCAGAAAAGACATAATAATATATGTGCACAGAATAAGGAATTTGAAACCAGGAATCCTGACATCTGCCACCTGTGAGCCACGTCATTCAACCTTTTCTGAGCTTCCATCATGACATCTGGAAAATGAGGATACTAATAATTGCCTAATGGTTAGTGTGATAATTATTTGAAATAAAACAAATGAGAGGATCTACAATGTCAGGTCCTCAGTGTTAGCTGAATGGTTGGCAGATGGATGGATGGATGGATGGATGGATGGATGGATGAATAATTTATAACCCTCAAGAATCCCAAATGCAAAAAATTAGAGGAAATAAGGACTAGGGAAAGATACAAAAATCATTAATATGGCAATAGCCTTAATGTGTGTCTGTACTGTCAAATTACACAGAGTATTTGACAGGTATCTTAACTATACATCAGCTGATGAACATGTTGACATGATGCCTCTAAGGTAACTCTGAGGACATTGTTAATCTGGCTCCTCATCCTATACCTCCAACTCTAGATATTCTCATGCTTCTCATCTTCCTTAGTTCCATCACAGGCAAAAAGGATATAAAGACATATCTTGGGTGTGGTAGGCAGAATTCTAAAATGGCCCCCTGGTGTTCACATTTTATTTAATCTCCTCTACTTGTGTGCTAACAGAACCTCTGAATAGGATGGATGTCGCTCTTATGATTAGGTTACATGTCAATGATGAAGGACTTTTGAAGATGTAATTAAGGTTCCTAATGAGTTGATTTGGAGTTATTACAATGGAGATTATCCTGGGTAATACAGACATAATGAAATGAGCACTTTAAAAGAGACTGAAAGCATCAGAGGGATGCTCCTCTTGCCCTTGAATATGATGCCTCCATGAATTCTACAGCTGCAAGGAAATAAATTCTGCCAACAACCCCATGAGCTTAGAGGAGGACACTAACCCTGGCCAACAGCTTGAATGCAGCCTTGGAAGACCCTGAGCAGAGGACCAAGCTAACCAATGCCCAGTCTCTTGATCCATGGAAACTATGAGATAATAAATTTATGTTGTCATTAGCCACTAAGTTTGTGTTAATTTGTTACGCAGCACAGAAAACTAATACACTAGGATAGATTTCTACCAAGCAGTTAATATGCATCATCTCCTTTATACCTCGTAACAACTTTTTTTGGTATAACAACTTTATGAAGTAGCTATTATCATTTCCATTTTATAGAAGGGACTAACATGATTCAGAGAGAGAAAATACGGTGACCAAAGACATACAACTTGTTATTGGAGGGGTTGAATGACCTAAGCTTAAAAACTCTTACTCTTAACCAGCATATTTAATCCGCCTTCCTAATTACAATGCGTTCACTCAAAATGCACTCAACTACTACCCTGAAAGTTGGCAATTCTAACCCAGTCAGCAGCGCCACAGAAAAACATCACCGGCGATCTGCTTCCATAAGATTACGGCCAAGAAAACCCTATGGAGCAGTTCTATTGTGTAACGCAGGGGGTCACCATGAGTCAGAATTGGGTTAAGGTGGGGCAGAGAAATCACATATCAATCGCCTTTCAGTTGCAATTGAGCTGTATGGACAGCAGACTTGTAAGAGGTTGCACACAGCTTCTCTTTGTTATAGGGTATAGCCACTTTGCAAGGGCCAAGGTAGCTCTCCCGGTCTCCCTGCCTGGATCTCTCCCCCTTGCTGGTTAGCCAAAGCTGACAAACAGTCTAGGTTTTCAGATGTGTTAGGCATTTCACACCTAATTCCTTGGTGTCACAGATGAGAGAAGTAGCATGTGCTCAGGGCACTAACGGTTTTCAAAGTCAACAGCCCCTCCAGTTTTTGGTAGCCTTCATAAAAATGAGGGATAAAGGTAAAAGTGGTGGAGGTGGAAGATTCTTTGCCAGTATGTACAAGGCTTCTACACAGACAGACTATTCAGTATAAGGTAGGGCTGATGATCAACGTACAAATTAATCTAAACCAATGTGGATTGCTGTTGTCTTACTTGAATCTTTAGGAATGTTAAATTTTTCCTTGTCACTTTCCAAAAGATCATTGACTCTGGGCAAATCAACAAATGTGTTTGAATTGCTAAAGAAAGATGCTTGCCCTTTGCAAACCATCTTCATCACAGACTGGAAAGAACCAAAGGCTGAACTTCTGGGCTGGCCATTTTGTGAAACCTAAGAACATAAGAAAAAAACACAATTAAATAGTGACAATATAATTCCCTCACCAACTTCTGGAACAGTAGTCCCTCATTTGACTAAACAAACAAGATGTTCAGTCAAATTTCTGCTTTAGATTCTTCTGTCCTTGGTATAATATTCAAATAGCTGCAAAATCTTCCTGGCCAATAAACCTGGTAGAAGAGAAAAATGTCACCTACACTCACAACACACGCACACCAGAATTCTTGTTGCTTGGCCAGTAATAAACTATTAATTCATAATATATCATTCACTCAGACTCATCTATAATTTTAATGTGTGTCTACATTGCCAAATTACCCAGATAAGTGACATCTATTCAAATTACGCATCAGATGACGAACGTGCTGACACACTGCCTCTAAGGTAGCTCAAGGACACTGTGATCTGGCCCCTTGTCCTAAACATCTAACTCCAGATACACCCATGCTCCTCCTCTTCCCCAGTCAGTTCCAGCCCAGGCAAAAAAGATTTCAAGCCATTAACCTAATCCAAATTCGTATTTGTATTTTCAGTGCATGATCTGTAATTTGTAAGCCAATTATTTACATGTAAATAAATGTTGTAATATTTTTTAAAGCATTTACTCCATGAAAGAAGTTAAGCAGCCCCCTGAAATCTCGTTTATACTAATAATTGATTTGATGATTTCTTACTTCGTGGATAATACATGAGGTATCACAACGTCCTAGTTGGTGGAATGTGGATTAACAAATCTATTTCATCTAGTTAATTAGGGAGATGTGAGGCCTTACACTGTCATGCTGTTGCCCCCAGAGACACTAAAAGGTATTTTTGTTCTTAGGTTTTGTTGTCCAATGCAAATTGTAGATGTTAGAAGAGAAATAAAGGCAAAAAGGAGCAAAAACAAAGAAACAGCAAATCTGAATATTTCCCCAAGGGCAAAGATCAAACACATACCTGTTGAAAAGCAGGCATATCTAGCAATGCTGTGACTTTAAATGCTTGAAGAAATTCAGGAAGGTATTCAAGGATGTGTTGGGCTTTGGCAAGGATAGAGCTGAGGCTGGAAACCACATCCAACAGGGAGTTGAGCAAGCTATTTGCTTCAGAAGGTATCAGAGTCTTAAAGGGGATTAAAAAAAAAAAACACAAAATAATCAACACTATTTTTACTCTCACAAGTATTTTCTGAGCGGTGAAAATGTGATTATTTGATTTTATTCTCTTGAACTTCAGAGAAATTCATGTTCTAATATATAAAAATCCTCTTTATTAGAGTATATGTAGCTCAGCGTTTGCTAAAATGTAAACCAAGAACCAATGTGATCTACTGTTGAAATTCAAATCTTTTTCAAAATATTTCTTCATAACTTTGAAGTGTCTGAAGGAGGCATTGGAGAAGAATGCAAAATAAAGCAGCTCTTATATGTAAAACAATTTACATTTATCTACTGCTTCACTGTATTCAAATCTTTCACACATCATTTCAACCCCTCCTTATACCTTTGGGCTGCTAACCAAAAGGTCAGCAGTTCGAACCCACCAGCCACTCCTTGGAAACCACATGGGGCAGTTCTACTCAGTCCTGTTGGAGCGCTATGAGTTGGAATTGACTCGAGGGCAATGAGTTTGGTTTTTTAAATACCATTGGGGTGGGCATTATAATGCCCATTTTATGGATGAGAAAACTGAGTTTCCAAAAGATTGAAGGGCTTCCTCAGTCTCACAGTTAGAAAGGTCCAGAGTTGTGCATTTAACCCTGGTATTTAGAAAATATCCGTGCCCTTTGAAACCTGTATGGTGCTATCTATTATCAGCTGACACACTGTATATTTTATTTATTATTTGTATATTCTTTGTTCTAGAATGTAAATTCCACAAAAGCAGCGACTATTGCCTATTTGGATCATTTATGCAGCTACAAAGAACAGAAGAGTGTCTGGCAGTATTAGTTGCTCAATAAGTGTTTGTTGAAAGAATGGATAAATTACCGAAAGCTCTTTCCACGGAGAGGAAAAAATCACAGCAAATCTCTCACTTTGCATGATGTTTGCATATTGAATATTCAGGTTTTCAGACTCAGGCCAAGGATCCAGCTTGTCACTGCTTCATATTCTTGCTTATTAAAGTTCTGCAACTGCCACTTAGCTGCTGGCTCTGTGGCTGACCCATGAGGCTCCTGAGATTACAGCTCAATCTTTCTCAGATGCATGCAGCTAATAATAATGTGGTTCTGTCAGTTAAGACAATGGCTACAGCTCAAGCAGTAGAAATGTTGTGGAGGCTTTGTCACTGCCTACTTCTCTTTCTATTTACAGCCCCACTTTAGAAGTAGCACACAGAGACCCCTGACTTAGGGTGGGGAACGACTGGAATTGAGTCACATCACTGACAGAGCAGACGAACACATCGGATTAGTATAGCCAATAATGCTTTGCAAAAGGCTTCAGAATTCATGGTTGTGGCAGAGAGCCAGCTGAGTGGACAGAAAGCGCATGCACTTTGGAATGAGATGAAGCTGCAGTTGAGTCCTGACTGCAGTACCTATCAGTGTGTGGATTTTGAAATGCTCTCCTATCCCTGAGCAATACCGTGGATTAAACAACTTTCATAGAGCTATGCATATAGAAGAAATCTAAGAAATAGGATCTGTTATTATTAATGGTGGTGTCACTTTTATTGTGGCTGGGAGATTGAATCTTGCCCAATATCTCATCCCCCAGAGAAATCTTGGCGAGGATGATGGTCCTTAACAAAGTAATTATTTGAGCCCTTAAAAGGATGGATTTCAAATGTCTGGCTAGGACTTTGTGCACATAATAGAATGACCACTGTATATGGCTCATCAGTGGACCTGCATCTGATTCCTAGCAGGCCTCAAAGGGTATATTGTAAGGTTGGAAAGCAGGGTTGGGGCGAGAGTGATATACAAATCCAGAACTAACATTGTTCTGTGAATGAGCTTCAAATATTAATTCTACTGAGATAGAGGTGGCCTTGCAAATTACAGGGGGACATTTAGGAAATGTTATCCTCCCTGTGGGCTTACAGCGTACTAGTTCTTAAAATTAATAATTTTTTTTCTGGAAAGTGTATGTCTAACCCAGCATTTGTCCACTGAATTTTTGGAGTAATAGAGAAGAAGATCATGAAGGACACTGGACTGAGAATACATATGTCCACCCTGGACTGTTTGGAAGACTTAGAGTGGCAAATCTACTCTTCCCTGAACTCCATGACTATTCTGGACTTGGTGAGATGGACAGCCTCAGAGCCCAGCGCTTCTAAAACACCTGCTCTGGCTTATCCTCCTACACCAAGCAGAATAAGCTGCACATTCTTTTAAAATTGTCATTGACAAGATAACCACAGAATGGGCCATAGATGGCCTCAACCCACCTCTGGGTGGAAACTTAACATGCTAATGAAAAAAAAAACCCAACCCCTTCCTCTACCCCAGAGAACTGAACCCTTGTCTAGAGAAAATGCATAGTCATCCCCAAACCCTGAATGCCTGCTTGAAGTTCAATCCTGAATATTCCTAATGAATTTGCATTTCCTTGCCTGCTCTCTGTAAAAGCCCATCTCCCCCAGCTGCCCGCGAGCAGTCTTGAGAGCAGCAGCCCCAAAGGCTCCTTTCCTTGCGCAATGAAATAAAGACATCTTTCTGATCTCCACCACCTCAGCCTCTCGTTTATTGGCTGTAACAAGTCATGCAAGTAGAACCTGGGGTTTCCACCTGGCAACACTGAGATGCCTAAAGCCACTTTGTCCTACTGCAATCCCCAAGGCATCTCTAATTAATCTGGACTCTGTGACACACATCCTCAGGGTAAGAACAACAGAAATTGGTAGAGACCAATCTACAAGGGTAAAGGTGAAATTTCTGGAAAGGTAAGTAGAGATTCAATCAGTGTAGACCAGAAAAAAGAGGAAATTCAAAGAGGCGTCCAGCTGGGAGCAGGAGAGCTAGGTCAGGACTAGGTTGCTTCTAAGTGGTACCCTCTGGGGTTGCCTTGGGCTAGTTGTATTTGCCTTCCGTTTTGAACTCTTTCCTGCAAACATTATGATCCCTAGATTTCTTCACCCTTCAGTGCCCTCACACCACTGTGTGTGGGAGTGCTGTGGGGCAGGCAGAGAGCAGATACACACAGGGCCTTGAGATCTGCCATTTCCCTCCCCCCCTCCTCCACCACCACGTGCTTCCCAAGCGCAGGCCCTGCTTGGAGGGGGTAGGAGGGCACACCACACTGAGGGTACCCAAGGGAGTGGAGAAGGCCACAGCCCAGGGCGTGGAGGGAGGGGGGTGGAGCAAAGGTGGGGCACTTGCCGGTAGGCGGTAGGCGCAAGTCCAAGCATCCAGACAGGCGGGGGAGGTGCACCACAAATATGAAAGGTGCCTGACTGAGGCAGCTAGACAAGAGGACAAGAGGGAGGAAGGTGTTTCTGCTGACACTTAGCAGCTACCAGACTATTCATCTTGAAATGGGGAGGGGGACTTAGAGATTGCCCCTGGGCACTCCTGACTCTCCCAAGCCCCTGGAGGGAGCCGCTGTCCGGCTTTCCCAGATAAACTCCCAGAAGGTGGCCATAAAGAGGACAGGACACTGACAACCCGGGCAATGATGCTGCTGGTCCTTCCCGGTTAAGCAGTTAAGCAAGTAGACAACCACCACCAACCCTGGGTCAAATGTCCCATGGGCCTGACACCCAAGTGTTAGGGGACCCTAGAGGCTGAAGACACCTAATTAATTAGTACACCATCGGTTATCAGAACACATCTAGTCGCCTCCCCCACTATGTCACTCACTTCCTCTAAGGTGTTTTGCAGACCCTCTGCAGAGCCCCGGATGGGTCCAGATCTAACCAGCTCAGGATGGTCAGATACGCGCAGAACAGACAAAGACGACCTACAGACGACCCGGGGCAGCCAGGCATGCTCAGTAACACAACAAAACTCATGTCAAGGAACCAAAAGTTTCATGTCAAGGAACCAAAATCACAGGATAATACGTCATCTGCAGTAGCCGAGCCCATTTAAAAAGCAAAGAGTCCGTAGGCCACTTCGGGGCCAAGTCTTAGCCCCGCCTCGTAATAATCAGTAGCAGCTTTGAATAGTTAAAACTTTCTGATCCTGCCCACCGCTTTCCTCTACCCCTATATGAATACGTATAAGTATAAAATGAGATTTCTCACTCAGTCGAGGAACTCAATGTGAGGTGGATACCTCTGAGTTTCCACTTGCTAGCCTGCGAAATAAACTCTTTCTTCCTCTCAAAAACAGCGTCTGAGAGATTGGCTTCTTGCACGCTGAGCTCGGACCCACTGGACCAGTTTCACAAGGACCTCCCTGTTCCCTGAGCGCCCCTTTATTCCTACAAGCCTCCTCAAGCCCCACACCCGAAGTCGGCCAACGAGTGGCCTTGGGGGCGGCCAAGGCTGCGCGGGGCCTTCCCACGGTCCTCCTGCTGCAGCACGTGCGGACTGTCTTCAACTCAGCAAGTCCGCAGTTCACCGCAGAACAGAAACTGTCATTTCAGACCAACCCCACACCCTTGTCGCTTTCTCCTTACTTTGTAGATGAAACTCCGCAGGTTAAGGTTTTGACTCATCAACACAATCAGAGAATACACATCTGACCCGGGCAGGGCACACAGTTCCTTCATGGCAAAAAGGGATGTTTCATCCTCACGGAATGTCAGCAGGAGCCGAAGGGTGTCTTGATCACATCTTCCAGACAAAGCTACCGTAAGGGCACTAGAGAGAACCTGTTTCAAAGCATACGGATCAGAACTGAATACACCTAGAGCACAAAAATATCTCAAACACAGAGCTTTGTAGAGGATGAATTATCCCAGACCCCATTTTCCTAAAGTGCAGAGGACTTACTGGTAGAGACATGGAACCCAAACCTTTCTTCTATTGTGAATGTTCTATTTTGAATGGAAATGTTCCTGAAATGTGTACATAATTCTCTGCCTTTTTAAGCAACATGCCCTTTGTGATGCCTCGGGTGCACTGTTACAAGATCTCTCATCCTTCCATTCTCTCCAGGGTGCCTCTCAAAATGTCACCCCACTCTGCACTCCCACCGCCCCCACGCTGCTCTCAGAGTTTGTGATTGGGTCCTTTTTCACTGAGTTTATGTCTGACCCTTTCTTTCAGTTTATCACCTCTTGCTTCTCACTGTTATCAGTGGAAATTATTTTTTTTCCTCCACCATTTCCAGAGTAAAAACCAGGTTAGCGATCTTGCTGTAAGTTTTAAAAAGGAAAAGCAAATAAATTCAGAAAGGGGGGCAGAGGATCACTTGTATTAGTATCTATTTCATTAGTAATACACATCACAATGAAATGATCTGAGGATGGTCTTCATTTATGCATACGTTTTACTTAATAATCTTTGTAATGTGCCAAATTATAAGACAAAACAAAAATGTTACTTTCTGTTCCATGTCTATATTTTTGATGGATATGATTGCTCTCAAAGAGTCAGACCAGGGAGGCCTAAATCGTAGCACTTTGTGAAAAGGAACTATTGTCCATTTATCGGGAGCCTTGAGATGAGGAGTTTTCAGATGCTTTTAATATTATGCCATAAAAAGTCAAAAAAAAATCATTATGACATAGAATGGCTAGAATGCTCTAATATACTGAAGTGCTTTTTGAATCTTTCTAAGAGATATAATAAGTGCTTTCATATCTAATGAACCAAGAGGACATTTTTCGCATGAGACTTGCGTTGTGCACTTCTTGGGAAAGGATTTGTTAATACTTCCATTTTCAAATTTTTTCACTGGAGGGAGAGGGTAGATCCCTCCCGCGGGAATTCAAGGAGGAGGCTCAGGGGTGAGATATGGATTGCTAGCATTTGCTTTACTTAGCACACTTGAGGGTTTCTTCTGCATATGCTGTAGATTCTAGTCTTATGTATTGTCTTGTATATTACTCAACAGTCCCTAATAAATGTCTTAGAATTTATCCCCAGGGAAAAGAAGTTTGTGTTAAAAAATTTTGTATATCTCTGTTTATCAAGTTGGGGGGACCTTATGCCCTACCATGTTTCTTTTTTTGCCCTGGCTACTAGGAAGCTCTGCAGTCACGTATATTCAACAGCAACAGCTCCATGAGCATATTTTCTGCCACTCCTTTTCTGTGGTTTTCCAATTTTGACCATTTATCTTTAAAAAATCATATTATTTATATTTTTCTTGTTTGAAAGTCACCAAGATTCATTTGGAAGCCAGCAGGGAATAACAAAGATAGCATGTAGTTTTGATTGATTTGAAATATCATGTGTGATTCCTTTTCAAAATGAAAACAAGCATTTGCAACTTACACTTTGCTAGGCTAATGTAGAAAATTATCTGAAACATAAATGCCTAGTTGCTGACGCTTTTCCTATCTTGCCATGCCTGGCTTGAAAAGCTCCAAAAAGACAAGGGACCCAGGGTAGAGAGCCCTTCACCACTTGGAGCCCAGCACACACACACAGACACACACAGTTAGCCAATTAGACATTTATTTGGGTTCACAAACTCCTTTTAAAAATGAAAATGACCCCTAGGAGCGCGATTTGCATTTTTAGAAGGAGCTTGGCATCTGCCAGGTCTCTAATTGAGTTCAGAGCAGAGCCTCGGAGATGGTCTTGATGTGGCCTGGCTGATAATTTTATTCTCAGAGGTGCAGGGAAAGCACTGGAAACAACTACTGTTCTCAGCCTAATTATGCCTGAAAGGGAAACACTGGCAGTGATGTGGAAGAATTAGAAATACAGGGGAAAGTGATGATGCCATACTAGAGTTTATTAGAGTTTATATAAGCAAAGAACCTTAAACCGGGGCAGATGTATACAACATACAATTCATAGAACTACACTGGATGTGCAGAAAGATCTTAGGTGAATGAATGACTGTTTTTGCAATTTTGCCAGGGCCCTATTGCCTCTGAAAATTATTCCTTGCAGGCCACCAAACAGTTGGACTAAGAATGTGATGTGATTACTTTTGCCAGCTGCTAAAAGTAAGGTAGAAAAGCCCTAGGAGAAAGAGCTTGAAAAGTAACTACAAATAATATGGTGCTGCTGTCAACTTGACCATCTAGAAAGTGTCATCTACTCACATTACATTATTACCTAGGATGTGTATACATGAGTGGGTTCATGGATACACTTAGCTACCTAAACAAACATTATTTAGTTGAACAGGAAGAATGTGACTTTTTTAATACCCTTCCTGATAACCTAACTTTCTAGCTATTTAGGTGACCATATGGACGTACACTGCCAAAGAGCTAGAAGAAGATACACAAATCACCCCATTTAAAAAAATCACTGTGAAACCATTTAGGCAGCAATTTCACCATATTACAGTGCAAGTTTCTACGAGTAGAGCCCTCTCAACGTAGAACATCGGTGACATCCAGTGGCTGCTTGATAATCTGGCAGTGACAGTAAAAATAGTTGAGTCCAAACCCCCAATCATAAGACTTTACTTTTGAAAGGACCCCAGATATTCACTAATCTGACCCCTCTCTTAAAACGTTCCTTGTCAGCTGCTTAAATGAGTTCAGTCTCAATTCCATTCCTGTTCTTCAGGTTTCAGTAAATGAAGAGTTTAAGCCAAAGCTCATCATTCTTTGTACATAAAGCAGGATGAGAAGCTTTCCCAGCAGACAGGGTGGGTAAAGAAACTTTCAGCTCAGCTTTCTGCTGTCTCCACCCCCACCTCCATCCCCAACACCTCCATTCACATGTGGCTTTTAAAAAGCCACTTTAGATGGTTTTTCTTGAAGACAGATACTGTGTGACTTGCTATAAGTAACTCGGTGATGCTGTAATTTGAATTTTGGATTCTTAGTTTCTACTCTATTTCTGTCTTAATTCCGATTAATTCTTAATTAATTAATCCACCTGCTAAAGCTTGCATTTAACCCCAGTTAGCTAGTACTGCTGAGTATAGAATCAACGTGGAATTAAATGTCCATTGGGGCCCAGTTAATTGCCAATAAAAATGCCCACTTGAGAGCCATTTTCATGGATACTACTTCTAGAAAGTACTCTGTACAAGAAAGTAAGACCCCAAATAGAAGTGCTGAAAGAAAGTCTTGGAAAAGTACCCACAAAGGATAAGTGACTACTGTGCAAATATATAATTCACTTATTCACCGCCTCCATAGATAAACTGTATCCCAATCCCCTCAGCATGTTTTACTCATGCCCTTGATTTATTGCAGTAGAATCAATAGGTAGAGGGTAGAGTTCAAGTTGTTGTCAACTCCAACTAATGGCAACCCCATGTGTGTCAGAGTAGAACTGTGCTTCATAGGGTTTTCAATGGCTGATTTTTTGGAAATAGATAGCCAGGCCTTTCCTCTGAGCACCACTGGGTGGACTTCAACCTCCAGCCTTTCAGTTAGCAGTTAAGCACTTGACCATTGTGCCCCCCAGGGACTAGAGAAAAGAGTAAAAACAAAACCCAACCTGTTGCCATCGAATCGATTCTGACATATAGTGACCCTATAGGAGGGAGTAGAACTGCCTCATGGGGTTTCCAAGGAGCCCCTGGTGGATTAGAACTGCTGACCTTTTGGTTAGCAGTCATAGCTCTTAACCATTGTGCCACCAGGGCACCTAAATATCACATTCTTCTGAGACAAAATTATCTGGCCCAACTTCACACCAAGTCACCATAGACACTCCAGAGACATAATATGGCACAAAATTCTTTAATAGTTTCATAGTTTTTGTTGCTGTTGCCTTAAGCAGTGCTTCTCAGCTACCTTAGAGATGACACAGCTTGTCACTGCTTATTTGGTTTTATAATAAGCCACTATCATAGTATAGTGTCAGTTTATGCCCACTTACTCTCTAAGTGAAAGAATTCCTAATTGATTTTTAGGTCTTTTTAGATGCTTTATTTTAGGATATTTTTGAGAATTTTGCAATGCCCTCTGAACAAAGCAGAGATACCCCCGGGTTGTGGTGCATCAGGGTTGGGAATCACTGGAATAAACGTCATCACCAATGTTATCCTTTCCAGCCCTGACTGAAGGCAATGTTATGAAATTAAGGACCTCAAGGTTTTGGCATCAGACAATGACAGCCTTTGGTTCTTTGCTAGTCCTCTCATTTCCTTGCTGCCTTCAGTGATAACATTTGCACCCACCCCTCCAGCCCTGGAGGGAGAGAAAAGAGAACACGATGCCACAGCTTCAGGTTGGCTGGGGGCTCATTAAGTGATCACAGTGGAGAAAAAGCAACACCGTACCTTTGAAAGGGAAGTATTTGCTTCTAAAATACAATTGATCGTTTCATCCGAGAGCAGGATAGAAGACTGAAGCTCCTCTGTTAACTTGGTGCTGTTTTTCATTAAATCTTTAACTTTTACGCCTGAAACATAAGCAAGAGGAAAGGAATTGTATACTAATAACTGTTTAAATTATTACTGACTGTGAAAACACAATCTGATATTAAAAACTGGCAAGGATAGTCTCCTTCACTGTGTCCAGCCCGTAATAGGCGCCTTATAAAGTCATATCTTACTCTTCTAGAGATAATTGGGATAATTTAAACTAAAAGGGAAGCAAAACTTCAGGGTATATGTTCTGTTTACCAGTTCGTGTACTCCCTAAGTCCTGTATATTTGAAGGAGATTAACTTTAGAAAGAGCTTTTTCCAGAAAATAACAAATGTTGGAGAGGCTTCGGGGAGATTGGAACTCTTATGCACTGCTGGTAGGAATGCAAATAGAAATACCATATGATCCAGCAATCCCACTTCTAGGAATATATCCTAGAGAAAAAAGAGCCGTCACATGAATAGACATATGCACACCCATGTTCATTGCAGCATTGTTCACAATAGCAAAAAGATGGAAACAACTTAGATGCCCATCAACAGACAAATGGATAAACAAACTATGGTACATAAACTGAATGGAGTATTACCCAACAATAAAGAACGGTGATGAATCTGCAAAGCATCTCATAACATGGATGAAACTGGGAGGGCATTACGCTGAGTGAAATAAGTCAATCACAAAAGGACAAATATTGTGAGAACATTACTGTAAAAACTCATGAAAAGGTTTCCACACAAAAAGAAACAATCTTTGATGGTTACATGGGTGTGTACAGTGGGGATGGAAAAACACTAAACAGACAGTAGTGGTAACTTTGGTTAAGGGTAAGATAGTACACAATTCCAGGGAAGCCAGCACAGCTTGTACAAGGCAAGGTCATAGAAGCTCCATAGACACATTCAAACTCCCTGAGGGACCAAATTGCTAGGCTAAGGGCTGTGGGGACCAGGGTCTCGGGGAACATCTAGCTCAATTGGCATTACACGGTTTATAAAGAAAATGTTCTACATTCTACTTTGATGAGTAGC
>NW_004444183.1:1563089-1603453 GCF_000243295.1 Trichechus manatus latirostris
ACATTCTACTTTGATGAGTAGCATCTGGGGTCTTAAAAGCCTGTGAGCAGCCATCTAAGATACTCCACTGGTCTCACCCCTTCTGGAGCAAGGGAGAATGAAGAAAACTAAAGATACAAAGGACTAATGGACCACAACTACCATGGCCTCCACCAGATTAGTCCAGTACAACTAGATGGTGCCCGGCTACCACCACTGACTGCTCTGACAGGGATCACAATAGAGGGTCCCAGACAGAGCTGGTGAAAAATGTAGAGCAAAACTGTAACTCACAAAAACAGATCAGACTTACTGGCCTGACAGAGACTGGAGAAACCAGGAGAGAATGGCCTCTGGACACCCTTTTAGCTCAGTAATGAAGTCACTCTCAAGGTTCACCCTTCAGCCAAAGATTATACAGTCCCATAAACCAAAACTAGGCTAAAGGGGCACATCAGCCCAGGGGCAAGGACTAAAAGGCAGGAGGGGACAGGAAAGATGGTAACAGGGAACCCAAAGTCGAGAAGGAAGACTGTTGACATGTCGTGGGGTTGTTAACCGATGTCATAAAACAATATGTGTACTAACTGTTTAATGAGACGTTAGTTTGTTCTGTAACCTTCATCTAAAGGATAATTTAAAAAAGAAGTTTTAAATTTAAAAAAAAAAGAAAGACCTTTTTCTTACTGAACAGTGTGACCAAGTACTGTATGAGAAACCGGCATATTGATGCTACAAGGAGCTTTATGAATTGTCTAGGTTACACAAATGAAGAAACAAGAGATTCACAGATATCAAATGACTTATCCAAGGAGGTAGGCCAGGACAAAACCAAGACCACAGAAGCTCCTCTTCATTCCTCCTCTTGATTTTGGTACTCCAGAATTTGAGAACTTTCCTAAGCAATCCCAAATACATCAAGCCAGCCAGCTTCTAAATTGGTATTTTCCACATTTAGCTTAACTTCTTTATATGTTTTATTTTCACAATACATTTGGGTGAGAAACTAAATTTAATTTTTCATCAAGCAGACATGAAGAAACCACACACTCACCATCAGTTACTTTGAAATTACTAAGAAAAGTCATAACGGGATTCCCTGATGACAAAGTCTCCCCCAGGCTTTTGGCCAATCTAAAATGGCAGAAAATTAAAGTTAAATTAGACAAGATAAAACACCAGAAACAATATTGGAGTGAATAATACTGCCTCAGTTCCTAGGAGATGAGCTGGATAACAAGATCACATTTCCATAAAATTCCTCAGATAATCAGACACAAAATGTCTCCTTACACCATGTGTGTATGAATATCCATTAATATCACAATTCCAATATCTTCTTCTCAGAGTCCCTGCCAAGCAAGATGAATCAGGGGAATAAGGATGCATAATAAATGGTTTTTCAAAAATGTGAAAAGAATAGATAGAATATATCATGAAGTGTATGAGAAATTAGGATAGCAAGCAGTCAGATGCACATCATTCTTTCTGTGAATAAACCATCTGTGGAATACAAAATGCTTGATTTCCTCTACTGGTGGTTTACACTTCTAGAACACTGGACAAAATTAATCAAATATGAAGGTAATTTGAAAAATATGTTCTTGCAGACTGTATTTAATACTATATTATAATCACAGATCATGATATTTTAGTCTAATATCTTGATCACCAATAAAGCTAGCCTTATGCCCAAAGCTGCTCTTACATTTTTACAATTTAAAATCGTCAAGTCATAGAAAATGTTGATGTTGTTTAGGGAAGGTATACACATTAAGAACAGAAGTAGTATACTGTTGTCTGAAAATAACATTTAAAAATACTAGACATCTTCTTTATAAACGAAAATACTGAAGAAGGACATGAATCCCAAATCAGACATTATTACATGTGTGTGTGCTGCTGGATTGTTTCTAGTACTGGCTGACATTGGCAGTCCTCCTCAGTGGCATCCTCCAAGTTGCTCTTGAAGCTTTCCAAGGATCTAGAAAGATTCCTGCTAAGACTTTCACAATCTAGCTGAGTAGGTGACAACCATATCTGTTTGATTTCCTGTAAAACACAGAAAAGAGATAGATCAGACACATGCGTACTTATTTATATATGGTCAAGTATGGTTTCCAGATCAAGATGTACCCTTACTAAGAATTACACGCACTATAAGGTTTTTGTTTATTTTGCTTGGTCTCAGGAAACACAACATTGGAGACTGAGAATATCCAGTCATTTCCAATTGCTTCTGTGTGTTACAGAGTAGTAGAAACAGAACACAGATCTTACTCGTGGCTCTGCCACTGACTAGCCAGGTAAGATGTCATACACGACCGCCTGGCACAGGGCACGACCCACAGCAGTCCAGTGCATGGCAGAGAACACATACTACTCAGCTGAAAGACCTGGGCACCCCTCCTCAGGAGCTCAGTTCCTTGTTTGAAAACTGAGGCTTTCAAAAGTTATAGCCACAAAACCTATGATTGAAAAGAAATCTTATGTGACTGCCTGTATGTAAGGTGAATAAACTTGCACAGCCTTGAAGGTCTGCAGTAAACCTGAAAGGCTCCTGCCCCTCCCAGTGCAGGTGGAGGGACTCCCAGGACTCTGCCGAGCACAGGTGGAAACCACTGGTCTAGATCCCAGGCCTTAGAGCATCTTGAAGCTCCCTGTAAGTTCCATGAACATCTCAACAATATCTTTGAAGCATTCAACTAGTTTTATTCAAAATAAAATCAATAATTTTGCAAAACAACACCTATAAATTGGTAAACTGCAAAACATTTATTTTATGTGAAATTAAGTGACTAATATAGACAACAAAATGTAAAGCAACCTGGAAAGATCCACACATGTATTTATGTCTGTGTACAGACACACGCACAAATACATACGTATTCCCTCGACACAGTAATTTTGCCATATATAGTTTATTTACATCTTCAGAATCTATTTATGTCACTATATTTTATTTATATCACTCGATTCTTACTGATATTGGAAGCACAGACCCTGGTTATGCAGTTTATGGGAAGGTATTGAATTTAAGTGGACATGTACATAGTATTTCTGTCTAAAGAAAACTTCTAACATATTCTTCTCAAAACCACGATTGGTTTCTTTTGAAAATGATAATCATGAATCATTCAGGTTACCAGAAAGGACTAACAAATGCATGTTCCAAGAAAAGCTAAAGACAGAGAATGGTGGAATGTCAGGAGAGCAGGACCTTTAATGTCAAGAGAGGATTTAGAGCCTCTGCTGCAGTAGGTCAATGCAAGCTGTGGAGAAGGGGCTGGCTGAAGAGCAGAGGAGTGATATGACCTGACAGATGTTTTAGAAGGATCATTCTGGCTACTGAACTGACAATAGAGCTTAGGAGAAGAAAAGCAGAGAGACCAGTTAGGATTGTAACAATCCAGTTGAAATGTGACGGCAGCTTGGACCCCGGGGTGGTACTCGTGGAAGTGGTAGAAGGTGGCCAGATTCTGGATTCATTCTTGAAGGTATAACTGACAGAATGCACTAACAGAGAAACCAAAAAGGGCCTAGGATGATACCCACGTGTTTGACCCAAACAACTGAGGAGAAGAACACCACTGGAGGGAAATATTGGGTGGAAAAATCAGGACTTCTTTGTTAGATATGTTGGGTTTGAGAGTTCTATTCCCCTCTAAGTGGAAATGTCAAGAAGGTGACTGAATATACAAGCCTGAAGTGCAGGGGAGGTCTGAGTTGGAGAAGTAAAGGTGGAAGTGGGTCAGGATATAAATAAGTAAAGACAGAGAAGATGTATGTAAGGACAGAGAAGAGGAATGGTCTAAAGACTGAGCCTAGGACAATATGACATGGAGAGGGATCAGAAAGGCGATGGAGAAGGTGCATCTAAAAACATAAGAGGAGCCCAGGGCAGAGCAAGGTCTCAGAAGCCAAGTGAAAAAGTGATTTAAAAGGGGAGAACTTGCCAGTGTTGGACACTACAGATAGATCAAGCGAGGTGCAGAGTGAGAATTAACCACTGGATTCAGCAATATGAAGGTCACCACGCACTCTGGCAAGAGCAGCAACAGTGCAGTGGTGCCTACTGCCTTGCGTCTCTTCATTTTCTATTTTGTGGGGGACTCAGGGACACAGATTTCTTTTCCTTTCCTCTCTTAAATTCCCATTGCTTACTCAGTCCTGGGAAGTCTGTAACCCCTGGGAGACACAGCCTCCTACAGCTTCCCACCTACTTCCTCTAAAGACAAGCGTACAGACCCCATCCATTATAAGATATGACTACAGGAATGCAAAAAGGAAACAGAATAGTAATAAATACAGGCAAGGCAGATGGATAGATCCAGTCCGAAGGCTCAATTCCATGAGTACATTTCTAATAATGTACATAAAAGCCCCATAGGATTTCACACTCTGCTCTTATTTCTAAGTGTAGTGCTCTCTAACTATTCTCCAATTCTCTACCCTAAACATTTCACAGGCCCTATATTCTCCTTCCTCCAGAAAGGCCCATCTTCCTAGCACATGGACACACAGATATTATCAGGTCAGAACAATAGGTAGAAATTGGTGTCTTCTTCAGAAGTAACTCATTTCTGAGAACATCTAAGTTTAATGAATCTATTACATAGGTCTCTTCCAGTAGGGAATTTCCTCATAGAAAAGTACCTCTAGTTTAAAATTTGTAACTATCTCCAAATTAAATTTAATTCCAGGCATTTATAATAGCCTGTCACTTACAAGGTATACGAGTTGACATTGAGTCGATTCCCACTCCTAGCAACCCCATGTGTGTAGAGTAGAACTGTGCTCCACAGGATTTTCATGGCTGTGAGCTTTTGGAAGCAAATCGCAAGGCCCTTCTTCCAAGGCCCCTCTGGGTGGGTTTGAACTGCCAACCTTTTAGTTAGTAGTCAAGTTCTTAACCATTTGTACCACCCAGAGACCCTACAGGATCCCAAAGTATAGAAGATCAATATGTCTGAATTTCATTCTTAAATTTAGCAAAATATTTTTCATGTATAGGGAGCTATAGAGAAGGAAATGTCACTTTCCTCCGTAATAGCAGAAAGTATTGGAAGAAAAGATCTAATTTCTTTCATCACATCATACTGCCCCCCCGGTATAGAGTAGTGTCAATTACAAAGGTTCAGAGACTGGCATTCACTAGTCTCTGCTTTAGGATGGGGTAAGACCATCACCTGGAAAAGGCAGCACAAGTCAAACCCTCATCCCCCAGTGAGGACAGGTCTGTAATCATCCAGACATTAGTCAGGCACGTCCACAGGTAGGTCCAAAGGTCTAGATTTGGGGAAGTGTTAGAAAGGCCCAGTTCAACCTGGAGTTCCAGCCACATTCTTTGATTCCGCTTATCCCAGAAGTATTGAGACCTGTTGGGCACTTATTGTCTTTTTTGAAGTTTAATTTCTGATCCCCATTCAGCTCCTTATTCTTACTTTCTACTGTTCAGAACAATAAGCGGAAGAGGTTAAGGATCTAACATCTCTGAACTTGCATCATATTGATTCAATAGTTGAGACTTTGATTTCCAATAAGAATTCCAAGTTGGTATCGAGAAAACTATATTAGAATGTTTATTTAGGCATTGAAAAAACTGAAACTGGCATTGTGCCCTTTGCCTGCCTCTGCTGGGCACAGGGCCCATTGTATTCCACAGCCTGGAAAAGATTTCTATTTCTAAAAGCCAGGCACACTTGAGGGCCTCGAACCATAGACACATCCTAAAAGCTTTGCATCCTGAGATAAGCAATATTTTATGTTTGTCGTCATAGACAGGAACTTCTGATCTTTATCAAAATCTAGCTAACTGTTATCCAGTCAGACTACAGACAATCATATAGTTAATATGAACTCTAAATACAGTCTTCCGTCTTTACTCTGAGAGCCAGTTACTATGACATCTGGAGTCCTTTGCATGTTTTATTATCACAAATGTCACTCAGTACTCAAAAATTGTCTACAAATTTTTTTCTTTGTAAATGTCTGTCCACATTTAATATCTGACAAAGAGCTGCACAACCTAGAAATAAGAATTTGGTGATCTAAATAAATCAGTATAACCATGATGAAGTACTGGGGCTGCAGGAGCAATTGTCTCCACAAACTCACACAGAGCTTTCTGCTCCTGTACACCATTCTTCCCAAGGCCCGAGAACATGGTTAAGAATTAACAGCTGTCATCTGCTTCACAGTCTCATAGAGGTGAGGGCTTTTACGCCCACACTGTGTTGTAGGAGTTCAGCATGACTATCTCTGGTCTTCTCTGTGCCATCTTTTGGTCTACCGGCTGTGATAATTCACCATTCCCTGCATGTATGGGTAGGTGGAGTTACTATGCCTCAAAAGCAATAAACAATATTCATAACTGGATCTAGAAGAAAGGCAGATCACACTCCATTTTTGGCAAAACATCATCCATCACCATTGTTCAAGCTTCCCAAGCAGGTCAGGCCTGCCCTGTGGGCCCAGTGGTCAAGAGAGTAAGGTCCCAGGTAAAAGCCACATTCCTCAATCCAGCTGCATGGGAGCTTTTTGGCACTTGTCCAAATTAACAAAAAGAAAACTGCTGTGCTGGTTCCCATGGAGGTATCAGTTCTTGGTACTTGTCAGGGTATTCAACTAGTCAGAATCAGCGATGGACTGGTAAATGTTTAACAACTGGCTCCCTGAGAAAAACGAACTGATCTGTAGCATTTGTCAATGTTCACGGTGTAAATGCTACCACAGTGGTTTGTTTCAAGCTACCAACTGGACATCACTGAACATAAAACTATATATACTCTATACATTGTTATTTAGTATTTCCACCATACAGATATAGGAGATGTTGTGCAGTGGTTAAGTGCTCGGTTGCTAATCAAAAGCTCAGAAACCCTATGGGGCAGTTCTAATCTGTCCTATAGGGTCACTATGAGTCGGAATCAACTCCACGGCAATGGGTTTGGTTTTTCGTTTAAATACTCTCAAAAACATAGATACTAGTAAAACGTGATAAAATTATTAGGAAGTCAAAAGTTGAGTATTTATTACCTTTACTTTTAATATAATTTACTTAATCATAAGTTTATATAATTTGATGTTAAATAATTAACAACCAGCTTGCAAAATTCCTAAAAATTTAACAATCATCTCTTGTGGGTAAATGCTAGTTATCATCAGCACACCACTGGGGAAACCCAAGAGGGAGGAAGGGTGAGTAATCTCTCTGCAGGACTAACTTCCAATATAACCCTGTATAACACAGTGGCTTTGATTATAAGGACAAAGCAAGCAAGCTTAGAATAGCTTGACTATATTGCATGGGCCAATAGTAATGACAACAAAGTTCTGAAAGAAAAGACTACAAACCTGGTAATGGTCATGCAGCAAAGTGAGTCCTTGCATAACAGATAAAATGAGAGGCCTTATCCCACCTTGCTTGCAACTCGGAGTAGCACACAGAACATCCTTAATCAAAGAAGGGTTTTCTGCCAGAAGAAACACAGAGAGAAGTAATTAGTAAACAATTCACTCCCAAACTAGCCACTCTCACAAAATTATTTTTTCAAAGATTCAAAATGATACAAATTCACAAAGACTTCTTAAATCATCAAGATAAATTTTCGGATGGTGAGGAAATGCTGTGCTTTTGAGTTCTAAAGGTAACCCATTAAATAGTTTGTGGTTTTTCCTGGTCCAACAAGAATGTCTAGAAATTACTTTCCTTCCTCTCCTTCCGCAAACTGGCCCCTCTTCCTGTACCCACTTCATGTAGGGTAGCCAGCCATTCACCCAGTTTACCCAGGACAGTCCTGGCTTGCACCTATTGCCCTGGTGTAATTATGAACAGCGTCTCCTTTTGCATTCTAAAAAGTGTCCCAGCTTGAGTGATGACACTCAGTATATAGACGGTCTATTTTAGGGTCTCACCATCCATCTGGCCTCGCAAGTCAAATCCTAAAAGCCATTCAAGACTCTCTCCCTACTGTATTCCTCACAGTCAACCAGTCTTTCCAGCTGCTCAATTTTATTCCCAATAGCTCTGGATTCTGCCCTCTCCTCTCCATTGCTGTCCTACCTTGGTTCAGCACCCCACCAGTTCACGCCCAGCAGGCTAGCAGGCTCCTAGCTGGTCCTGTGCCCCATCTCACCAGCCAATTCACCTTCCATTCTACCAGAGGGTCTTCCTAAAAGGAGAGTTCATCGTTGGTTCTCTCTCCATTGGCTCTAGGATTCTGGCCAAAGGCTGCACGTTGCCTCCATCCCACCTCTGCACTCATTTCTCATGTTCCTTCCCTTCTTCTCAATGCCATCTGGCACCTTCTTCACTGCACTGCTGCTTCCTCTGCCTGAATCTATTTTTCAGATGCCACCTCAGTCACTGTCTCTCTTCCCCAGGGTTTACCACTAGCTCTCCTTCTCTCCCCGAGCTGTACAAATCTCTGCTATAGAACTCATCTTACTTACTGTATTTATTTAAATTTAGTGTCTCCTACTGGACCATAAATATCGTAAGCAAAAAATGTGGTGGGATTTTTTTCACTTGTTTGTACCATTTCTAGCCTCTAGCACATGACTTTGTACATAGTAGATGCTTGATAAACATTTTCATGTTTTTCCTTAGAGAAGATCTAATGTATTTTTATGAGTAATTAAACCTCTTATTTTTTTTTTTCAATTAAAGAAAAATTTCAGTCCCGACTCTTACGTTATTGCATTGTTTCTCAAAAGTCATTTTTAAACTCAGTTTTGGGGCCATGTACAGTGTAGCACCAATACAGTATACCCAAAGCCGTCTTTTTTCAGAAACATGCCACCTGGATGCCTCATTTGGTTTTATTTTCTTCTTATCTTGTTAGTTTACTGATTTGGAATATAGGTCTCCTTATTTGAGAAAATGTAAAATGTGCCTCTTACAAAATCTTTTATTAAAATGTGAAACAAAAGAAATAAAGTCTGTTAAGCATCAGAGCATTTATCATAAACAGACCCCCTTTTTAGAAGAAGTCATAAAAAAATGTGTTTAGGAGGTATGTCATTCAAGACTAGAAGACCATAGAGTGCACCATAAAAAAGCTGTCTTGATGTGTGAAGTTGGACAAGTTGTCAGCTCTTTTGATTCTTTGTTTCCTCAACTATAAATTGAGGATGTTGACAAGCTTTCATTTCTGTGGAGACACAGATTGAATAAGACACTGATCTTGCTCTCAATGGGGTTACAGACTACTGAAGGAAAAGGGTACTAAAAACAAAAACGCAATCGGTAAGGGCAAAGACTATAAAGAAAGCGTCCTGGGAATTCAGGAAACTGAATGCATCCACTCAGCACACGTTGATCGAATGCATCTTCTGTGTCGGACACGGGGTATGCACAGGAGATAAGACATGGCTGCTGCCTTCAAGAAACCTTGACTCTAATACAAGAGGGAGAAGTAAGAAATGAAAGTACTGCATTTGATATAAATCAAGGTCATTTCCAGAAAAGAAGTTTGACACGGTCCTGGAAAAGATGCCTTCTGCTCGGGACAGAGTCCAGGTGGAGTCCAGGTCAAGGCGATGAGGGAAAGCACGTTCCGTGAGCAAAGAGACACAGAGCCCAGAAGCCTCACAAAGGAGCAGGAAAGGGGTTGCTCAGTTGGACTGGAGCCATGTCCTGCAGGTGTGGAGTGGAAATGAGGCTAGAAAGGGCATACCAGTTCCCTCAGGACCTTAGAAGGAAGACTGAGAAGGCTGCACTTCATTCTAAAAGAAACTCCCAGTAATCTCCCAGTCTCCCTGACAACGGAGCTCTGAGAATTAGCACAGAACAATTAGCAAGCATTACAGAAGCAACCCACCTGCAAAGATGATGAACATGTGCGCAGCGAGCATCTTCACTTTCTGCAGAGTCATGACGGCTCTGGAGGGCTGTGCAGGCTGCTGGAAAACTTGACACGTTTCTACAACACTTAGGAAAAAATAAAACATAGCATCAAAGGCCAAAATCTGTAACAGAAGTGCATCTCTACTGGGTTCAAAGTACCATTCAGGGTTTTGTGTTTTGTTTTTTTTAATTTTTAAATAAACTCCTAGACAGTTGAGGTGTGTGCGTGTGTATGTGTGCGTGCGCGTGTGTGCTGGTCTTTATGTAGTCCATTTCTGAGGAGTTTGAGTAAAGTATCCACATCAATTTTTTTTAATAAGCTGCCATTGTTCAAAACAAATTAGGTCTTCTTCAGAGTTATATCATAATCCGCTGGAGAAAAGGACTCAGTAATTCAAAGATGTAACATTTTTTTGTCCCAAAATAACTTTTATTCCACTTTCCAATGAGTTTGTACTCTTTCCAAAACTCAAAACCATCCTCACATATCAGACACCACTGAATGTAGTAATTAACATTGTTTATCTGTGAAACATTTCTAACAGAAGAATAAAAATACTTTGACTCACAGACATATCAACTGGTTAAGAGTACAGCTGCCCAAAGAAACTCCCTGAAAGGGAGAATCTTTGTTTGGTTAATTAAAAGGAAAAAAAAAAAAAAGTCAATCTCTTGGCGTCTCAAAAAAGTCCATCCCCTTTAAAACCTGAGCTTCTGTTAAGGGCGATGGAAAAATTTGGAAACAGATAATGGTGATAGTAGAACAACACGGCTAATGTATTTAATGTCACTGAATTCTACATGTAAAAAATATTAAAATGACAAACGTTTTGTTACATATACAATCACTACAATTTAAAAAACAAAACAAAACCTCAGAATGTTGAGTTATTCACGTCCCGGGAAGCAGGGACAGAGCTAGTGATGTCACATGTCTCTCCAAGACAGCGCCACACCAAGATCCTTAGACAGCTCAGGGAAGCAGCATGACAATAGAAAGCTCAGCTTTCTGAGACCACATCAAGGGTCAACTTTTCTATGCAATTCAGTATTTTTCAACATGTTGCTTTAAATGTAGTTTCCCCCGAAGAATGAAACTTCCCAAAAAAAAAAAAGGTTAACTTTTAGTTCTGCTGTGGTGGTAAAGTGACTAAAGTGCAGCAATAGAGCAATCCTGCCTAGTGAAGCATCACTATTGGACTGGTGGCGCAGTGGTTAAGAGTTTGGCTGCTAACCAAATGTTGGCAGTTCAAATCCACCAGCTGCTCTTTGGAAACCCTATGGGGCAGTTCTACTCTATGAGTCAGAATTGACTCTATGGCAACAGGTACAGGTTAAGGTATTGGACTTATAAAGCCACCTCCCCAGGCATTGTTGATTTTCTCCCATTGGAATATTATTTTTCTGTTGTTGAGATTCCAACTAGTCCTTAAAGAATGCAATTATCATACGTTAGCTGCAAATTTCAGCTTGGTGTCGATGTGTGTATGTATCAGGACAAACGTAAGTTTAATGTTTAAATACATTTACAAGCCGGGGCACTGTAATCCCTGAGGTGATGAAAACTGTTGGTTCTTTATACTTACACAAGTTAACTGTAGATTAAGGAGATTCTAAAACCATTCAGTGCTTTTGACTATAAAGCAGAGCTATATAAAATATTGCAATGGGCAGCTCAAAGGATCCCAGAGATCAGAGCATAGAATAGCTATAAACTAAACGATAAGCAGAAAAAAGTTATTTTTAAGTTATAATGAAAATATAGTTGAATTAGAAAGTAGCTCAGTGGGATATTCTTGCTGAATTGCCTTTCGGTGGCATAGAAAAATAAACTTACCTGTCACTTTTATTTCTGGCCGTAGAAAAAATGACAGTATATAGAGTTATTTATTAATCACCAACAGGTAATAGAAATTTTGGTAAATTGTCAAGTTTTAATGACTACATTTTTAATTGTGCCTAAATGATCATTGACTTCAGAGCAAAAGAGAGGTTATTTCACAGACTCTCCCTATATAGTCACCGATGGTTTCTGATTTCTCAAACTGTAAACTGAGGAGCTTGGTCTAGTTCAGCGTTTCTCAAACCACAGTGAGCTTAAGAATCTCCTGGGGATCTTGCTAAATTAATGCTTTGATGGGAAGATCTGGGGCAGGCCTGGGATTCTGTATTTCTGACAAGCTCTTAGGAGAAGCTGACATTGAGGAGCAATCTGCCTTCCAGCTGGAATATTGCATGTTCCTAACCTCCCATCCCCGGCTCATGTGGACTTCAAGGTCTACTTTTCAGTGACCTACACAATCTTGTGAAGGCTTTCAGATAAGAAAAAAGACAGATTTAGGTCACTGCCTTTTTCTGCTAGTGTTTCAATTCCTCTTTAGTCCGTTTGTCTTATTTTTATGATAGATTTGTCCTTGTTAACTGCCACTGAGTGAGCCCCAACTCATGGCAACCCCACGCACAATGGAATCAGATCGCCGTGATCCATAAGGTTTTCATTGACTGAATCTTGAAAGTAGATCTCCAGGCTTTTCTTCCCAGGCTGTCTTAGTCTGGAATCTCCACTGAAATCTGTTCAACATCATAGCAACATACAAGCATCCATTGACAGGTGGTGGCTGCACATGAGGTGCACTGGCTTGGAATCAAACCCAGGTCTCCCACATGGGAAGTAGGAATTCTACCATGAATCACCAATATACTCATGAGAAAAAAAAAATTATAGATTTAGAGACTGGTAAATAGCTTAAGTGTAGCATTCATTTTGAGCTGGAATGGGATTCTAATCGGAGGTAGTGTAGAATGGTACAGAAGTAATGCAAGGAGCTGATGAAGAAAACCGAATCTGAAGCAAAGTCATCAGGGGCCCAGAGGGCTGTTGGGACAAAAAATCAAAGGACTTGGGTCTGAGGCTACCGATCTTCTCTTCCCTGTACATCGAGGCAGGAAAAATGGAGTCTGCTCAAGGCCAGACCTCTACCACCAGGGAGTCTCAACTCTAGGAACTTTCTTGCAGTAAACCTTCAGAATATTTGGGGAAAATTCTACTTTTTTGGTTCTTTGTTGTTCTTTTTGTTCTTTTTAATTTTAAACAAATGTTTTTCCCAGATGTCTGTGGCTGTTGCGTTGTTATTGTTTTTAATATTTTGTTTCATTTTTAAATGCATATTAATGTGCATATTAAATGCATATGTAAAGTTTATGTTACAGAAAGTACCATTATAATCTCCATTTTACAAATAAACATTGGCTCAGAAAGTGTAAATGGCTTGCTCAAATTTAGAAAATGAGTGAATAGTAGAGCCAACCTCACACCAAAGTCAGCCAGTCTGACCACAAACCCATGATCAATGATATTTTGAGTTTTGGACATTGTATATCTTCCACCCTCAAAAAGTTGACAAAAAAGGATACTGAAAACAAGAAGAAAGAATGAGAGGAAATAATCATAAAGTAGAGTTAAATTGGAAACTAAACTTTGTGAATTTAGAGTCTGACTATGGTAGTCATGTCCTAGTCAGGTAACAATTGCTAAGGTTCCAGTTTTGAAGCATGGTATAAATTCCCTCCACGGAGAAATGAAAGAATTGGGTTCAAAGCTGGGATCAGTGGAAAGCAAAGGTTGCTGGAACCACTCGAGTTCAAAAGAAAATTCAGAGCAGAGTGTTGAAGTCAAGTACAGTATGGCTTGAGATTAGTGAATATAAGTAGATAAGTCAGGGAAGTTCTGAAAGCCAGCATTCAAAATCTGAAGCAGAGGTAGTTCTTTGTGCCAATGGACATCAGTTTCACTAACCAAAGAAATCCTTTCAAGACATAAAAAATTATTGGATCCAAGGTGATGCCCTATAATAAGAGAATTAACAGAAAGGAGGTCAGATTCCTTGGCAAATGAGCCAGAGTTAAGATGACACCTCCAATCCCCACGAGGGACTTAGATAAAGTGGGGGCCATGGACCATTTAAATGGTATCATCACACACGCAGAAAGGAGGGATTGGAGTGGAAGCAGCATCTCTTGTACTCTGCATACCAAGATGTGCACACAATGCTTCCAATCTAAAGCATCTGCCTATGCCTAGAGCACAAAAATTGTCAGAATTGGAGCTTTCAAGAACAGGAATCAACCATGTATAGTTGGGCCATATCTAAAGAGGGCAGAAACCAATAGCTACCTGGACCTTTTCATTTGTGAGCTACAACTGAAAACACAATTTTCTGTGTGAAGTGAGTGACTTCATATTCTGTCCTGCATATCAAATAGTAGGACACTTGGCTACCAAAGAATATGAATAGAAAAATTGTTTATGTATGTAGTCTTCAGACAAGTGAATAGTATGTCTTTATTTTTGAAAATAAAATCAAGGTATATGTGAATTCCAAATAATGAGTTAAATAGTAAAAGGGAAAGATTGAATATCAAACAATCTATGTTGAAGCTGACTTCAAAGTGTAATAGATGTTGAAGTCCAGAAGAATTATTTACCCTGTTTTAATGTAACTTTTGCATGATTCTATTTTATAGTTATTGCAGTGAAAAAAAAGTGAAGAGAATTAGGTGTTTCAATACCTTTGATCTGTCAGTGGGACTTCTTTTTGCCAGAATTCAGTCAATACAAATATTCTCTTCATGTATTTTTTGAAACATGATAATGGATTGAACATGTAAGGAAAATCAATCATCGCTGTCGTGGTCCTCTCTTCTTTTTCTGACAAGTCATTCTTTCTTGTAGTTGTATTAATAAACATCTCTAAAATTCATCCACTGAGAGGTGTTCAGGAGAAGCCACTTTCTCAAAAGAGCTATTCTACTTAACACAATTTGGATTGTTTTTTCAAGTTGTTGGTGAGTTATATTCCGAATCAAAGAAGTATTGAAAAATAAAACTTTACTCAAAGCACCTCCGTAGTCACTGCTGATTTCCCACCAAGTTCTCTACAACCGTTGCTATGGTTTCCAAAGTTTATTTGAATGCCGAGCAAATGTCAACAACAGAATAAAAATATTCAGTCATCTTTCTTTAAGTTATCCCAAAGAGCTCCTAAGGTGAGTTCAATCACCATTTTCAAGTAAGTCCCCATTTCGGTGCTATTTTGTGATAACACTTCATCCAAAAAAAGGATCATTTCATGAATTCTTTGCCATTTTGTATCTTGAGAGCAACTATGACTGGAAATTGGATTAGGGTGTAAAATGTCCATTTGGCTGGTGTCATGAATTGAACTGTGTCCCCCCAAAATATCTGTCAACTTGTCTAGGTCATGACTCCCAGTATTATATGATTGTCTACCATTTTATCTTCAGACGTGATTTCCCTATGTGTTGTAAATGCTATCACTATGATGTAATAAGATGGATTAGTGGCAGTTATATTGATGAGGTCTACAAGATTAGGTAGTGTCTTAAGCCAATCTCTTTTGAGATATAAAAGACAGAAGCAAGCAGAGAGACATGGGAACCTCATACCACCAAGAAAGCAGTGCCAGGAGTAGAGTGCACCCTTTGGAACTTGAGGTTCCTGTGCTGAGATGCTCCCAGACTAAGGGAAGACTGATGGCAAGGACCTTCCTCCAGAGCCGACAGAGAAGAGAAAGCCTTCCCCTGGAGCTGACACCCTGAATTTGGACTTGTAGCCTACTGGACTGTGAGGGAATAAATTTCTTTTTGTTAAAGCCATCCACTTGTGGTATTTCTGTTACCGCAGCACTAGATGACTAAGACAGTTGGTGATGTCATTTACTGGTACTAAACAGTCCAGAATTTCTTTCCATAAGTTGAAAGAATCCGTAGAAAATATTTGAGTTCCATTATTAAACGTCACCACAAGATGCTCCAGATCTCCCAAATGGATTTTCACAAAAGTTAAAAATTTAACAGTTTCTTCCACAATATCAGAAAAAATCCTTGGACTGGTTCACAGATGAGAGTACAGCTGAAGACATATTGAAAAGATCAGAGTCTTATGAAATATTAGGTTTGACTCTAATCATCCCAAAGGTTAATTCAAGAAATGGCTTCAACAAGTCTTTTATCTTTTCATACATTAAATGATCTGCCTTTTTTAAAGTAGTTATTTCAGTCACAGAACTTTGAATTGTTTGTTGCAAAATGGAATAGAGACTGTCAAAGAATTTCAAAGTGTCATTGGTATTAGAGATAAAATGAGTTTCAAAAATAGTGGTCATCTTCTTGGAAACTTTCTTGGCCAGCTTAAGAAGTTTCACAGTGGAGTCCACTAATGTGACAAGATCTCCCAGTTCAGCACTGTCTTACACCAGCATGCTCTGAGCTCTAGACAATTCTAAGAGGGGTTCTGGAACATGACTTTCACCATCAGCTCTTGAGATTATACCAAGTAATCTCTTAGTAACTTCTAATGTTGCTCTGTTTTGTACGGGAAATGAATTCTTTATAAAGGAAAGTAAATAGGTTACATTTGCAAGTATAACTTCTTGAAGTATGGGATACAAGGTACGGAAGTTCTTATTAGGAGAGCTTAAAAGAGTATCCGTAAGACTTGCTATTTCTGTTGAAGTTTTTCTCACAAGGTGAAGAGCTGATCTAAGATTTCGATGGAGCTTAAAGAGGTATTCAGAACTATTCATATTGAAAAGCAACTGATTCACCATGGTAAGAACCTACAAATCATTCTCAGTCTTATTTTTCATTGAGGTTTCACTTAAGAGAGCATTGAGTAGATCTTGCATGAACTTCAGTCCTCGATAATTATCAAAATAAAATTTTCCATTGTCTAATACGAATGAGCTTTCGATTGGATGATAAATGATCAGCTGATAGATGGTCTCCTTTAGACTTGAAAGAATGCTCATCAGTTCTTTTTCTTTCATTGAGGTAAGAAGGTGATCTAATTTCAGAATTTCTAGAATTTTATCTTCTGAGACAAAACTGTATTTTTTTTAATTTAATGTTTAATATATTAGCAATAAAAAATTAAAATATATAGTGATTTTTATGTATTTTTTGTTTTATAGTCACATCATGGGAGGATAATAATGACTGAAAGATGACGTGCTAAAATACATTCAAGATAAAAAATATTTTTTTGCCAAATAATGAAAACAGTGAAAGAATTTCATGGATAAATCAACTATAATCCACTAATCTAACAACTCAATCTAGCAATTTAAAAAAACGCATTCTTTTGCTTTTAGAAAAGAAGGTAAACTGAGCAAATAATCCGAGAAGCTGGACCATATGAAGAAAAACATGGCATCAGGATTAGAGGAAGACTCATTAACAACCTGCGATATGCAGGTGACACAACTTTGCTTGCTGAAAATGAAGAGGACTTGAAGCACTTAGTGAAGAAGATCAAAGACTACAGTCTTCAGTATGGATTACACCTCAACATAAAGAAAACAAAAATCCTCACAACTAGACCAATAAGCAACATCATGATAAAGGGAGAAAATATTGAAGTTGTTAAGGATTTCATTTTACTTGGATCCACAATCAACACCCATGGAAGCAGCAATCAAGAAATCAAATAACACCTTGCATTGGGCAAATCTGTTGCAAAAAGACCTCTTTAAATTGTTTTTAAGCAAAGATATCACTTTAAGGCCTAAGGTGTGCCTGACCCAAGCCATGGTGTTTTCAATCACCTCATATGAATGTGAAAGCTAGACAATGAATAAAGCGGACTGAAGAAGAATTGATGCCTTTGAATTATGATGTTGGTGAAGAATATTGAATATACCATGGGCTTCCAGAAGAATGAACAAATTTGTCTTGGAAGAAGTACAGCCAGAATGCTCCTTAGAAGCAATGATGGCCAGACTTTGTCTCACATACTTTGGACATGTTATCAGGAGGAACCAGTCCCTGGAGAAGGACATCATGCATGGTAAAATAGAGGGTCAGCAAGAAAGAGGAAGACCCTCAATAAGATGGATTGACACAGTGGTTACAACAATGAGGTCAAGTATAACAATGATTGTGAGGATTGCAAAGGACCAGGCAGTGTTTTATTCTGTTGTATCTAGGGTCGCTATCAGTTAGAACCAGCTCAGCAGCTAACAACAACAACAACAAAGCTGATATGGTCGTAGTCATTGCTGAGCTTTAAAGAGGTTAAGTGCATAAAGAATTTAGCATAGAACCTGACAAAAAGAAAATGCTTATTAATAAGTGAGAGCTACTGTTTTTATTCTTTTTAAAAATTTGGATTATTAGATTGATATTGTTGGAATCTAGCCCTCATGTGGCTTTGATGGGGACCCACCATCTTGAACACGATTCTGGTTTTTGGTCTGGTTCCCAGTGAGAGAGTCCCTAAGAAGGCTTTGAAATTCTACCTTGACCTTACTCCTTAGGACATGACGCCCTTGTCCCCTACATCACCAGAAAAAAATTTAAAAAAGAAGGAAAAGAAGATAATGACTACAAAGTGATTCTAAATGTGAAGGTAAATCTCTGAAAAAGTGGTAAGCATTTATATTCTTCTGAATTTAAAACTACTAGCAAATCACTTAAACATTGTGATGGCTTTGTGATGTGTCACGTTTGCTAGACTGAACTACAGGCCCAGAACTGCCTCTCTACTATGTTTCTGGTTAGGACGAGCTACAAAGAAGATCTCTCTCCTCATAAGAGTTGGAAGACAGAAAGGAGGCAGCAGCGATTTTACAGCGCGCGCGCGCGCACACACACACACACACACTCACACACCTTCTCCTAGTTATTGAATCAAACCCTCATCCAGGTGCTACTGTGAAGGGATTTTGCATGGGATTAAAGTCAATAATCAGTTGACTTTCAGTTAACCAGAAGGGATATTGCCTTGGGTGAGCCTGACTTAATCATTTGGAAGGCCTTTAAAACAGGGCTTCCAACTTCCCAGAGCTAGAAATTCGATTCAACAGATGGGTCTACAATTGCTCTCCCTTCCCTGTGGCTATTCCTTCCTGACTGACACCTGTGGACAACAAGCTTATGCTCTTGGGGTTCCTGCTGTGATCTTCCCTTCCTGACTGCCTGCCCTGCTGACTTGAAACTTGCTTAGCCAGCCCCCAAAATTGCATAAGTCAATTTCTTGTATTAAATCTTTGTTCTGGTTCTGCTTCTGTGGTTGAGCCCAAGCTAATACAGACATCATGGAATAAATTGGAATTTCCCTCCAGCATTTTCCCTGGCAAGCATCAAAAGAGATGAAAAAGATAACACGGCCATCAACTTTAATGTTTCTAAATACAAAAGTCACAGTAATTGGAACCCCTCATTTGTGATTAGACGGTTAATACGTCAATTCAAATTATGACCATGATATTATGCATAAAACTAATTTTTCAGTTCCATAATTTCATAATTTTTTTTTCATGAACCAAAAATGTAAGAATATGAAATATGCAATTAATTACCAGGGGCTAGGTTTATATGGGAGCCCTGGTGGCACAGTGGTTAAGCACTCAGCTGCTAACCTACCAGCCGCTCCATAGGAGAAAGATGTGGCAGTCTGCTTCCATAAAGATTTACAGCCTTGGAAGCCCTATGGGGCAGTTCTACTCTGCGCTATAGGGTCACTATGAGTCAGAATTAGCTCAGTAGCAATGGATTTGGTTTTGGTTTTGGTTAAGTTTATATGTTCACTAGTTAGAAGGCAGTCATCAAAATTAACATATGTTGATATTTTAATAAAATGTTCATTAAAACAAAATTCACTTCAAAGATCATGCAACTTAGGTATTAAGTCCAAAAACAGTCCAAATACTGTTATTGATGTTTATATTCTCCACAAAATAAAATGATTTGAAATGTATAAAAACTACAAAACAAAAGTAGACTCACCTCATTTCCGCAATGATATTTTTGTGGAAGTCCTTTAGAAGAAGAGATATTTTGTTCTCAGAATTTTCCTTTGGCAAAAAGGAGAAGAATGCTTTCATAAGCTGTTCCAAGAAATTCACTAAGCTTCTTGGAGGGGAAATTATTTTCCCACCATTTTCTGACTGTGTGTGGTTCAAGGTGAGGTTAATGAAATCCACTATTTGAAGGCCAGTATCACTTAAATTCAGGGCTGCTTCTTGAGAATTCCCAACTAAGTTATTGATTGAATTAATTACGATGCTTTCCAAAAGCAACTGAATGATGGAGAAATTAGTTAGCGATTGTTGGTTTAGCAGATGAGTGGGAAGGACAAAATCAAAATTACTTTGTTTAGAAATGTTTTTAAGGTAGCCCAAAAAGGTAGTAATATCTTTAGCCAACAAAACTATATCATCAGTTGAACTCTCATTGGCCATAAGAGGAAATAATGTCTGTATCATTCTGGAGTAATTTTCATTTGCATATTTACGAAGCCAGTTTCTTGTGTTCATTAGAAAATCTTCAATAATTTCTAATGTCTTCAATGATGATGAATTCAGGCTTTCCAAAAAATGGGAAAATCGCAAAGTTGTGTTTTGAGGAGCCACTGAATTTATCGTTTTAATTTCTTGGTTAATTTCAGAGATCAGGTGGCTGATATTAAAGTTATGTCTTAGGTATTTCATGGTTTGTTCAAACTCAAGCCATAGTTCTTCAAGGTTGTAAGGTGCTTCATTTTTTTCAGTAAGACTTGATAATGCTTCTAAACTACTCCCTGTAAGATTTACATTCAGAAACAGCATGAGTGGAGAGACTGGAGAATTAGAACTATTTTCTGGGATCAAGCCACCAGAAATTGATTTTTCTATTATTTCCAAATTTAAGGAATTATTATTTGGAACAGACACCTCTGTGCTTTCCTTTATGTTAAAGATCTTGTCTAAACTAGCTAGTCTATCAAAAATAATTTCACCTGATGTAACTTTTGTAAAGTTAACATTTTTAAACATTTTTACCATTTGCAAAGCAACTTGCTTTATGGAGCCACCAGTACAAAGTTCAGAGATGGTATCATTACTTTGATTTCCAGAAGACAAGACAGATGGTAACACCGTATGCCAAAATTCTTGTATAGCTTTCACAAGAGGAGTTTTAATGTGGAAGACTTCAGTCATTTCTAGAAGGATGGAATTCCAGTCCACTAATTCTTGAATTACACAGACCATTTTCCTAGTCAGTTCCATCCTTGAACTTTTATTTGAGCATTGTAAATTTTCATCTGGGACAGACAGGTGGAGGTGGTCAAGTATACCAGCTACTTTTCTATAAAAGAGAGAAAAAATGAGCTTATCGGCATTAGAGGCTTCTAATTTTGGATTCTGCTGAAATTCAGATGTTGTGTGATTCCAACACCAAATCTCTGGAAGACAAGTTAAAGCCTCTGAAACAATACCTGGTTTATCGGCTATTAATTCAATTATGTCCAAAAGAGTTTTTAGTGCAATAGCAAAGTCTTCCTTGCTGATGCTTGAAATGGTTATGCCATGAAGAAGAGTGAAATTATAGACATCCTTGAGGGCCTCAGTGATGTTTTTGTCAACTGTCCTCTGTAGGAGCCTCACAGCATGAGGAAGCACATAATACATATCTACCACAACATTAACATCATCTTTAGGAAACAGGCGTGAAAGCTTCAGCAAATGGTTAACATTCCAAGAATGTGAGCTTTCGACAAATTTTTCCATCAAGCCAACAAGTAATTTGATCTCCAAATTGCCAGTATCTAATCTACTGATATTCTTAAAGAAATCCATTAGGTTTTCACTGATCTGTTCCAGTTGATCTACTAAAAGATCTATATCTGTCTTCTTGAGACTGTGCATGAGAGAAGACACCTTCTTTAAAACTGGGATATTGCCTGTATTTTGTGAAATACCATGATGAACTGCGGGCATTAAGGAATTGAAGACATCCCTAACCAGTTGAATACCAAGACTTACAGTTTCCATGATTTCATGTGGAATTATTTTTGATGAATTTTGAAGATCATGTGATAAGTTGAAGGCAAGGTAACTAGCAAAATGATAAATTGAGTTTCCTAAACTGTTTAAGTCCTTTTCCTTTGGACTGGTGGCAAACATACTTAAAAACTTTTCACTTTTGGAAGAGAAATTATTTTCCAGGATGTTAGGAGAGATATCTTTCAGAAGTTTCTGAATTTCCTTTCCCAGAGCTATTAAATGTAGCCAAATATTTTGGAATTGGTTAGGTATTTCATTTGACATTCCTATGGGTCTCAAAATCAATTCAATAAAATGTTTCCAGTTAGACTGAGACGCAAGATCAAAATCTTGTGTTAAGTTGTTGATGATCATCCTTACTTGATTTGTGGAATCATTTAAAAGAGTTAAAAAAATCTCAAATTTTGGTAACTTCTCTTTTTCAAAGACTGCAGTAAGCATAACATTTAGAAAGTCAGTTACATTTTTCAGGTAAATATTCACACAGTTTATATTTGAATTATTCCATGAACAAAGAGGTTCCTTCATATTTAACACCCAAGTAACAAGTTTCATTGCAGTGCTTATTTTGTTTTCCATATCTCTGAAACTCCCCAAAATGCCTTGAAGATAGTGTGGTGAAATATTGGAGTTATACATAGCATACAAATGGTTTATGACATCTACCCATGCAATACATCCTTTCAGTTCGTGAGTTATGTTCTCAGAGGAAAATGTTGAGTTTAACATGGCCAGAATATGGAATGCCCTCTGGGAAGTATTCACATATAATAAGTCATCTTCAAAAATAAACTTAGTAACATTGTGGAAAACCTCAGCACAGGACAATAAATCTCTGTCATGTGATATATTTCTAAGAAATAATATTGTCTCTCTTAGCTCAGTGATGACACTTTCAAACTTTGCTCCATAATTTGTTCGACTGTTTGAAAGAAAGTGACTTGGCAAATGTATACTTCTATTTACATATTTTGAGGCATGGCTTAACTCAGTAAAAACTTCAAGCAGAGAATATAAAAACTCTCTGCTTATATTTGTATTCAGTGGAAATATCCTTAGCTGATGTAGGGTGGTTTCCATGGTGAAAAGGGACTTCTCTACTTTGTTAGGGTGAAGCGATTTTATTGTAACAAATGCATCGCCTAGTGCTATGCAAAGATCACTGAGATCCAGGAAATCATTCCAATCATGGAAGAGATCAGTGTGAGTTACAGTTTTAAACAAATTTAACAGCAGTCTAACAGGGTGATTGGTGGAAAATATTCCCTGGCAACTTTTAGAAATTTTCACATCATTTTTCAATTCATCCAAAAACTGATTGAGACCAACATGAAGAGAAGTGAAAACATTTGTGTCAAACTTAAATATTTGAGATATGCTTCCCCAGATTTCAGTCCACATTTGAAGCCATGAAATGGTGCAGTGAGTGGCCATAAAATCATTGAATGTCCTGCCATTTACTGAAAGGTTTGAAAGAATTTGTGCCCATGGAAGAATAAATGAAGATCCCCCATCCGTTGAGTAATTTAGAGAAGAAACACTTTTATTATCCAAAGCAAAGCACTCATTACCTAGCAGGGCTTCTGCTGAACCGTTGAAGAGTTGGCTCAAATACTGAAATAAAGAAATACGAAAATCTCCATCTACTATGAACAGTTGTTCGAGGCCTGTCAAAGTAGCATGGATCATTTCCTGAGCCTCTACGGACCTCAGGGACTGGGCTTGAAGCTTCAAAAAGTGAAAAAATGAGAGCAACTGCTGACAATAAGGTAACTCAGAAATTCTACCAAGAATGCTTGTTGTCTCAGATAAAAATGCAAATGCTTTGCCGATGTTTTGGAAATCAAATTGTTTTATAATATCCAAAATGTGTTTTGAGGTTTGTGTAAGGAAAGTTAGCAAAGACTCGCTGTTCTGATTGCTCAAGAACTTATACATATGCTGGTGAAATGAAGAATAAATCTGCAGAAGGAAAGCTGAATCCTTGTCCTTGAAGACATTTTGGTACATATGAGTCAACATTTCATCAACTTCTTGTTTCTGAGATTCAGAAAGGGTTGAGAAAAGATCAGATGCATTCCTTATGGCATAGACTGTGTCCAGAGCTTCTGAAACCTGTTCCTGGCTCACAAATCCAAATTCATAGAGACTATTTATTATTATTTCACTTAAACACACAAAATCCATGTTCACAGCTGGTGGTTTAGGCCAATCTGAAAGGAACAACTGGGAAAAGTTAAAGCTTTTACTAAGAATCCTTTCATTATCTGGAACAGAAGAATTTAAAAGTGTAGACAAGGTTTCTAGTCTAGCACTTTCTCCTTGTGAAATGCCATACATCCACAATTCCCATAGCTTGGGATTAAGTTGAAAAAGTATTAATTCCATGTATCTGGACATATTTCCTGATTCCTTCCTTATCCAGTGACTTTCAAGAGTTTGCATTTTTTCTATCACCTCTTTGCCAAATTTCAAAAGTTTCCGAGTATCAACAGCAGATGGGTCTCCCTCTAAACTTTTTAAATGATTTATCCACAAAAGGCTTGTATTTAGGAGCGTTTCAGTGAGAGATGGGAGATTATGGAATTTGGGAACACTGGATAAGCTGGAAGGATTAGGCAATAATAATTTCTTCAAAAATTCCACAAATGCTAAAAGAGAGTTCCTTTGTTCATCTTCAAAGGTATGTAACTTATCTTCCATCATTAGAAGATCCTTTGTGGAATTTAAGATCCTGCAATATTAACAGAATTATTTTAGTATTAGTAAGAAAAAAATAAATACAAGATAAACTTAAATAAATTTCCAAGAGAATACTCAGATTTATTTATAGTAAAACATAAATATATAGTAAAACATAAATATATTTACATAAAACATAAAATATATTTACAACAAAAACTTAAATAAATATGAGTGTTGGAAAGTATTTTTTTTTATTGTGATTTAGGTGAAAGTTTACTGAGCAAATTAGTTTGTCATTAACAGTTAATACACATATTGTTTTTTTTGACATTGGTTGCCAACCCCACGATGTGTCAACACTCTACTCTTCTCCACCCCAGTTTCCCTGTTTCAATTTGTCCAGTTTGCCTGTCCCTTCCCGCCTTCTCGTCTTTGCTTTTGAGCGGATGTGTCCATTAGTCTTACATACATATTTGAACTATGAAGCACGTCCCTTATATGTGTTATTGTTGGCCCTATAGACTTGTCTAATCTATGGCTGAAGGGTGAACCTCAGGAGCAACTTCAGTATTGAATTAAAAGGATGTCCAGGGGCCATACTCTCGGAGTTTCTTACTTGAAAATATTTTAGAAATCCACAATGCAGTTGCGTATATTAGCTTAAAATGTGTTTCCTACAATAGAAAGCAATGCATTTTAAACTATTTCACCTCATTCATTCCTATGTATGATTATTAACAATAACTTTGCTATTTCTGCCAGAAGAATCTTAAGATTCAATTCTGTATTATACCTTAAAATGTTTTGAGCTGTAGAAGTGCTCCACATGGTGGGACACATCAAAAACTGTGCCTATACAATTTAAGGAAAACTGTTAGGATTGCCTATCCCAGAAGGCAATTCCAGTGGTCTTTCCACAATGCTATAAATCTCCCCACTAGAAACTCATTATTTTAGATTGTTCTCTATAGATACTTATGTTTAAAATACAAAGGGTTCTTAGAGGACTAATTCATAAGTTACCACAATCCCAGCCGGTGGTAGAAATCCATACTTGTAAAAGTTAGTCCCTTAAAAAAAAAAAAAAAAATCCATTGCCATCGAGTCGATTCCAACTCATAGCCACTGTATAGAACAGAGTAGAATTGCCCCATAGGGTTTCCAAGGAGCTGCTGGTGGATTCAGACTGCCAATCTTTTGGTTAGCAGCCATAGTTCTTAACAACTGCACCACCAGGACTCCACTAACTCTCTAATAACTCAGAATTTACAAATCACTTTTGAAGTCCTTGGGGCCCTGTGTGTTTCAGAATTCAGAGCGTTCAAACATTAGAAAGGTACCAGCACATATAACAGACATAAATCAATGTCTCCCATAGGGGAGTGGATCAACCAGTTATCAACACGTTAATACTTGCAGTGAAATGTGTGAATGGTTTCACTAAGTGGGGTCTATAGTCTCAAAGAGCTTCACCTTGGTTCAGGTGAAGTTTCTGACAAATTAGTTTCCATGCCAACCTTAAGAAAAACTTCAATTTTCAGAGTTTTTAAAATTTCAAAATTATGGATAAGGGATTTTGACCTGTGTTGGCTATTGTGTGGGACAAAGAACTCAGTTTGGCCTTTGTCTCTGGTTTCTGGAAAATAGTCTTTGGAATTTCTTGATCAAGCAAGTTGTCTTTGCTTTTTCTAAAACAGACAGGCAACACTTAATTATGTGTAAATGAGTAGGAGCTAAACAGGCCCTACCCTGCCAATAGGCCTCAGGAAGCGAGGGGGCATGATACAGTAGGTCATGCATATTCATTGATTTCATGCACATGCATTGAGGCCTCAATGACTACCATAAGGGACCCTGGACCTTAGAGCTTTCTTTTAGGAGCTTCCTGATTGGTGAGAACATCCATGCACAGGAGAGGATGGTACGCCCCTGGGGATAGTGGAAGCCTTGTGCTAGGACCTCTCCCAGACCTTGTGTCTCTTTGTGTGTATTTTTTCTGGTTATAATAAACGGGTAACTAAGTACAGGCAATCATCACCATGAATTTTGTGAGCTATTATAGAGAATTAACAAACTCATAGGGGGCAATGAACCAGCAAGGGCTGGCAGGACAGAATCCTAACTTGTGAAGACCCAGCTCTGGGAAAGGCTGCACAAACAGTCAGTGAAGAAGGATAGAGTCCTTCTTAGCTTGTGACCTAGCCTCAGGGGGTAGGGGACAGCTAGCCTGAAGTGCAGGGAGTTGCACGGACTCCTGAGCCTAGGGCTGATACCCAATGACCTGGCCCCAAGTGGCCAGAGATGTATTGACATGGTCCTGGGTGGCTAAGGATGAAGTCTGTCCCAACTCTGGGTGGTTAGGGTCAGAAAGGAAGTGCCATGGAAGTGTTGGTGAAGGGGATCATGGAGATGCGGGAAAGCGAAGCCTGGATTCACTTAGAGGTGGGAATTTGAACTCACAGTGATCCTTACCATGCAGTTAGTGATAAAGATGGAGGTTTTTCCCACCTTGCCCCCTTTTTAGTGCAGTTTAGTGCAGTTTGCCTCAAGGGTGAATGATTTTCTAAATATCTTTAACTCTTTATTCTTGCTGTGTAACATACTCTCTGGCTTATGATAGATCGAACGCAGGAATATTGTTTTCCTCACTAATAGCTGAGATCTGAGCACAGAAAAACTATGAGCTTAATTTAATTTAATTGTTATTTGTAGGACACAGAGTAGCTATTTTGAAGCATGGGACATTGAAAATATTTCCTGAGAAAAATTCCCATCAGAAAAAAGAAAGCTATGCTATTAGAAATTCAGTGTAAGCCTTGCATAATTCACATTCTTGCCTAAACCCAGTCCTGCATAGAAATATATGCATAACTACAATGCAAGGGGCTGTGTATTGATAGAGGAGAATACAAAATTTTATTTTTTTAATATGAAGAGCTGACAGGATAATGAAGTAGTAATAGTAGTAACCATTGAAGCAGAACTTGTACTACTAGCAGTAATATTGCTACATGTTTTTACACCACTTTGCAATTTATAGGTCTCTGGGTGGTGTACATGATTTGTGCTCAACTACTACTATCCTAAAGGTTGGTAGTTTGAACCCACCCAGTGGCACTGCAGAAGAAAGGCCTGCAGATCTACTTCCTTAAAGATTACTGCCAAGAAAACCCTATGAAGCATGGGGTCTCTATCATGGACTGACCAGTGTCCCCCCAAAATATGCGTCAACTTGGTTAGGCCATGATTCACAGTATTATGTGGTTGTCCTCCATTTTGTGATTGATGTAATTTTCCTATCTGTTGTAAATCTTAATCTCTACCTGTGGTTACTGAGGCAAGATTAGGTTATATTAAAGAGGATTAGGGTGGAATCTAACACCCTTACTCAGGTCACATCCCTGATCCAATGTAAAGGGAGTTTCCCTGGGGCATGGTCTGCATCACCTTTTATCTTACAAGAGATAAAAGACAGAAGCAAGCAGAGAGAAGGGTGACCTCATACCACCAAGAAAGCAATGCCAGGAGCAGAGTGTGTCCTTGGACCTGAGGCTCCTGCACTGAGAAGCTTGTAGCGCAGGGGAAGATTGAAGACAAAGACCTTCCCCCAGAGCCGACAGAAAAAGAAAGCCTTCCCCTGGAGCTGGCACCCTGAATTCGGACTTCTAGCCCCCTAGACTGTGAAAGAATAAATTTCTTTTCGTTAAAGCCATCCACTTGTGGTATTTCTGTTATAGCAGCCCCGGATAGCTAAGATAGTCTCCATGTGTCGGAATCAACTCGATGGCAATGGGTTTACAGTTTATAAACCACTTTCACAACTACTATCTTAATTTCTACAACAGCCTTTTAAGGTATACATGATTAATTCCATTTTATGGAAAAGGAAAGTTTTACAAATTTTTTAATTAGCATATTCACACAATTAATGACAGAAATCAGACATGACTGAGGTTTTTTCATTTCAAGTTCAGATTTCTTAATTTAAATTGTACTTAATGCCCATTCTTATTTATTTAGTTATTTCCTTTTTCATTCATTAAATCAGCAAGTAGTTATCCAGAAGCTGTGGAACACAGGTAGTCTAGTTTTTTGGTTGTCTTGCTAGTACTATTAAATATTTGAGAATTTCAAGGAAGAGAGAAACTGTACATCAGACATGAGCAAAGGGCTGATTCTCCGGAGAGACTATCCCATTGTCATTTCTTCTGTGACCACTACTAAAAAATAAAACAGTTGGTGTCGAGTCTATTCCAACTCACGGAGATCCCAAGTGTTACAGAGTAGAACTGCTCCATAAGGTTTTCTTGGCTGTAATATTTGCAGAAGCATGTCAACAGGCTTTTCTTTCTTGATGCCTCTGGGTAGGTTAGAACTGCCAACCTCGATAGAAAAACCAAACCCAACCCATTGCCATCGAGTTGGTTCCAACTCATAGCGACCCTATAGGACAGAGTAGAACTGCTCCATAGAGTTTCCAAGGAGTGCCTGGTGGATTCGAACTGCTGACCTTTTGGCTAGCCGCCATAGCACTTAACCACTAAGCCACCAGTGTTTCCACCAACCTCTATAGCTGGGCTTAAAAAGTTCCCAGCAGTGATGATTCCCAGGTCTAGAGAGACGCAGCAGAATGGTTCTCCAGCTTTGGTGTGCACCAGAACCACCTGCAGAGTTTATTAAAAATACTAAAACCTAGGTCCTGCACACAGGGGAAGATTTAGTACGCCTGTAAAAAGGCCCAGGCATTTGCATTTTCAGCAAACTTCACAGAAAAGTCTGATTCATTCCCATCTTTGAAAGCTATTGCTGTAATGCAAAACTTCTGCCCCATTGCCAACCCCACACACCCTGCAAAAATAAAGTGTGCCTTTAAACGACATACAATAGCCATTATTATACTGAAAAATATCCATTTCAATAGATATGCTGAAATAGCAGAGTGGTAAATAATCTGGCAGATTTTGTTCCAAAGATCACTTCTGTCCCAAAAGTCTCCAAAACTACCAGAATCTAAATCTTAAATCCTATGTATAAACCCTAAGAAAACAGATAAGACTATTTTTCAAATGAAGATTTTATTTTTAAAATATTTATTATAAATCGTGTTACTATTTTTGATCAAAGATTCTATAGCAGAACACTGATCAAAAGGTAGGCACAAAGCCATGACCCTAGGTCTTCCTGTGGAGGTAAATTCTTATTACTATAATCTCGATTTCCATTTACAAATCAAGGAAAATGTGCCAATGTGTCATATATTCGATTAAACAAATATTTATTGAGCACTTAATATGAAACCCTGAGTTAATATCTAAATCAAGATCTTAAAGTTTATAGCATGCATGTCCTAAAATTAGATTTTGCTTATCTTCAGATGATACTTAAGTCAAGACATGGAGTTTAAATTCTGAAAACTTACCTAGATATTGAAGCTACTGGTGACTTGAATAAGTTATTCAGAAACAAAAAATAATTATCAGTGATGATTTTCCAATCCATGTTTTCTTCATAACAAGGAGATTCCTCAGAGAAAGCTGAATAAGGAAAGCATTTCATATACTGACTGCAAGTAGGATAAACAGACAAATCTAGTGACATGAAAAATTCTATAATAGTTCAGCGAATATGGTTGAAATTTTTAAAAAGGAAGATTTGAAATCCTTCTAATTTTACTTCTGCTTCAGGCAAGATGAAATAATAGGAACTGGGTTTACCCTCTCACTTGAAATAACTGAAAGATGAACAAAAAATATGAAATAATGATTTTCAAGACATTGAACATCAAGCAGTGAAGGACGGTGATCCCTGAGAGACAAGAAACAAGGTGAGACCTACATTTATCCCAGCTTACTGCCTTAAGAGAGTGTCCAGGCCATGGCACAGGAAGAAGGAACCTACAGATGTCCTGAGTTGAGGAGACACTGCTTGGAGTCTGGAAAGACCAAGGTAGCTTGAGTTCACAGACCAGATAGCAGAAAGGAGAGAGCTGCTCAAAAGGAGAACCATGGATATCTGCAGAGTACCTCTTTTGTGTATTCACCTGAGAACTCATCAACCTATCCTTAGGAGGAAACTACCTAAGACTGGGGAAAGAACTGCCCAAAAGAATAAGAGAAAACCGTGTCCAGCAATCACACAGGGCCAGGAGCAATATCTGTCTCTATTAGCCAGACTGGAAAATCTCATGATTCATTAGACATTGAACAGAGTATGCAGAACCATCTTGCTGCAGTAGCAGGAAAGATTTACAATTAAACTGAGCACAGCTCTAGTCCTGCCTAACAAATATTAAAAGCAAGACCTGAAGGAGCAAACTGTTTTCAAATCATTTAACTGCATCCCAAAATAAAGCCAAGAATATTTATAGGACTACAAAACTAACCAGAATAAAACAAGGTAAAATTCATAACTTCTGCCATCCAATCAAAAATTATTATGCATGCAAAGAGGCAGAAAAATATGACCCATAATTAGGTGAAAATTTATTCAATCAAAATTCACCCACAGCTGACATAAATGTTAGAATTAGCAGAGAAGAATATTAAACATATTAAATGGGAATGGCATAAATATCAATTCCAACTCATAGTGACCCTATAGGACAGAGTAGAACTGCCCCATAGGGTTTCCGAGGAGAGGCTATGGATTAGAACTGCCAACCTGTGGGGATATGCGCCGTTAAAATATGGACGTATAAAGGCCTCTATGCTGCACAGCATGTTGAGACTTGTCCCCAACATGTTAAGACTTGTCACGACTTGTTTTTCCAAACCCGTTACTGATTGGCTTGTTTACCTGAATTACCCCTCCCTTGCCCGAAACTTATTGTTATTCACCCAAAGCCCATTGTTCTGTTATTTGCTTCACTGTTTGCTGTATTGACTATAAAATAAACTCCTGGGACTGAAGCTGGGTTCAACGCCTCAGAGTGACCCCCCTGGCCCCACTTCTCTGTAAGAGTTGTGGCATTGGTTATTATCTCCACTGCCCTGACAACCGTCACCGCTGTGACACCAACCTTTTGTTTAGCAGCCAAGCTCTTAACCACTGTGCCACCAGGGCTCCAAATATCCCCATAAGAAAGTAGAACTCTTCAGAATGAATAAAAAAAACAAACGGGGACCTAACTTCATGCTGCTATAAATACACTTGAAATATAAAGATACAAATAGGTTAAAAGTAAAAGGATGGAACTAGACATATCATCTTAACAGTATTCAGAATAAAGCTGAAGTGACTGTAGTACTATCAACCAAAGTATATTTCAGAGCAAAGAATATTATCAGGGACAAGGAAGTTTATTTCATAATGATAAAGTCATCAGTTAATCAAGAGGACATAACAATTCTAAACGCTTATACACCTTATAATAGAGTTTTAAAATACATAAAACAAAAACTGATAGAATTGCAAAGAGAAATTGACAAATCCACAGTTGTACTTGGAGATATTAATACCTTTTTCTTAATCATTGATAGAACAAGACAACAAAATATTTGAACAAAATCAAACAACTTGATCTGATTAATGTTTATAGGATTGTTCCATCCAACAAAAACATGATGTATATTCTTCCCAAGTGGACATGGAAATTTACCAAGAGAGATCACATTCTGGGCCGTAAAACAAGTCTCAAGAAATTTAAAAAGATCAAAACCATACACAGTATTGTTTACTGACAAAGGTTAAATTAAATTAGAAATCAGTAACAGGCATATATCTGGAAAGTCCCAAATTATTTGGAAACTAAATTACACACTTCTAAATAACTCATGAATCAGAGAAGAAATCAGAAGGGAAATTAGAAAGTACTTTGAACTGAATGAAAATGAAAGCACAACATGCTAACATATGTGGGATGTCACTAAAAAATTACTTAGAGGAGAAATGTATAGTACTAAACATGCATATTAGAAAGCAATTAAAATCTCAAGTTAAACACTTCAGCTTCCATATTAGCAATTAGAAATGAAGAATCAATTAAACCAAAAGTAAGTAAAATAAAGAAAATAATAAAGATCAGAGTGGAAATCAACAAAACAGAAATCAGAAAAAATTAATAAAATCAAAGGCTGGTTCTTTGAAAAGATCAATAACATTTGATAAGCGTCTAGGCAGATTAATCAATAAAAAGACAGAAGACACAAAATACCAATATCAAGTATGAGAGAGGTGTTATTACTACAGATTCTACAGATAGTAAAAGCATAATAAAGGAATTTTATGAAAAAAATTTTATCATGAAATTGGACAAGTTAGATGAAACAGATAAATTCTTTAAAAGACACAAACTACCAAAGTTCATTCAAGACAAAATAGATAACATGAATAATCTCATTATATCTATTAAAGAAATTGAATTTGTAGTTATAAATCTTCCCACAAAGAAAACTAATGGCTCAGATGGCTTCATTGCTGAATTCTACCAAACATTCAAGGGAGAAATAATACAATTCTACATGAACTCTTTCAGAAAACTGAAAAGAAAAGAATACTTCCCAATTCATTTTATAGTCAGGATTACCCAGATACTAAAATAAGACAAAGGTATTACAAGAAAAGAAAACTACAAACCATTATCCCTCATAGCATAGATGCAAAATGTTAAAAGTTTAGCAAATTGAATTTAACAATATACAAAGAAGTAAAAGATATTGACCAAGCAGAGTTTATTCCAGGTAGCAAGGCTGTCCAAACGTTGAGAAGTCAATTAATGTAGTTTACCATATTAACAAAAGAAAAAAGAAAAACTATATAACCATCTCAATAGATGTAGAAATAGCATTGGGAAAAATCTGACATTCGTTCGTGATAAAAACTTCTAACAAACTAAGAATAGAAAGAAACTTTCTCTACCTAGTTAAGGACATCTAGTAAAAACCTATAATTAACGTACTTAATGGTGAAATACTGAATGCTTCCCTGCTAGGATCAGAAACAAGACAAGGATGACTTTTCTTACCAATCTTATTGAAAATTGTACTAGAAGTTATAGCTACTGTAACAAGGCAATCAAAATAGGTAAAAGACATACAGACTTGAAGAATTACACTATCTTTATTCACAGATGGCATGATCTTGTATTTAGAAAATCCAATGGAATCTACAAAAAAGCAAAGCACGGAAACTAAAAATTGAGTTTAACAAGTTTGCAGAATACAAGATCAACATACAAAAATCAAATGTATGTCTATATACTAGCAATAAACAAAGATTGAAATTTTTAAAAATACTGTTTACAATAGCATAAAAACTATTGAATTCTTAATGATAAATCTGGCAAAAGATCTGAAAGATCTTTACAATGAAAACTACAATAAGTTGCTGAGAGAAATTAAGAAGATGTAAATAAATGGAGAAATATACCATGTTCATGCGTTGGGAGGCTCAATATGGTAAAGAAGTCAATTCTCCCCAAATTGATCTATATTTTAAGGCAATCCTGGTTAAAATCTCAGCTAACTTTTGAGAAATTTACAAACAGATTATAAAACCATAGGGGGATGCAAATGACCTAGAACAGCTAAAATAATTTTGAAAAAGAAACAAAATTGTAGGGCTAACACTACCTGACTTCAAGACCTACTATAAAGCTATGGTAATCAAGACTATATATTTACACCAATATTGGTGTAAAGACAGACAAAGAGATCACTGAAACATAATAAAGTCCAGAAAAAGATCCACACATATTTGGACAACTATTTTTTTACACAAATACAAAAGCAATTTAACTGAAAAAAGATAGTTTTCTCAACAAATTCTTCTGGAGCAATTGGATATTTATATGAAAAAAAGTGAACTTTAATATATACTTATACCATATACACCAATTAAATAAAAAGGGATCATAGACCTAAATGTAAAACCTAAATCTATTAAACTTCCTGAAGAAAACATAGAAGAAGACGTTTGTGACTGTGAGTTAGGTGAAGATTTCTTAGCTAAGATACCAAAAGCATGATCCATTTAAAAAAAAAAAAAAAAGGTAAATAGGACTTCATCAAAATTAAAAAATCTAGAAGAATTTTGAATGACACTGTTAAGGAGAATGAAGAGACAAGCTACAGACTGAGAGAAACTATAGGTAAAGCATAAACCTTATAAAGGACTTATAACCTGCATAAATAGGGATCTCTCAAACACAATCATAAAGAAGCAAACAATCCCGTTTAATAAGTAGGAAAAAGAAACTAACAGTAAATAGACAAAAAAATGATATGCAGATGGCAAATGACCATATGAAAAGATATTCAACTTATTGATCACTAGGGAAATGCAAACTAAATCCACAATGAAATACCATTGCACATTCATTAAAATGGCTAAAACTGAAAACTTGACCATACCAGTGTCAGCTGGTAGTGAGGATGTGGAGGAACTGGAACTCTTACAGTATGCGATGGGAATGTGAAATGCTACAACCACTTTTAAAAACAGTTTGTCAACTTCTTAAAAGTTAAATATACTTGTCATACCACCTAACCATTTTACTCCTTGAGAAATAAAAGCAGAGCTTCAAACTGGTTCATTCCAGTTTGAATCCCTGCTAAGAATTTGCATTTGTAACAAGTTCACAGAAGTTATACATAAGAATCACCTGAGGATCTTGCTCTACTGTAGATTCTGATTTAGTATATCTGAGGTGTAAATGCAAATTCTCAGCAGGGAACTTGTTAGAAATGCAAATTCTCAGAAGGGTTCAAACCAGAAGCCCTGAAAAAAAGCATATTTTTATACAAAGACTTTTACATAAATGTTTGTAGCAGCTTTATTTGTAATTGTCAAAAACAGGAAACAACCCAAATGTGAACAGGTGAATGGAGAAACAAATTGTGATACATACTTACAGTAGAACAATACACAGTAATAAAAAAATAATGGACACAACACAACACGAAGGAATCTCAAACTAATTATGCTGAGTGAAAAGGCTCAGACCACAAAAAAAAAAAGAGTCCAAATTGTATAATTCCATTTATATAAATTTCTAGAAAATGAAAATGAATCTTTAGTGACAAACCAAATCCATGGTTGCCTGGAAACAGAGGCATGGTAGGGCTGGGAGTGACAGTTGGGAAGAATTACTAAGAGAAATAAACGTTTGGGAGTGACGGATATGTTCACTATCTTAATTGTGATGCTATATACACATGCAAAATTTATCTAATTGTATACTTTAAATATGTGTAATTTATTGTATGTCAAATACTTCTCAGTAAAGCTTTTGAAAAAGAGGAAAAGAATCCTTCTAATTTGAGACAGATTATTCAACCTCTCTAATGCCTATTTCAAAAACAAAAATTCATTATAAAAACTTGCACACATTATACTTCAGTCAATTTCCACTGAAATAGACGGCTTATATGCGTACAATTTTATAATTGTTTCGGGGAATAAAAAGGTGACAGCAATCTTGAAAATTGGCACAGGTATGTACAATTATCTGACAGAAAAAAATAGAAAGGCTACTCTACCAGAAAACTAAACCCTACCAAGAACTTTTTTAAACAAAAGAAGAAAATACAAGCTCCTACACATTGTTTGTGATGTATCATAATTCTGGCTCTCATCTCTATGGGAGGGGGGAGAAGAATTATGGAAGCAAACTGCCACATCTTTCTCCCTTGGAGTGGCTGGTGGGTTCTAACTGCTGACCTTTCGAGTAGCAGCCTAGCGCTTTAACCACTGCACCACCAGCGCTCCTATTTAATCTGCATAAGAACCCAGTAAAGTAGGCCATATCATTCCTATTTTACTAAGGAGAAAACTGATTAAAATCAGTTTGCCAAGTGACCTGCCCAATAAAACCTGTGTCAGAAGCAATGTTTGCTCCCAAGTCCATCTGCCTCACATCAAAATACCACAGAGTCAACGTTTTATCTATGGGATAAAACCGTACTCTATAAATTTAAAAAATTATATTTTATTTGTATGATGTCCCTAGGTGGCACAAATGGTTAAGCACTCTCTGAGAACCAGAAGGTTGGAGGTTTGAGCCCACCCAGAGGTGCCTCAGAAGAAAGGCCTGGTGACCTACCTCCAAAAAATCAGCTTAGGAGTACAGTTTTACTCTGAAACATATGGAGTCACCATGAGTTGGAGTTAACACTATGGCAAATTGTTTGGGTTTTTTATTTGTTTGTTTGTATCTATATGATAAAACTGTACTCCATAATTTTTTTTAATTGTGCTTCTGATAAAGGTTTACAGAACAAACTAGCTTCTCATTAAACGGTATATATAATTGTTTTGTGACATTGGTTACCAATCCCACGACATGTCAACACTTTCCCTTCTCAAACTTGGGTTCCCTATTACCAGCTTTCCTGTCCCTTCCTGCCTTCTAGTCCTTGCCCCTGAGCTAGTATGTCCCTTTAGTCTCGTTTTGTTTTGTGGGACTGTCTAATCTTTGGCTGAAGGGAGAACCTCAGGAGTGACTTCACTACTGAGCTAAAAGTGTCTGGGGGGGCCATACTCTCAGGGTTTCTCCAGTCTCTGTCAGGCCAGTAAGTCTGGTCTTTTTTGTATGTGTGTGAGTTAGAATTTTGTTCTACATTTTTCTCCAGCTCTGTCCAGGACCTCTGTTGTGATTCCTGTCAGAGCAGTCAGTGATGGTAGCCAGGCACCATCTAGTTGTACTGGACTCAGTCTGATGGAGGCTGTGGTAGTTGTGGTCCATTAGTCCTTTAGACTAATCTTTCCCTTGTGCCTTTAGTTTTTTTCATTCTCCCAGACCAGTGAAGTATTTTAGATGGCCGCTTACAAGCTTTAATGACCCCAGACACTACTCATCAAAGTAGAATGTAGAACATTTTCTTTATGTTATGCCAATTGAGCTACATGTTCGCCAAGACCATGGTCCCCACAGCCTGCAGCCCAGTAATTCAGTTCCTCTGGGTGTATGATGTGTCTATGGAGCATACATGACCTTGTCTTGGACAAGTTTTGCTGGCTTCCCCAGTATTGTGTACTGTCTTACCCTTCACCAAATTTACCACTTATCTATTGTCTGTTTAGTGTTTTTCCATCCCGACCCCTCCCATCTCATAACCAACAAAGATTGTTTCTTTTTGTGCCTGAACCTTTTCATGAGTTTTTACAGTGGTGGTCTCATACAATATTTATCCTTTTGTGACTGACTTATTTCACTCAGCAGAATGCCCTACAGATTCATCCATGCTGTGAGATGCTTCACACATTGGTCACTGTTCTTTATCGTTGTGTAATACTCCATTGTGTATATGTACCATAGTTTGTTTACCCAGTCATCTATTGATGGGCATCTAGGTTGCTGCAATGAACATAGGTGTGCATGTGTCTATTCATGTGATGGCTCTTACTTCTCTAGGATATATTCCTAGGAGTGGGATTGCTGGATCATATGGTATTTCTATTTCTAGCTTTCTAAGGAAGTGCCAAATAGTTTTCCAAAATGACTGTACATTTTGCATTCCCACCAGCAGTGCATAAGAGTTCCAATCTCCCTGAAGCCTCTTTAACCTTTGTTATTTTCTTTTTTTTTTTTGATTCATGCCAGTAATGCCAGGGTAAGATGGTATCGCATTGTGGTTTTGATTTGCATTCTTCTAATGGCTTGCACTCCATAAATTTAAATAACTATAGGAAAATCTCTCTATTATAACATTTAATCAGTGACTATGTTATACCACATTCTTAACACGTTCAATCATTTTTTTTTTAAGGGGTAAGGGGGAGAAGTAATGGATAATCTAAAGCCAAATATGCAACAACAGGCTTATTCCATTGTTGTTTGTGTAAGCCAGTGTTTCTCAAGTTTTCATGTGCATACAAATTATCTAAGGATCTTCTTAAAACGAAGATTCTGATTCAGTAGATCTGAGATGGAAACAAGACTCTGCATATCTAACAAGCTCCCAGGTCATGCTGACTCTGCTGCTGCAGCTGCTGGTCCAAGTATCATACTTTGAATAGCAAAAAAAAAGAAAAAAAAAACCAAACCTGTTGCCGTTGAGTCAATTCGACTCATAGTGACCAGGGGATTTGAACTGCCAACCTTTTGGTTAGCAGCCATAGCTCTTAACCACTGCACCATCAGGGCATCTTGAATATCATGGATGTAAGCAAATAAGAGTTACAAGTATATACAATACAGGTCACACAAGCCCAAAGAAGCCACAGTTTACTAAGTTACCTCAGTTACTATTCCTCTCACCCTGTGTTAACTATCCCCTAAATAAAAGAGTCTAGACACGTGACCACATATTATATTATTCTATTTATGTGAAATATCCAGAAAAGATAAATCTACAGAGACAGAAAGTCGATCAGTGATTACCTAGAGCAGAGTGTGGGAATGGGAGAATGACTACAAATGGACAAGGAATCTTTTGGAATGATGAAAATTTAAAAAAATCGAATTGTGGTAATGGTTGCACAATTTTGGAAATTTACTAAAAATCACTGAATTGCACACCTAAAATGAGTGAGTTGTAAGGTATGTAAATCATAGCTTGATAAAACTGCTAAGAGATACTGGTAACTTGTGAGAACTAAAAAATGAAAAAAGCAGAGAAGGCTTTCAGAGAAATACCAAGAGAATTTGTGAGAAGCTGATTCAAGCAAAATGAAACAGTCAGTAGAGAAAGTTGTTCAATAGGAAAAAATATTCCAGATGGAAGTTTAGAGTTCCAGAAAGTATTGAAGAACAATAAAAAAAGTAAATAAGTGGACAAATATTACTCTATAAAATACTAATAATAATATCTTTTGAGATTTAAGATGTGGAGAAAGAATGAAAATATAAAAAACAAAATAGCACTTAAGGAATAAGCAGGTACATGGAGTTAAAATGATCTAAGGCCCTTACATTCTCTAGAAAGTGGTAAAATTACTAATTTTCTGGGCTTTATTATGTCAAGGATGCATGTTGTATTCTCTAGGGGTATCACTAACAGTTTAAAAATGCAAAACAAGTAAGTTTTAGAAGGAATAAGTGAAATTTTAAAAAAACCACTTGTGACTCAATGTATGGGGAAAAAAAGAAGAGAAAAAGGAACACAGAGCAAGTAGATCAAAGACGGAATAGAAAACAAATAGTAAGATGATATACTTTAAGTCAAATATATAACAGTAAGTACATCTAAATAATCCAGTTGAAAACAAGATTGTCAAACTGAGTAAATAAAAGCATAAACAGTCATTAGATGCTTAAAAGAAAAACATCTTAAATATAAGGATACTAAAAGATAGATAAAAAAATGATAGAGGAAGATATTCCCTGTAAACATAACCAAAATAATGCTAGTGTAATCATACTAATATCAGGCTATGTAGATTTTTAAAGCAAAAACTGTGCTACAGATAAAGACTATCATTTCAAAAATTCAAAAGCTCCTAATAATATAATCTCAAATTATATATAGAAAAAAATTGAAAAACTAAGAGGAAAAATAGACAAATCTACCATCATAGTGGGAAATTTTAACTCACTTATGTCAGTTAACAAACAGATAAGAAATCTGTAATCTATGCATGATTTGAACAACACAACATAGTTTATGTAATTTACATATAAATATATACATATATTTATACAGAACACTGCAGCCAACAATGACAGAATTCACATTATTTCAAAAAACATACACATTTACCACAGTGAACCATATGCTGGGACATAAAGCATAGCCTAACAAATTCAAAGGGTTGAAATATTCAAAATACATTCTCTCACTACAGTGGAATTAAACTAGAAATCAATTTTTTTTTAAATAATTTTAGAGGTCTCCAAATATTTGAAAATTAAGCAATATTCTTTAAGATAACCATGATTCAAAGAAGAAATCACAATGAAAATTAGAAAAATTGTTGAGCTGATTGATAATAAAATGATGACATATCAAAATGTGTGGACTATAGCTATAGCTTTGCTTAAGGAGAATTTTCTAGCCTTAAAACTTATTATAAAAGAAAAACATCTGATTAAAAGCCTGTGAGCGGCCATCTAAGATACTCCACTG
>NW_004444183.1:1604046-1626496 GCF_000243295.1 Trichechus manatus latirostris
TGTCATAAAACAGCATGTGTGTTACTGTTACATGAGAAACTATCTGTTCTGTAAGCCTTCACCCGAAGTACAATAAAATATTAAAAAAAAAAAAAGAAAAACATCTGAAAATCAAGAAGCTAGAAAAAGAACAGCAATTAAGCCAAGGTAGTAAAAGGAAGGGAATCATGAAAATAGAAGGAAAAATTAATGAAATAGGAAGGATATGTGAAATAGAATCAACAAAACTCAGTCCTTTGACAATATGAGTGAAATAAACTGAAGCAAGTCTTTGGGCAGAGTTAAGCCCCTAGCGAGGATCAGTCCCAAGGGAAGTAGAGCAGTTAAGCAAGCCTGCAGCCGATAGAGTGAGACTTTCTGGATTTCTATTCTTGACTTTAACACAATAGTTTCGTGACCTAGGCCAGGAATATAATCTTTTTGAACTTCAATTTTCTCAAATCAGGTTCAATCTCAGAAAATGAAGTAGTAATGGTACCTAACTCACTGGTTGACATGAGGATTGAATTAGATGATTCATATAAAACACAACAAATGTTTGTGATTGTCAGTATTATGGAGACGCTGAACCCCAGGCCTCTCGCTGATATTCAGTGTCACTCTTCGTAGTTTATGTTTCTAGAAACAGTCAGAAGTGGGAATCATAAATGATAAAAAGAATAAAAAGGTAGAGAAGGAAAGAAAGTGTAGGGCTGAGCACCCCACTCTCTGAAGAAGCTGCAGAGCCCCCCAGCACTGCTGTATACACAAGTGTCAAGCTTCATAAGGTAACCTCTGGTAAACTCGCAGGGCCTGTCTTGTGAAAGATAGTTTTGATACTGAGAGCCACAGAGAGGGGAATTTTCTGGCAGCCTCTAAAAGCAGCAGCTTGACATTTGTTGTTATTGTTACCTCTGTGAGGAAGAAAGAAGGAAAGAAGTCCAGGTGGACGTCGCCACAAAAACAGGAACAAGAAACTCTTTCTCATTCTCAGGATACAGGTGTTCTAAGGAGAAGCTGATAAGCCCACCACAAGGGAGGACAGGACATACCAGAAAACGAGGGCTGAGCCTGATCCCCGAGGACAGATGGAAAGATACAACCAGCTCCGAACCAAGAAGAGGACAGAGAGTCAGAAATGCAAGTATCACTCTGCCATCATCTTCTCAAAAAGGGCCTCTAGGGGAACAGGGTGACTCCTGTGAATCATGCAATTGCAGATTTATAAAATTCACATTTTGTGAAATTTTTGGTTTTTGGAAGCTGACAAGGCAAGAGGGGAGCATATACTGTACATGAAGCATCTTCCCCAGGGTGCAGGGCGGACCTCAGTGAAGTGAGAGGGCCCCAGTTGCCATAACTCTGGACTCTTGTGGCTAGGGTCATGGTTAGACTACACATACAATTATCTATCATGCCAACCAGGACAGTTTTGAGAGTGAAAGAGGTCTTTGTTAGAAACTGTGCTGGGACAACCTGGCCTGGTCAAAGCAGGACTTTTGGTAAGTCTTGTCATAATTGCTGGGAGTAAACTGAATGCAGTAATCACAATGGCCACTTGTACTTGGAGAGCTCCCCATTTTAAACTCCTCTTTATTAAATAGGATGGTCTCTTATGAAGATAGAGAAACACTCACATTCTTATAGTTAAAACTACTGACTTACTGAACTGGCTGCTGTGGAAACTTTCTTGCTCATTCACATTTCTAGCCACTTCACAAGTCTTCCTGATAAGTCCTATGAAAGCTTTCCAGTAGCCTGTTTGTCTCAGAGAAAACTGTACTTTTTCAAGTGTATGAAATATTCTGCAATCAAAAAGAATCCAAGAGAAACTAAAATTGAATAATGATTTTCCAGATGACAGACCATTATACATTCTTCAAAATACAAATATATGAAAATGCTGGGGATTCCACTTATGTAGGAATTTAGACTCTTTGAAATAGTTCTCTTAATATTTATTTGTTTGTTTATGAACACTCCAACCTGATTTGAAAAATGAAGGAAAACTATTTATGAGAAAAAAGTGGAAAAATAAAGGATATAAAATGAAATGAGTTTTGAAACCGAGGCAAAAATGTATCCCTTAAATGTTCATGTAAATAGGTCACTGTGAACTTCACAGCAGTCAAGGAAAATGAAAGTTGATCACACATCAATTCACAGCACCATAAAATAGAAACAAGTCAAATTTTCTGAAGAAGAAATCTCCAAAGAGAATCCTCCCATTGGTAGTTAACACCCGGACATGGTACATAAGAACCTCAGTCACGATCTCACCTTAGACAAAAACAGGAATCCTAAACTTCTCACGAAAGTTAAGCCAATGGTTAAACTTTTAAAAAAGCTGTTTAATGTTTAATAGTTTGTGGATGTTTTCTAATAGTACCAAAGAGGTTAGTCTTCTTAAAATTAAAAAAATTAAAAACAATCTTCTATTCATTAGAAATAGAATATACTACATTGATTTATCATTTCAGTGGAAGGGGTAGCTGAAATCATTTTAATTTCTAATTACTTATAAGTTTTTCCATCAAGCACATACTCACACTGTGGAAATAAGCTGGTCCTTACAATCAGCTCTGACCTCATTCCCAGACATGGCATGAGCTCCCAGCAGCTGGAAGACCCTAGTACAGGAAAGGCTCACTTCTGAGAGTTGTGCCTGAACTTCTGGCCAGCCCAGAAATTCTTCAGTCATAGAAACTGGCATATCTGTGTGTCCAGTAATGACCTCTTGTAAAATACGATCCTTAACAGAAAAAGAGAACATGACTTATAAAAAATAAAAAACTTAAATTGTGAGTACTTGAGATGCCGTCTTTATCTACCTCACTTAACAAGGAGTCCACTTAAACTACGCATCAAAGACCATGCCCTATGGGATTATGATCACCTAAATCATAGTTCTAGACTTTGATTTTTATTCAATAAGATGTTATCCAATAATAAAGTAGAATGGGACCTGTCTTAGTTATCTAGCGCTGCTATAACAGAAATACCACAAGTGGATGGCTTTAACAAAGAGAAATTTATTCTCTCACAGTCTAGTGGGCTAGAAGTCCAAATTCAGGGTGTCAGCTCCAGGGGAAGGCTTTCTCTGTCTGCTCTGGAGGAAAGTCCTTGTCATCAATCTTCTTGGACTGGGAGCTTCTCCACACAGGAACCCCGGGTCCAAAGGACATGCTCTGCTCCTGGCACTGCTTTCTTGGTAGTACGAGGTCCCCAACTCTCTGCTTGCTTCCCTTTCCTTTTATCTCTTGTAAGATAAAGGTGGTGCAGTCCACACCCCAGGGAAACTCTCTTTACATTGGATCAGGGATGTGACCTTAGTAAGGGCGTTACAATCCCACCGTAATCCTCTTTAACATAAAATTACAATCACAAAATGGAGGACAACCACACAATAGTAGAAATCATGGCCTAACCAAGTTGTCATATATTTTTGTGAGACACAATTCAATCTATGACAAGACCCAAATATCATACTCATCTGTGTTAGCTAGTCTCCCCAAACGGCCCCAATTACACTTATACTCTTGGTAATCCCCTCCCACAATTAGTCTAGGCAGGACTATGACGCACATTAACCCATGAAATGCATCAGAAGTCCCAGTCTTAGTTTTCTGAGGATTGGCAGCTCCCACTTCCTTCCTTTTGCTTGTTTTTGGGATTCCTGAACTTGCATGTAAGAAATCTAGCTACCCTGCTAGAGAAGACTAGATAGAAAGAAAGCAGTCCAGTCATCCCAGTGCCTCAGATGAGCATTCAGAGACTCCAGCACACCTGCCATCTGACTGCAACTACACAAGAGATGCCAGGTCAGACCACCAGAAGAGTGGTCCAGCTGAGCCCAGTCAACCCACAGAGTCATGAGAGATAATAAAACGATATTGTTTAAGCCACTGAGCTTTGGCGTGGTCTGTTAGGCAGTGATAAATAACCTAAACAGCATCAGAGAGGTTATCTCTTGTATGTGAAGCCTGTAAATATTCTCATTGCCAGTGGCAGATACTACTGAGTTCCTCCTCTGTCTGGGCACAATGTGTTAGCCTCATAGATACAAAGACATTTGCAATGGGCTCTCTGCCAGGAAAGAGCTTATAACCCAATAGCAGAAAAGCAAATGTACAAACAGGTATTAGTTTTTCAAGCTTGCATGCCTGCTGTCACATACACTTTTCCCACTGCCTAGAGTCTTTCTCCAACTTCTCTTTGCATCCAAACCTTAAACTACCAACAGAGATAGACAGCTGCCATTGAGTCAGCTTCGACTCATGGTGACCTCAAGTACAACAGAATAAAATGTTGCCCAGTCCTGTGCCATCCTGACGATTGCCGAAGTGTTCAAAACCACCATTGTGGCTACTGTGCCAATCCATCTCACTGAGGGTCTCCATCACCCTCGTTGGTCCTCTCCTTCACCAAACATGATATCCTCCTCCAGCAATTGATCCCTCCTGATACTGTGTTCAAAACAAGCCAGGAGAAAAATGTTCTGTTGTGATCCGTAGGGTTTTCACTGACAAATTTTCAGAAGTAGATCACCAGGCTTTTCTTCCTAGTCTGTCTTAGTCTGAAAGCTCCACTGAGACCTGTCCACCATGGGTGAACCCACTAGTATTTGAAATACTGGTTGCATAGCTTCCAGCATCTCAGCAACACAAAAGCCACCATCATATGACAAACTGAGAGACGGGGTGGTGGATCCAAATCTTACAAATCTTACAGCTCTTCTAAGTCTCATCAGCTCATTTCCAAACACTAAGCACCCATGCACTCATGGGTATCTGCCCTTCTCTGGTAGAACACAACTTCTTTCTGTTGATATCCTCTTCAGCATGCCATGCACCCAGCACAAAGTAGGTACTGAGAAAGTGTTGACAGTATTAAACTATGTATACATTATGGCCTCAATTTTTGTTTTTTGTTTCTTTTTTGCCATGACATAGTTTATATGTCACTGGTTTTATTACCTTACTGGTTTTGGTTTTGTTTCAGTTAAATTTTTTTTTTTTCTGGAGTAGCATGATATATAAGGAAAAAGACAAAAAGGAAAGAATTCTGAAAGAAAAAATGAACTACAAAAATGTGAATGTTGCTATGATTTTTAGTGCTTAGTAAGAAAATATGGGCTCAACTTGACATAATAATGTTTACTAACAAATTGCTCAACATCCTGCAGTGCTACTTGAGTGCTCAGCAAGGACAGCCATGTACCCTGAGCAACGACACTCAAGGAACATGGCTTTTAATGTCTGTTACCACCAGAAGCCACAGTTTTGCTACAAGTTGATTGATCCCCAAAGATATTCCTCCACTCTTTCTAGTGCATGCAATAGACATGGAGCAGGACAGGGAAGCATAGTGACCTCCCCAGCCCAGGCATGTTTCAAAAGTTTGAGGGGCATCAGTTTTATGTCAATGCAGATGTGGGTAGGGTAGGGGGCACACAACCTCCCACAGCAGTTAAACAAAAGGGATGGGACTGAAGAGCAGATGGGATTCCATCTGCCACTTTTCTGTAAGTGTACAAGTGATATCCATACTTCCCTTGTCAAAATTCAAGGTTAAATATGGGCATATTAACCTTAAAAATGAGTTCATTGGTACTCTTGGAAGAGATCAGATGGTGTAATACTTACAATGTCCTCTACCGAACTAATTAGCTTATTTAAAATATTGGTCAAGTTGGAGGAGTTCTGTTGGCACAGCAGTCCCATGAAGGTCTCCCAAACTCTGGAATTCTGAGGACGAAGAAGGGCTTCCTTCTCAGACAAGTGTCCATTTAGGCACATAATGGTTGCATTATTCTTCAATATCTAAAAGATTAATGTGGGCAGGAAGGGGATAACATTTAGACTTAGGTATGCTCTCCAAGGAATATAGAGATAAGCAACAATAAAAACTTAAAAACAAAACATGAATTTCTTCAAAACCCTGCCTATTGTTCTCTTTATTTTGTTAGCACAATTCACAACAGGAGCAAAACTGAATATTGTATGAGTTTCTTGAATATTTTATAAAAATTGCTTATTTATGATCTTTTGCTGTGGTTTACCTGCTTTAACTCCCAAAAGACCATGTCCATTTCCAGTTTCAATGGGTCAGATCCATCCAGTTTAGAAGAGTTAGCTGATGTCTCCAGGCGAATGAAGACTTCTGTAAGATTGACAAACAGATGTGCTATTCACCTAATGGAAGCTGTTCCAAGCTTGACTGATGCCCCTGGCTGTGAATCAATCAACTGAATTCTGAAAATATATTATAGTACACTTAAACTGTTTTCATATAGCTTATTATCTTCCTTAGAGAGGAAAACTAGGAAAAGACATTTCAATACCATTTTATCTTTTCTAAAGAGTCCTGACTATGGAGTCTTAGTTGCTGGAGAGTTTTCCTTCAAAACCAACATCCCTGTCATTTATTCTCTCTCCACAGGAGAAGACAGAAAGCCTTCGTTCACTTGGGCAAAAGTACAAACTTGCTAGTGACCACCTTGGAGGAGAACAGAAAGAAAAACACCCACCACAGTCAATGGCAGCTCAAAGGAGAGCATTCTGTAAACCCAGGAGAAAAGCGTCCCTCCCTCCAGATGCCAAGGAGCAGACGGGGGGAAACCAGAAAAAGGATGATTTCAAGCAATGCGTGTTGGCCCCTTCCCAGCCTGAGAAGCGTGGATGATGGTGTGAATGTAAAACTCAAACCCCAGTCCTTGTAAGCCCCCTGCTAACCCTACACTGAAGGATCATGTAGCACAGAAGAATGCATCCTTCACTGTGGCAACATTCTTTACTTACTGTTGCTGTGGCATATTTGAAATATCTCAGAAAGTCTCTGATTAGAGCATAAATATGTATAGATTATCAGCATACTTTGTCTCCAAACTTTACAAAGCTGTCAGGCAGCTTCAGGTCAGTTTCCGCATAAATTTCTCACTTGCTCTCAGTGAGTCAGTGACAAATAACACTAGAGCCGGTTTACCTTGGACGAAATGTAAATTCTGGGCGATGGCTTTCCGGAGAGCGCTGTCCAGCTGAAGCAACCTCTGCAGAGCGGGCCACGGAGGCAGCACTCTCAATGCTCTCTGCAACTTCAGCAGATGCAGGAATCTGGGACAAAGACAAAGAAATAAACCCAGATGGAGAGCAGTCCAATGTGCCACCCAGGGAAATAAAAATTCTGCTCATAAGAAAAGAGTTCATTGCTTTTGGAAGTGTGCTCAGAGACTGAAAGTTCACTTCATCAGATGCATATAACCAGGTTCTTGACAAATGGCACTGCTTAGAATCGGCTGACTCTGGGGTAATTTTAGGTCCTGAATATGGATTAAACTTTCTCCTTTACCCCAAAGCAGGAAAGTATTTTTCTAGTAGGGTGTAAAAGATGTGAGGGTTAGGAGAAAGTTCCAGGTTAGATTTAAAAACATATGCCTTGCAGCTCCAGTTATCAGGCATAGACAAATAATTTCAGTAAATTTTCAGAATGTTGAGCCACTGTGTGGTGGAGTGCAGTGCCCTCCAAGTGGTCCTCATTAGGGCCAATTAGCAACTTTTGTAAGATTCTCAAAGGCCAAAGGTAGGACAAGTAGCCAGGCAACTTGACATTGCTATTTCCTGAAGCATTAGGCAAACAGAGTCCAGACATCTTGTGGATGCAGAAGGAGATTCCAACCTGGTGCCATTTTTCAAGACTATACTTTCAAGTAGTTCACCTTGCAAGCCACGCAGAAAAGTTTCCAGGAAGCCATCTCAAGGACTGCCGTGTGGGAGCTATCGCTACCTTCCTGCCTGAATGTCCACTGAGGAGAAAGAGGCAAAGGCCTTGAGGGACTCCTTCTCTAGGCTCCAGCCTATTCAGGAGGATGATGTGTTACTGGACAGGGTGAGGAAACAACCAGAAGATTAGCTGGGAATAAAATAACTCTGGGAAAGAAAAGGAACTGAACTGAGAACTAAATGTTGGAGACTTGAAGATAAAGATGTAGCTTCCACCGTGGACGGCAGAATTATCCCAGAGCAAGGAGTCTGGAATCTCTAAGTCTTTGTGGCAAGTGCTTAGAATCTTCAATCCAGGAAAAAGAAGTTAAAGGTAGACAAAAACAGACAGAGATGTTGCTACAGGAGCCCAACCAAAATGCCTGACTGACGGAGTCATGTCACAGAGAATTTGAGCTCCTGGCTCCATTGGGACCTTTCTGCCACCTTGATAGGTCTCTTTATAGCATCTCAATAGTCCTGGGTTAAAGGCAAGCTAGATCAATAGTTGCTACTATTCTGTAGCTAGTGTGCTTATGGGTCTGACCACTTCAGAAGCCACATAGAGAAGGAATGGAGTCTTGTCTACATTGCTCTTTACAGATAGGGCCAGTGGGAGTTTGCTCCCATTCCCATGCTATCCTCCTACCAGACAGAGTTACTACTCCATTACCTTTGCATACTTAGGCTTTCTGGTGCTGAGCAGACTCCACCACCTCCCTCTTGTCCAAAAGCAGAAGGGTGATTTCTTGAGAGGGACCTTTGACAGGGTAAAATGAGGTTAGGGCACTCTTCCCCTAACTCTCTGAGTTACATTGAGAAAGAAGTGGAGACGCTCTTGGAAACAAACAGAAAAGTGGGAAGAGATGGCTATACTTTTATTCTTCCTCCCCAAAGAAAAAAATATATATATTACGTGCTTGGAACCTGGGCCTGGCCTGCCTAGCCTCTTCAAGCTATGAGGAGGATTCTCGACACAAGGATTCTCGCTGGTGACCCACGTAACAGCCTAACAAAGTGAGCAGAATCATCTCCTCTTTACAGATGAAGAACAGGGCCATTGAATTCTGCACCAGACCAGCAGACAGAGGTTTCTAACTAGAAAGCAAGCACCTTAGAGGCCATCTAGTGATGTTATCGCTAATGAGGAGGTCTAGGGAGACGAGCTGAGGGCCCAGAGAGGCACAGGTGACACAGTTGCTTGTTACCCAGACAGCCACAGGGAGGCAGCTTTGCTATTACCTAGAACAAAAGGCTAGGAGAAGTTAGGACATTGGACTGCCAGGGGACACTAGGGAGTCTGTGAATAGATGCTTTGCAGTGAGCACACAGTGTTGAAGGGTAAATCTTTGCTGAAGGGCCTAGAGCAGCCCTCTGAGTCTTGCCTCATCAGGTTACACGCATCTACCTGAGCCTGAGGCTAAGCCTGGATGAAGAGCATCAGCCATCCCCAATTAAAATGTTAAGGAAAAAAATAATACCATGAGAAAGCAATGAAATTGGGGTCCTCAGTAGGAAACTGAAAGACAGGGTCTTGCGATAGCTTCTTCTCTTTTTTTTTTTTTTTTTCTGGTTGAACGCTGTGACTTAGGAAGAGAAAAAATAAGTGAACAATTAACTATAGAGATAGGGTAGAAAATAAGGAGCTGTGATTTCCTGGACCAGAGGTGATAACAGATTTACAGTCTCCTGCTGAGGGTGACCGTGAGTCTTATAAAGATGAGAAGAAGGTTGAAGGCAGGTGTCTATCAGATTTAATGGAGGGGTTTAAGCTGAAGAGAAGAAACAAGGATAAAACTCTGGAAAAGATGTAATAGAAAGGGCAGCAGATGTAACAGAAACAGCAACAATGAAAAACACTAAGGTGGAGAAGAAAGCCCTCAAGACGAAACAGGGAAGACAGCTGTGAGCCTTACCTTTGTAGATAACAAAGTGCACAGCATAGAGAACAAGGCAATCTGGATTTTAACCATAACCTCACACACACACACAAATTACACCTGCTGGGAGGGGACTCATGACTCAATATGAAAGGAGAAAACAAAAAGCCTAACCAAAAAGAAACCCTGGTGGCTTAGTGGTTAAGTGCTACAGCTGCTAACCAAAAGGTTGGCAGTTTGAATCCACCAGGTGCTCCTTGGAAACTCTATGGGGCAGTTCTACTCTGTTCTATAGGATTGCTATGAGTTGGAATTGACTTGATGGCAATGGTTTTTATACCTCAAAAAGAATAGAATCAACAAAATGGATGGCAGCATCTTACACGTATGTCTGAAGGGAAACCTGTGTATGAAAATCAGGGAATTGTAAAAAGAAAGATGGAGAGGTGGAGGGAGAGTTTCAAAAGTGAGATAAACCAGTGTCAGTGGAATATTTACCAGCCAGTGTTTCTGAGTGTCCACTAAATGTGGGGCATTCTCAACTCAAGGATTCTCTCTGGTGACCCATGTAACAACCTAACAAAGTGAGCAGAATCATCTCCTCTTTACAGATCAAGAACAGGGCCATTGAATTCTGCACCAGACCTCCAGCAAACAGAGGTTTCTAACTAGAAAGCAAGCACCTTAGAGGTCATCTAGTGATGTTATCGCTAATGAGGAGGGCCTAGGGAGACGAGCTGAGGGCCCAGAGCAGCACAGGTGACACAGTTGCTTGTTACCCAGACAGCCACTGGGAGGCAGCTTTGCTATTACCTAGAATGAAAGGCCCTGGAAGGAGAAATGGGGGCTCAAAACTCAATCATACACCCCGCACATAGCAGATGGGTCACAAAGCCACATTTGAGCCCTCATCTTTGTGACCCTGAAGTGTGTGTGGAAATTTCGTATGGGATCAGGGAAAAGTTAGGGCTATTCAAGCCTGAGTTCTTAGGGCGGGTTTAGTATTTCACTTTCTTAATCCCTCTATGAGGGGCCCTGGTTGCACAACAGTTACGTGCTCGGCTGCTAACCAAGAGGTTGGCGATTTTAACCCATCCAGCAGCTCTGTGGAAGAAAGATCTAGCAATCTGTTCCTGTAAAGATTTGTTGTTGTTGTTGGTGTATGCTGTCAAGTCTATTCCAACTCCTATACTCTGTCTCACCCTATAGGACAGAGTAGAACTGCTTCATAGGGTTTCCTAGGCTGTAATCTTTCCGAGAGTAGATAGCCAGGTCTTTTCTCCTGTGGAGCAGCTGGTGGATTCAAACCGTCAGCCTTTCAATGAGCAGCCAAGCACTTTAAATGCCTAGAAAACCCTATGAGCCAGCTCTACTCAGTCATGGGATCACTATGAGTCAAAATCAACTTGATGGCATCCAACAACCACTTTATGAAATAACAGCCAGGCAGGATTTCCTAGTGTTCTCTCTCCTCTTGTCTGACAGGGAGCAGGCACAGGACCCTGGGCAAAATGAGAGAGGATATTTGACAGTTTTAGGAAAATTAAAGTGACATAACATAGTGTCTCTATTAATATGCATTAAAAAGGCAGAGACTTAATTTTAAAAGTTTTAAAATAGTAACCCAAGCAGACCAGCAGGAAAGTCTAGCTGTTTCAAGGGACCCCTGGTTGTGTCCCATATCCGTCTTCCTACAGCTGCTGATGGCCTGATGGGAACTCTGTGGTTGCCTCCACTGATCGCCAGCACCCACTGACATAAAAGTTAGGAAACAGGATTTTCAAAAGCAAGATCCTGTTTCCTAACTTGGTTCCGGAAAATTTGGAAAGGTTGCAAATGTTTACAGTTGCTCTTTGTTATATCATAAAAAAAGGGGCCCCATAAAATTTTGACATCACAATGCTCTCTTCAATGTACAGAATGAAAAACAGTTTCTGTGATCTGTGGGTTGAATAAACCCTTTTGAGAAATCTTATTGCTCTCTTCCAAGGAGTTCCTTAACTTCAGGAAGGTAATAAAATTTACCAAGTTACAACAAATTCCCACAACTACTGGAGAAAAAGATTCTAATGTTGTAACAGCATTGTCATTTTGGTGAATAGATTTTGGTTATCTTAAAAATGAACAAAATCCACTTTTTCCCACTTCCAAAATATTTCTGGACCTCATGTAAAAATAGCATCTATACTAATTTTAAAATAAATATGAGAACAGGCAGTTCCTTATATGAAAGTACTTCTAAAATATTATTGTTCACTTTTAAACAAATACCAAAGGCATACAACCTTAAATCCAGGAAGTTGGCAACTTCTCAACTATCATTCCCCCTTTAGATTGTTTTTAGCATCTAAACAGGCATCAGGATTGCCGAAAATAGTTACTATCATGGTGATGGCCCACGATAAAAGTATTGGATTTTCTACTTGCTAACTAGGAATTAAATGTCTAGGTGTCGTTTTACAGAATTCATTTCTAAAAGCACCATCATGCAGTCTTTAAAATTTAGGGTTATCTAGTCTAACATATTGCATTGGGCAAATCTGCTGCAAAGAACCTGTTTGAATTGTCAAAAAGCAAAGATGTCACCTTAAGGAGTAAGATGCGCCTGAGCCAAGCCACTGTGTTTTCAATGGCCTCATATGCATGCAAAAGCTGGACAGTGAATCAGGAAGACTAAAGAAGGACTGATGCTTTTGAATTATGGTGTTGGCAAAGAATATTGAATACCCCATGGACTATCAGAAGAGCAAACAAATCTGTCTTGGAAGAAGTACAGCCAGAACGCTCCTTAGAAGTGAGGATGGCAAGACATAGTCTTTGGAATTACTACCAGGAAGGACCAGTCTCTGGAGAATGACATCATGCTTGGTAAAGCAGAAGGTCAGCAAAAAAGAGGAAGACCCTCAATGAGATGGATTGACACAGTGGCTGCAACAATGGGCTCGAGCATAACAATGATTGTGAGGATGGTACAGGACCGGGCAGTGTTTCGTTCTGTTGTACACAGGGTCGCTATGAGTCATAACCAGTCAATGGCACCTAACAACAACAAGTCTAATAAATAAGAAAACAGGAAAACGTGATTTACATCTTTGAAGATTTATAGTTGTCTATTGGGCCATCTGCTGCCAAGCTGTCATTCAGAAGGAGAAGCAGAGAGTGCAAAGCTTCTGCCACCTTCCAAGGCTGGCTCTCCACCTCAAACTGATCCCTGAGGGTCTCCAGGCTTTGCCCAGTCCCTGCGAATATCTTCTTAAGCAGGTTACCCCTTTGCCACTGATCAAGCACCTGCAAATTTAGAAACAAAACTATTATCACTAATAATAATAAATTTAAAAGCACAGTAATTAGTTAAGAAATTCATGCTAGACCACATTCAATTTTTATTTTGCTGGCAGATTATAATTCTGTTATAATTGTGTTATGAGTTAGCTTCTATTCAGAAGTTAAAGATTTTAAATTGCAACAATGTATGCATGTAACTTGTTAATTTGTCCTTATTGCCCTTTTTCCTTCCCTGATTACCATTCCCAAAAGAGAAGGCAACAACATAAATTCTTTAAGAAATAAATTACTATTTAAAAACTAAGCAACTAGAGCATGCTGACATGTTTAGGAGAGTAGAAATATATTAATATACTTTAAATATATATTCTAATTAATACATCATTACTAAATACCATTTTATGTCAAGGACTTGAGGATGATGACATTAAAGGCAATTCGTATTACAGTTTATCATCAATATTTACACCAAACTAGATCGGTAATGCCCAAACAATATGTCACAGTGAAATGCATGATAAGCATTTGAGTGTGCTAAATAATCCTTACTTAACCATGAATGTAAGTTACTTAGATAATGTATGAAGCAAAAGGCATCCACACAAGCTTTTCGATGCTGGTCACATTAATGCCATCACTTGATCGTTTTATTGCCAGATAAATTTAAGTGCTACCAAGATTACAATGTTGCTGCTGTGCACTGTTGGTCAATTTTAATTCTAAGTGACCCTATATGAAAGAGTAGAACTGCCCTATAGGGTTTCCTAGGATGAAATGTTTATGGGAGTAGATCACCAGGTCTTTTTCTTTGCGGAGCAGCTGGTGGGTTCAAACCATAGATGTTTCAGTTAGCAGCCAAGTGCTTAACCACTGCTCCACCAGGGCTCCTAGTTTACAATGATATCTTCTTTTTTTTAACAGTGTTTTCTCCATTGTTTGAGATTATGACCTTTACCAGCGACACGTATTAGGAAAGAAAAGTTGGAGAGGTATGTTCTTTGCAATGGGAAATGTGATGCTTCATAACGCGAACGGGAAGTAACTGTCACACAGGCATCTACTTCTATCCTTCTCCACAGCCTCTCCCAAAACTGAAAGTTTTGAACTAGCCATGGCCAGCATGGACTTCTGAGGTCATCAGTAATAATCACTGTAGGATCGGCAGGTGCTTTGCGGGCACTTTGCATCAAAAAAGCACTTCTGATGAAAACTAACCATAACCACCTCATTATTCACCTTGAAATCATGTCACTGGTGGTGCACAGTGCTTCTTGTCAATACTGAAGTGAGGAAAAGTCAAATAAGTACTCAAAATTATGCAGGGATGCCAAAATACCAGCATCAAAATAGCCCTGTTGGAAATCTCACATATCAATAATAGATTGTGGTGTTAGGAACCTCTGAGAAGCCAGGTTATCTTTGTAAGCCAAAGTCTTCCAGCAGACCAAGATGGGCTTTTTAGCCAAGTTAATACTGAGGGCCTTATGAGTTGCGACCTGGTGTTGTGCACATGGTAGAAGTTGTACATAACCAGGATGTGGGAATCCTCAGGCCTTTCCTGGGAAGGACATATAAACCAACAGTTGAAAGATGTGGGAAAACGTGAGTGGATTTGAGCATTCTTAGAATAGCACAAATGGGGAAAGAATGGCCCTCATATTGCATAATACCTGTTTGTAGACTTGGAGCCAGTTGACAGCATGGACAAGATAGTCTTTGGCTTCTGACCACTTGGGATCACAGTCTCCAGGGTGACCCTCTCCAACAGTTTCATCTTCTGATGTGCTGGACAAGACTGAACACACCATCCGCTCTAACGACCTGTCTGTGGGAATCTGGCAACAGTATGGAAAATATGTACAAGTGAAGCCATTTTCTAGAACAGTTCTCTTCTAAGAAGAATTCCATAATCTTACAGAAGTAAATTTTGCTTAGCTGAAGAAGTAACAGGATGATGGATGAGAATTGTTGCTTATGAGGTTTATGTAAGTTTACCTTGAAGAAAGGAAGAAAATGAATTACATTTTTCAGGATAGTCCAGAATCAACAGGAGCAGCTACTTCTCAGGATCAATGACTAGGGCAGGATATCAAATATTGTTCATCCTCACACTTGTGCCAAAAGCAAGCATGGGCTAACTGGGTTTAATTGATACTCTGTGGTAACAAAGTTGCTTTGCCTGGAACAATTTCTTCTCTAAATATCAAAAATAGATGGAATTGGGAGTTCTCAAACTGAGTTTCCTGGAACAATTTTAAGTCCTACAGGATGCGGTGGTAAATAAAATTCTGTGAAGGTGGCCAGGCATGAGACATGAAGTAAGAAACTGCTTATCTTAGCCAAGCATGATCCCTACCCGGTGGACCAGTTTTTTCCAATGCCATGCCAGCACGTGAGTTAGCAGGCTGTGTATAGATGGCAGGCCAGCAGTCCATACCCCAGACTAAGACCACAAATTCAGTGGGAGGGGTCGGCATAGCCTCAGACAGGGAAAATGAGACTCCCAGGACACTAAACTATAAAGAGGACGGGAGAGAAGGGGACCTGCGAATTCAAGGGTCAAAAGCAGCTGTCCGCACAAAAAACAGGGACAGCATTTAGATAGGAGAGTCTTGGGTACTGGGAACACACAGAGGCCTCACAGAGGAATCAGTATCTAGCCTGCTATATGTGGGATGAGTCCCCTAACAGGAGAATATGGCTCTTCTTCGAACATTCAGTAGCTCAACTCTGACCAAAGAGCTGCAGCAGAAAAGCTTCTGCTCTGGAGGTGGGGTTTGCAGAAGGGGTTGGTGGACCAAAGGGAGATAGATGTGTAGTTCTTGGATCCTGTGCCATCCAAGGCAAAGTGCTCACTCATGAGCTGATGTGGAAAAAAGGAAACTGTGTAGATATCCCTCCCAGAGCTTCAGGGATATCAGCAGGGGCCCAGGTCCTGAGGTCATCTTGGCCAACCTCTATGTTGTGCACAGTTTGGAAAGTGAGTCTCAAACCTGGTAAGTCTAGCTGTTGTCCAGAACCTCCAGCCCTTAAAGAGAATCATCTGTCTGCCTGGAAAAACATGTCATAGGGACCCCCATGCTCCTGCTGCTGCCCTATCTTCCTGTCCAGAAGATGTCTAGTCTTCAGATGTTTCAGATATTAGTCTTCAGATGTTCACCCCCTCACCTGACATGGCCGCTTCCACTGTTTGTTCCGAGAGCAGTAAAGTGTCCTATTACTTGCCTTTGAGTGCTGGGATAAAATATGCAAGGTAGGGGAAAAGTGACAGCAGGGGTTGACTACGTTCAAAAAGCTCAGATTTTAATGGAGAACTTTCTTGTCTGCCACCATCTCCCATTATCACCACCAACCTTGCCCTGTACCATATCATTCTACATTCACTGTCAGTGACAAATCAAACATGGTTACCTCCTTTAGTTTAGCTGAATAATTCAGGATTCTTTCTGAGTGAAGTTCATCAAAACCAAATTGAGATTTCAGATCAGACTGGACAACCTGTGGATCCCACACCATATCCTTCAGGGACAGGTTGTATCCCGACTCTACGAAGTAAGAGGATGTTTTATACAGTCAGTTGTTTTAACATTTTGGCATGTTCAAAGTAATTCAGAAAAACTGCCATCTTTGTTTCTAAAAGCAAAGTAATTGAAAGCTAAATGACATTTGGGCTATCAAATAGAAAAAGAGAGTAGAGGCTAGTACTCAATACTATTAAAAGTGTGGTGAAATGGCCCATACTCCCTAGCATAAACGGTTGTAAAGTTTCTAGAGCATAATTTGATAATGTATTTCAAAAGCCTTATAAAATTGAAATCAATGAAACCAGTAATTTCACATCTACAAATCTATCTCAAGAAACTTAATAAGATACATGAACAAAAATTAGTATTTGCTGTTTTTGTTGTTAGGTACCATAGAGTCATTTCCAACTCGTAGCAACCTTACGTACAAAAGAACAAAACGCTGCCCTATTCTGTGCCATTCAAACAATTGTTGGTATGTTTGAGCTCATTATTGCAGCCACTATGTCAAGCCATCTCTTTGTAGGTCTTCCTCTTTTTTGCTAACCCTCTACTTTACCAAGCATGATGTCCTTCCCCAGGGACTGATCCCTCCTGATAACATGTCCAAAGTCCTTAAGACCAAGTCATACCATCCTTGCTTCTAAGGAGCACTCTGACTGTACTTCTTTCAAGACAGATTTGTTCAATCTTCTGGCAATCCATGGTATATTCAATATTCTTCACCAACACCATAATTTAAAGGCATCAATTCTTCTTCAGTCTTCCTTATTCATTGCCCAGCTTTCACATGCATACAAGGTGATTGAAAATACTATGGCTTGGGTCAGGCACACCTTAGTCCTCAAGGTGATATCTTTGCTTTTTAACAATTTAAACAGGTCTTTAGCAGCAGATATGCCCGATGCAATACATCCTTTGATTTCATGACTGCTGCTTACATAGTTGTTGATTGTAGATTCAAGTAAAATAAAATCCTTGACAACGTCAATATTTCTTCCATTTATCATGATGTTGCTTATTGGTCCAATTGTGAGGATTTTTGTTTTCTTTATGTTAAAGTGTAATCTGTCCCGAAAGCTGTAATCTTTGATCTTTATCAGTAAGTGCTTCAAGTCCCCTCCACTTCCAGCAAGCAAGGTTGTGTCATCTGAATATCACAGGCTGCTAATGAGTATTCCTCCAATCCTGATGCCAGGTTCTTCATCATATAGTCCACCTTCTCAGAAAATTTGCTCAGCATACAAATTGAATAAGTACGGTGAAAGGATACAACTCTGATGCCAGCTTTTCCTGACTTTCAACCAGTTATTCTGTTCGACCAACTGCCCCTTGGTCTATGTACAGGTTCCACATGAGCACAATTAAGTGTTCTGGAATTCCTATCCTTCGAGATGTTATCCATTGCATAGTCAATAAAACACAGGTAAACATTCTTTGGTATTCTCTGTTTTCAGCCAAGGTCCATCTGATATCAGCAATGATATCCCTCGTTCCACGTCCTCTTCTGAATCCAGCTTGAATTTCTTGCAATTCTCTTTCTATGTACTGTTCAACCTTCTTAAACTTATCTTCAGCAAAATCTTAATTGCAAGTGATATTAATGATATTATTCAATAATTTCTGCATTCTGTTGGATCACCTGTCTTTGGAATGGGTACAAATATGGATGTCTTCCAGTTGGTTGGCCAGGTAGCTGTCTTCAAAAATTCTTAGCACAGACAAGTGGGCCTTCCAGGGTTACAGCCGTTTGTTGAAACATCTCAGTCGGTATTGAATCAATTCTTGGAGCTATGTTTTTTGCCAGTGCCTTCAGTGCAGCTTGGACTTCTTCCATCAGTACCATGGGTTCTTGATCATATACTACTTCCTGAAATGGTTGAACATTGACCAATTATTTTTGGCAAGAGTGACTCTGTGTGTTCCTTCCATCTTTTTTGATGCTTCCTGCATCTTTCAATATTTTTCCCATAGAATCCTTCAATATTGCAACTCAAGGCTTGAATTTTCCCTTCAGTTCTTTCAGCCTGAGAAATGCCAAGCATGATCTTCCCTTTTCTTCTTCTATCTTCAAGCCTTTGTACATTTCATTATAATACTTCACTTGATCTTCTCAAGTCACCCTTTGAAATCTTCTGTTCAACTCTTTTACTTCATCATTTCTTCCATTTGCTTTAGCTATTCAAGAAAAGTTTCAGAGTCTCTTCCGACATCCACTTTGGTCTTTTCTTTCTTTCCTGTCTTTTTAATGATCTTGTGCTTTCTTTATGTATGATGTCTTTGATGTCATCCGACATCTCATCTGGTCTTTAGTCATTAGTGTTCAATACATCAAATCTATTCTTGAGCTGGTCTCTAAATTCAGGTGGGATATACTCAAGGTCATACTTTGGCTCTCCTGGATTTGTTTTAATTTTCTTCAGCTTCAGCTTGAACTTGCATATGAGCAACTGATGGTCTGTTCCACAGTCGGCCCCTGGCCTTGTTCTGACTGATGATATTGAGCATTTCCATCATCTCTTTCCACGGATGTATTCAATTTGATTCCTGTGTATTCCATCTGGCAAAGTCTATGTGTATAGTCACCATTAATGTTGTGAAAAAAAGGTATTTCTAATGAATAGGTCATTGGTCTTGCAAAATTCTGTCATGCAATCTCAGGCACTGTTTCTATCCCCAAGACCCTATTTTCCAAGTATTGATCATTCTTCTTTGTTTCCAACTTTAATATTCCAATCAACAGTAATTATCAATGCACCTTGATTGCATGTTTGATCAATTTCAGATTGCTGAAGTTGGTAAAAATCTTCAATTTCTTCATCTTTGGCCTTAGTGGTTGGTGAGTAAATTTGAAAAATAGTCATATTAACTGGTCTTCCTTGTAAGTGTATGGATATTTTCCTATCACTGACTGTGTTGTATTTCAGGATAGATCTTGAAATGTTCTTTTTGACAATGAATGTGACGCCATTCCTCTTTAATTTGTCATTCCTGTCATAGTAGACCATATGATTGTCTGATTCAAAATGGCCAATACCAGTCTATTTCAGCTCACTAATGCCTAGGATATTGATCTTCAAGCATTCCGTTTTATTTTTAACAACTTCCAATTTTCCTAGATTCATACTACTTACATTGCACGTTCCATTTATTGATGGATGCTTGCAGGTGTTTGATTTCTTTTTGAGTTGTGCCACATCAGCAAATGAAGGTTCAGAAAGCTTGACTCCATCCCAATCATTAAGGCTGACTCTACTTTGAGGAGACAGTTCTTCCCCAGTCATATTTTCAGTGACTTCCAACCTGAGGCCCTCATCTTCCGGCACTATATCAGACAAAGTTCTGCTGCCATTCATAAGGTTTTTACTGGTCAATTTTTTTTTTTAGAAGTAGATCACCAGATCCTTCTTCCTGGTTTTTCTTAGTTTGCAAGCTCCACTGAAACCTGTCCACCATAGGTGACCCTACTGGTATTTGAAATACTGGTGGCATAGGGTCATGTTTTGAATTATCTCCCCCAAAAAATGTGTGTATCAATTTGGCTGGGCCATGATTCCCAGAATTGTGTGATTGGCCTCCATTTTGTGATTGTAATTTTATGTTAAAGAGGATTAGGGTGGGATTGTAACACCACCTTTACCCAGGTCACCTCCCTGATCCAATGTAAAGGGAGTTTTCTCTGGGGTGTGGCCTGCACCGCCTTTTATCTCTCAAGAGATAAAAGGAAAGGGAAGCAAGCAAAGAGTTGGGGACCTCATACTCAAGAGAGCAGTGCCGGTAGCAGAGCATGTCCTTTGGACCAGGGTCCCTGCACAGAGAAGCTCCTAGTCTGGGGGAACACTGAAGAGAAGAAGGCCGACAGAGAGAAAAAGCCTTCCCCTGGAGCTGATGCCCTGAATTTGAACGTTTAGCCTACTTTAACTGTGAGGAAATAAATTTCTCTTTGTTAAAGCCATCCACTTGTGGTATTTCTGGGTAGCAGCACTAATTGACTAAGACACATAGCCTCCAGCATCACAGCAACATGTAACCCACTACAGTATGACAATACAAACAAGTGGTGGAAAAATTGATATATAATGATCTTATTGCATTAGTTTTATAATGATTAAATATTGAAAACTAGCTAAGCATCTTGCAACAGGGAAAAGGATAAATTATGGAATATTCATAACAAAATACTATGGAGTCTTTAAGCTATATTTCCAAAGATTATTTAAAGACATAGGAAAATGTCCCCCTAAGAGAAGGAATCACCATATAAAACTCACAAGCTACCCAATTAACCCAGCAACACTATCTAAAAGTGGCACAGCCAAAATAAAAGCCCAAGACTCCTCAGGTTTGACAGAATCTCTAGGGAGTATAACCTAGCAATTGAAACATAAATTCCAAGGTGAACCTTTATCTGAAACTCAGCAGCTAGAAGGTTTTAACATTGGTGATTCACAACCATCTCCTGAGTGCCTACACTTGCCCAGCAATGCAAAACCATTTTCACATGCATGGTCTCACGTGATCCTTAAATTAAATGTCTGAAATCTACGGAAAAGGTACAACCATGCCATTTACAAAGAATAACCAAGTCAAAGAAGGCTTCAGGAATTTACTGAAGATGGGACAGAAACAAAGACTCTTAGTTTCTAGTCTTATTTTCTTTGCATGGCATCATGGGGAAGAAAAAGATCGACTCTAATATTTAAACTAACACTTATTTTATGTTGAAGATGTACCAGGCCTTAGGCCCTAGGATACTTTTTCTATGTGAGGTCTGTTCTCTAGAAACACTATAAGTCAAGTTCTGTTGTTATCCCCTTTTTACAGAAAAGGAAGCTAACATTTAAAGTTACTAAGGTGACATTCTAAATTTAAAGTCACTTGAGGTCACATTCACTTGAATGTAAAGAAAACAATAATCTTTACAACTGGACCAATAAAAAGCATCATGGTAAATGGAGAAGAAACTGAAGTTGTCAATTACTTCATTCTGCTTGGATCAACAATCAACATCGATGGAAGAAGCAGTCCAGAAATCAAATGATGTATTTCATTGGGCAAATCTGATGCAAAAAAAAAAAAAAAACTCTTTAAAGTTTTAAGAAGCAAAGATGTTATTTTGATGAATAAGGTGCTCTTGAAAAGCCATGGTCTTTTCAATCTCCTCATATGCATATGACAATTGGATAAAGAAAAAAGGAAGACAGAAGAATTGATGCGTTTGAACTCTGGTATTGGCAAAGAATATTGAATATACTGTAGACTGCCAGAAGAACAAAAAAAAATCAGTCTTAGAAGAAATACAACCAGAATCTTCCTTAGAAGTGAATATAGTGAGACAACTCACTTACTTTGAACATGTCATCAGGAAAGATCACTTGCTAGAAAAGGACATCATGTTTGCTAAAGTAGAGGACCAACGAAAATGAGGGAAATCCTCAATAAGATGGATTGACACAATAGCCAAGACACTGGACTCAAACATACCAATGATCATGAAGATGGCACAGGACAGGCTGATGTTTCATTCTGTTGTACATAAATTTGCCATGAGTCAGAGCAGAGTTGATGGCAACTAACAACTACAAGGTATTATTTCTAGATTAAGCTATGATTCAAACTCAGGCGATCTAATTTCAAATCTTGACTTCTGACCACTAAACTTTCCCGCTCTCAGAATGTGCTGGAATTATCCACAGATTTCCAGCAAGCAGAGAAAAAAATAGATAGTAACACCAGTATAAAACTATAAAGTAATTATTAATATATGAAAGAAAACTTAGATTCTAAAATTCATTGTTTCATAACAGAGTCAAGAATATGTGGATTACAATGACAACCCTGACAGGGAACACAACAGAGAGTCTCTGATGGAGCAGGAGAAAAGTGGGGTGCAGAATTCAAATTCTAGTAAAAAGACCAGACTTAATGGTTTGATTGAGAGCGGAGGGACCCTGGAAGATGGGGCCCTTGGGCTCTCTGTTAGCCCAAAATTAAAACCATTCCCAAGGCCAATTCTTCAGACAAA
>NW_004444183.1:1626596-1642290 GCF_000243295.1 Trichechus manatus latirostris
GACATAAAATGATACTTGTGAAGAGTGTGCTTCTTAGTTCAAGTAGATACATGAGACTAAATGGGCAGCTCATGTCCAGAGGCGAGATGAGAAGGCAGAGAGGGTTAGGATCTGGTTGAACGGACACGGGAAATCTGGGGTGGAAAGGAAGAGTGTGCTGCTGTCACAGTACAGGGAGAGCAACTAGGTTCACAAAACAATGTATGTATAAATTTTTGTATGAGAGACTAACTTCAGTTGTAAACTTTGACTTAAAGCACAACGATAAAAAAAAAATTTTTTTGATGGGAAAAAAAAAAGAATATGTGGATTTACAATTTCAATGGATAATGTGACTTGGCCCAAAGCCACTGACATGATCCATTCCTTTCCCATGAGACTGTAATCTGCTCATTTGGTGTAATTTTTTTCTCAGAAACAAGAGAAATTGAAGGCAATTTTGAGTTGCCTCGAGAAGTATGTTTTGTAATAGAATTCCTTATCTCTGACTCACTAACAAGTTGGTAGAAAATAGCTTATTTTAATGACATTCTTAGCTGTAACTACATTTTCAACTGTAAAGTAAATCAGTTGTTGTAATTTGGATGCTGTCCGAAAACTTACCAACCAACCCACTGTCATTGAGTCGATTCCGACTCGTAGCTACCCCATAGGGTTTCCTAGGCTGTAAATCTTTACAGAAGCAGACTGCAACGTCTTTCTCCCATGAAGCCGCAGGTGGTTTCAAACTGCAGACCTTTTGGTTAGCAGTCGATTGCTTTAACCACTGCACCACCAGGACTCCTCGTACAAAAACTTAGGCTTCCAAATAAGTTTATATAAACTGAGGTCATTAGGCAGATCACAACGAGCTCTTTTTGGTGTTTCTCACCCCACTTCTGGATTTTGTTTAAGATTTATGAGCAATTAACCTAAGGTGAAAAGCAAGTTAAAAATTAGTGACCTGCCTGCTGGCTTCTGTCTAACAGAATGTACAAAGAAATCTTTCCCCTCTATGGGGGTCTGCCCTATGGAGGAACAAAAAGAACCTGGGGCTGGGTGGGAGGTGAAGTGGGGATGGTATCATGTTAGGTTACTCCTTAGAGAAAAAAAAAATCTCAGAATCTAAGAACATTAGGGCTGGAATGGGCTGAAGATATATCTGTGGGTAACTTTCTCATTACATAGGTTAAGAAACTGAAACCTGGAAAATAATTAAGAGATCTCATAATAAAGTAAGTAAGTAAGTAACCAGGTAAGTAAGGGTTTGATCCCTGGGCTCTTGACCTCCAGGCTTGCCTGACTCCAGTCTGCCCTTCACACCTGCCCAGGAGTATCAGTATCTTTCTATAAAAAAGAAAAAAAAAATCCTGTTACCATCAAATCAATTCTGACTCATAGTGACCCTATAGGACAGAGTAGAACCACCCCATAGGGTTTCCAAGGAGCAGCTGGTGGCTTCAAATTGCCAACATTTTGGTTTGCAGGAGATCTCTTAATCACTGTGCCATCAGGGCACTGTAACACAGATCTAATTGTATTGTTCTGAAAGCCTTTGCGATCTGGCCTAGGCTCCCTTTCCAGGCTCTCTCCTGCCATCACCCACTATACTCCAGCCACACTGAACGTCAAACACCCAGGGCTCTCTCTACCTCCTGGTACTGACACATAGGTGTTGTTGCCCTGTTCTCTTTCATAATCTCTAATTTCATCCTTCAAAACTTCTTGAAGCTTTTCCTGAGAAAGAGACCAGATTCCTACTCTGTAGCCTCTGTTTTTTTCTTTATTGACATGTTTCTCCCCTAACTAAACATGAGTTCCCTGAAAGCAGAAACCATGTCTTATTCATATTTGTATTCCCACTGTCTGGGACAGTGTTTGGCTTATAGGAAGTGCCCAATAAGTGTTTACTGAATGAGAGAAAGAATAGATGGATGGATGGATGGATGGATGGATAGAGGGATGGATGGATGAACGGCTGGATGAATTCTAATTCCAACCGTTCTCTTCCTGTATTTCCCTCAGAGAAAGAGATGGAGAAAAGGAAAAGGAGAGAATTAAAAGTAAAATGTTCCAGTCCAGTCGATAGTTTGGGAAATAATATCCTGAGTCAAGAAAAGAGCTAAATAATTCCATTCCATCTCCTATGGAAGAGCTTCTTATTCACTTAGTGGACTATTCAAGTCCACCTCAACCTGCCTCCTTTCACTAGCTTTATTGTCTTTTAAGTATTTCCTCCCAGTAGGAGTTCAGCAGAGAGAAGAAATTAAAATCACAGAACCAGTGATAGCTCTAACCTTAGAGAATATCAAGTCAAAGGATGTTAAAATCAATTTGTTTTTATTAAAACTCATTTTACTAGTAATGACTGCAGAATTTCAACAATGGTAGAAAATAAGCCAAATTCAATTTTAATTTAAAAATTTCACTTTAGCACTATCTTAACACAAATAATTGATTCTTCTTTGTATTTGGTATTTTTTCCACAATTTTTTTATTGACAAAATTCCATTGAGAACATTTCTTTTGTAGTACAGGTCTACTAGTGAGAAGAATGGAATTCTTTTGGAGGGGAATAACATTTCTCTTAATTGAGGTTCAAAGTTAGTGTTTCCTGTCATCAAATTGATTGCAAATGTTTATCTGTAAAAACCTTTCTTAATTCATGAGTCTTAGAAAAACAGTCAGTGTAGTTTGCCAACCATGGATCTATTTGGTTAACTCTTTGTCTCTATTATGTTTTGATATCTGAGACCTGTCATGAAACTTATTCATCTTTGCATTCCTTGGCAGCACATTACCTGGCACACTGTAAGTGTTTAGTAACTATGTTTTTTTTCTTGTGGTACAAATATATATAGCAAAACATTTGTCATTTCAACACTTTTATCGGGACAATTCAGTGATATTAAGTACATGCGCCATGTTGTGCAGCCATCACCACAGCATTTGATATTTTAATTAGTTCATTCCTCTGAACAGCATTTTAGCTCTATGTGGATTGTCCAAAAAGTAAATAGTGAAGCACTTATAAACTGGCAATAGCTGTAAGGTACCCTTACCAGTGACTGCTACTCCATGTTCCTGCAGAAATGTCAGTGTGGAAATGGTCACATTTAGTATAGACTCAGAAACCTCGGAGAATGTGTGGTTGAGTGGCAGCCAATCTAAATCTTCTAGGGATGTTAAGGAACTAGGAAGAAAAAATAAAAAATCAGTATGAGTTAGTGGTTAGCAAAACAATTTAGCACCTATTCCAGATTTATCTATAGCCTACCTATCGGGCTCCCAGCCCTGTGTGAGGTGTAGCTGGACCATTTATACTTCCTTGCTTGTCATGGCTTTAAATGAGACCCAAACCCCCTGGACAAGGGACTAACCATAAGAGTTAGAGCCTTTCTTTGAGACACTTGAGAACTTTGGCCAACTCCCTTTGTCTTTGATAGAAGACTCGAGTGAGGTTGGCTCTCCCATAGATCTTTCTTAAACTCCGACTGGGTTCTTCCTGTTCCAGACAGGGAGCCTACGAAGCCAGCCAGGGTGTGAAATGTTGTTTTCTCAGAAAATAAATCAACAGTCATCCTTGCTGCTTCAAAATTCAGAAAATCAGTGTAATACTTGGAGGGCAACATCTTGAAATGCCATGTACACCAATAACTCCACTCTCTCTTAACCCGTGGATCCAAATATGGGTGGGTTGAATTAGTGGTTTCTAAACTGTGTTTCATAGAGCAAGGGGCTTCAGGGGATCCACATGTATGTGGTTTTATCTTTATTTTTTAATATATATGCGTATTATAAATAATTTTACTAAAAATTGTGAATTAGAAAATACATTCAAAGTTGGTAAATACCTCAATTTTAGCAATGTAAGACCAATGATACATAAATTGTACTTCCAAATAGATTGTTTCCCTGCATCTTCTTGTTAAATAAACTCTTTCCTGCCATATTTGTGTAACTGAAAAATTCCCCATGAGTACAAGATATGCCTTTGAAAACTGATGCCACTTGCAAATATTTATCCCTATGAATCCAGATTTGATGTCTTGTCAATAAAATTGATGCTAAAGCTATATGAGACAGTTATCACAGTATCTTCCAATTTCACACTGTTTCTCTCTCAAAATAGCCCTATTGTTCTCATTGCCCACCCTAGCATCTCCGGGGCTTAAGGCAAGAATACAAACGGAGGCACGAAAGCTATGTTCAAAGATTTAAGTTATAACAAGCTAACTAACTGTCAATACGTTTCATTTGCCTACATTGACGAATACATATTCAGAACAACTTGAAGACTGGGTTCAGATTTAGAATTTGTGGCAGTTCAAAGAACATTAAGTCCAGCCCTCAGTCCACCCCTCCCCTCACTCCCACCTATCTATTGAATTTTTGCCTTAAGCTCTTGACACAGCCCTGTACCTCAGAGGCTTCATGTGCACAAATGTGGGCACTCCAGTTTCCACAGTGAAGCACCAGTCTCATCCCCCCTTCTTCTGCCCACAGCTTCAGCTGCCTCTGGATCACTCCTCAAGCCTAGCTATGCACACAGAGATAAGATCTACCAGGAAAGAGGTCTGAACAGGCTCTGAAAGTGGACTCAGGTTCCCTGAGGCAGGGAATTCCAGGGTGATGGGAAGTCAGGGGAAGCACTAGCTCTGTGGACACATCCTCTTGGCCCCATGGACTTCCTGATCCATGAGCAAAGGGCCTCTTGCCCTGGCCTAAGGACAGATCTGATGGGTCTCAGTGATGGCAGTTATGATAAGTAACAGATATAAATCTGAAAACAATATCAACTTTTACTAATAAAATGCAGTAGATTTACACAAAAGTATTCAATTAGGAGAAAAAAAATACCTTGCTGCTGAAAACGTGTGAAAGTCACTTTGGGAAGGCATCCCACAAAGGTGATCTCCATGTGATATGTGTCATTCAAGGCCAGTTTAACTTGTTGAATTGTAAAACTGAAACAACTGAGCTGATCAATTCTGGCTGATATTTTGGGCAACTTCAGCATAGTTTATTAAGAAATTTTAGTTTAAATTATTATATCCTTCTCATATCTCTAATAGTGAAAAACTTAGAAACAATCAAAAGTCCAACACTAGAATTAAGTAAATGATGGTATATGGTACTTTACCACCACTGAACATTATGTAGCCATTAAAAAAGATCATTTGAAGACTATAAGAGCATATGAAATGTTAATGATATCATGTTAAATTTTTGAAATAGAGGAAAATATGCTCTGGACGACATTAGTACACTATGTAAAATACTTATATAGATAGATGAGGAATGATGTGGTACACAGAAGTTCCAGTCATTTCATGGAGACCGTATCGTGGGTGCTTTTGTTCTTTGGTCAAACATTTCCTCAGTTATATATTTTCTCGTTATAAAAGTTAGGAAGGGGAGGCAGAGCCAATATGGCACCATAGACAGACACATCATGTTGACCCTCTGCAGCAAAGACCCAAAAAAACTGTAATGGATTGGATTGTGTCTCCCCAAAATGTGTGTCAACTTGGCTAGGCTATGATTCCCAGTATTGTGTGGTTATCCACCATTTTGTGATCTGATGTGATTATTCTATGTGTTGTAAATCCTAATCTCTATGATGGAGCCCTGGTAGCACAGTGGTTAAGAACTAACTAAAAGGTTGGCAGTTTGAATCCACCAGTGACTCTTTGAAAACCTCATAGGACAGTTCTATTCTGTTCTATAAGGTTGCTATGAGTTGGAATCTACTCGACCACAAGGGGTAGTAGGTTGGTATGATGTTAATGAGGCAGAATTAGAGACAATTACGTTAATAAGGCAGGACTATCGATAGGGTTATGTTGTATCTTGAGTTAATCTCTTTTGAAATATAACAAAGAGAATCAAGCAGAGAGGAGAGGGACCTCCTACCATCAAGAAAGCAAAGCCGGAAGTGGAGCGTGTCCTTTGGACCCAAGACCCCTGTGCTGAGACACTCCTAGACCAGGGGAAAGATTGATGACAAGAGTCTTCCCTCAGAAGACAGAGAGAGAGAAAGCCTTCTCCTGCAGCTGACATCCTGAATTTAGACTTCTAGCCTCCTAGACTGTGAGGGAATAAATTTCCATTTGTTAAAGTCACCCACTTGCAGTATTCTGTTATAGCAGCCCTAGATAACTACGACACTAAGTAAAACAGATACAAACGTCAATCCTGGAACTCTAAGCATCAAATGAAGGGATCAAACATCAAATGGAAAAAGAAACTGACAGAAAATAGAGAAGGAGGAGAGATACGGAGTGGAGGTCCCCTGCCAACTAACACAGCACAGCATCACCATCTTGGAACACAGCCAGCAATGATCTCAAACGGAGTACAGGAAAGCAACTTCACAGAGCTCCCAACGGGAGACAGAGCACCTGGTAACCAGGGAAACAAGCTTTCCCACCCAACACCCTTCCCCCCCATATGCCACCTCTACCCTTTCCCATCAGGTCACACCACACCACTGTGGCTAGAGAGCTACTGGCCAAATGCTGCCCAGGGCCAACCCCCATTCACTGGCTCCTGCTGAGCCATTTTTTTTCTTTTAATTTTCCCTTCCTTTTCTTTCTACCTCCCACCTACCCCACTACACCACGTACACCCCTTCCCACCAGGCCACTCCACACAGCCCCAGCTAGAGAAGAACTGGTCCACCATCACCCAAGGTCTGCACTGACCCCACCTGAAAGCTCGTGCCACGCCATTTATTTAATTTTATTTATTTATTCCTTTTTATTTTTGTCCCTTTCTTTCTTTCCTTTCTCTCTCCCACCTAGCCCTGTATGCCATCTCCAACCCTTCCCACCACACCACGTCACTCTGTCTCAGCTAGAGAGCCACCAGCCCACCACCACCCCAGCTCAATGCCGCCCCACCAGCTGGCTCCCACTGCACCACCATCTTTTTCTCTTATTTATTTTTTGCTTTCTTTTCTTTCCCCTTCCCACCTAGCCCCATAAGCCATCTCCCCTCCCTTCCAACTGGACCTTGGGTCTGCCCCACCCCCTCTCGCTGGCCCTTACTATGTCTCTATTTTTTTTCTTTATTTTTTTCCCTTACTTTTCTTTCTCCTTACCATCTCACCCTGTATGTCACCTCTACCACCTTCCTGATAGCCCTAACTGCACTGCTACAGACAGAGTCCCACCGATGCACCAGTCTGCTGCTACCCTGGGTCTGTGCCGCCTCCACCCTTCAGTGCCCACTACACTGTCATTTATTTTATCATATTTTATTTTTCTTTCTTTCTTTTCTTTCTACTTCCCACTTAGCACCGTAAGCCACCTCCTCCTCATTCCCACTGCCTCCTAGGTCTCCCCACCCCCACCCACAAGCTACCTTTTTGTTCTTCTTCTTTCTCTTCTTCTCTTTTCCCTCTCCCCTCTACCTAGACCAGTATGCCAGCCCTCTTTGCACTGGCCCCCACCATAATGCCACAACTAGAGCATTCCCACTTGGGCCCACCACCACAGTGGGCCCACACTGGCCCTCCTCTCCCACCACTCAACCAGGGGCTGAATGGAGGGAAGCGAGCCCATACCACACCCTGTCAGGCACACCCGTCTATCTGGCGAGGGGCTGTGAATGCTCCCACACTGCTGGACCAATGTCAGGAGGCAGACATCACCTTCCCAGTCTTCCTTCAGCTGCCTCACCAATCCAGTGTACAGCAAAGCAGGATCACCCTGCCTGCTGCTGCCCTGTCCCACCCCCAGACAAGGTAATGGGAGCTATCATGCCCACAGTCAAGCAAGTAGCAAAGCACACCTGGCCCACCTGTCTGTCATAACAAAACAAAAAGTAGGATGAACCAAATGAACATACAATCAATAAATAAAAAAAATAATACCTTAATGTCTCAGAGACAGCAGACAATATGAAAACATATAAAAAAGCAGGACAAGATGGCCCCAGCAAGTGACCAAAATAAAGAAACAAATGACCTTCCAGTAGAAGAAAAGGCAGTGGAGCTAACTGATATGGAATACTAAAGACTAATATTTAGGGCTTTCCAAGAAATTAACAAATAAATCAAGGAAAACACAGACAAAACCAAGGAAAAAACAGACAGAATCATGAAAAATACAGAAGAAAGAAAACAAGGAACACAACCAAAATCAACGAAAACATGGATAAAGCAAGAGAAGAATTCAGGAGGATAATACAAGAACAAAATATTAAAATAAATAAACAATTAGAAATCATATAAAAACAGCAATGAAATCCAAAAGATAAACAACAAAATTTCAGAAATGTACAACACAGTAGAAGGTCTTAGCAGCAAATTTGAAACAGTGGAAGATAGAAGGCAAATCCATAGACACCACTTTGAGAAAAAAATCAGAGAAAAGAATGAAGAAAACCTAGAGTTATGTGAGACACAATCAAGAGAAAAAATTTGCTGTGATCAGAGTTTCAGAACAGGGGGAGAAAATGGAAAACACAGAGAAGACTGTAGATTTGCTGGCAGCAAACTTCCCAAGTATCATGAAAGATGAAAACTGACCATCCAAGAAGCTCAACGAACCCAATATAGGACAGACTCCAAAAGAAAGTCACCAAGACATATCATAACCACAATTGCCAAAACCAAAGACAAAGAAGGAATCCTGAGAGCAGCTTGAGAAAAACGAAAAGTCACTTACAAAGCAGAAACAGTAACAGTAAGCTCTGATTACTCGGCAGAAACTATGCAGGCAAGAAAGCAATGAGATGATATATATAAATCCTTGAAAGAGAAGGATTGCCAACCAACAATAAGGTATACTGTAAAATTCTCTTTCAAATAAGATGGTGAAATTAAGACATTTCCAGATAAACAGAAATTAAGGGTATCTGTAAAAAAAAAACTAAATATACAAAAAATATTAAAAGGAATTCTTCAGTTAGAGCAACAACAACATCAGACAGCAACCAGACTGTAGGACACAGGACAGCATCAGCCAGATATCAACCTAGGCAAAGAAATCTCACCAATAAAACAAAGCTAAAAGACTCAAAACACAGAAGCAGACATGTAAATCTGTAAATGATGACAATGGATAGGAAGTCAAGGCAATAACAAGTAATAAAAGATTGGTTCAAACGTAGAAAGATAAAGGTAAATTTCAAGTTAACCACAAAGAAGGTTAATAAGCCTACCTGTGGTGTGATTAATTACTTTTGTGTGTGGCCTTTCTAGCTATGGTCTTGTAACTCCCACCGAGGTGAGTGGGCAGGACTGTATGATAGGATACTTGTGGCCTACCAAAGGGATTGGTCCGTTTTGCCTTAAAAGAGAGCCAATTCCAGATCAGAGAGGAGGATCCTACCACCATCAAAGAAGAACAGTCAGGAGCTTAGAGCATGTGCTTTGGACCTGGGATCCCTGTGTTGAGAAGCTTCTGGAAGCAGGAGACTGAGAGAGTGAGAGCAAGCTGCACCCCTGAAGATGGTGAGAAGCAGCAGCAGGAGAGACACGGCAACAGAGACCTGGCAGCAGGAAATGGTGCAGTGGCTTCCCAGCCCACAGAGAGAGAAAGCTGAGTGTCTTTGGGCAGAGGTCCAGAGACAGGAAGAGGTGTGCCTGTGAGCACAGTTAAAAAGAGGCCATATTCATGGATGAATTGTATTCTGAGTGTTCCTGAGCCTGAATTGTAACTGTTACCTCCATAATAAACCCCATAATTGTGAGTACTTCTGTGAGTTCTGTGTGGCCATTGCAATGAGTTATTGAATCCAGCAGAGAAGTAAAGAGTGCTGTGTGTGTGAGGGATGGTTGGTGTCAGAGTTGGTAAAAGTGGCAGAGAGAGGACACATGTCTGACTGCCGCTTCATAGAAATCAGCTTTGGGCTGTTGATCTTGATTCTCCTATTCCCTTGTGAAGTTACAGGATGTCACACTCTATCCTCAAGCCATTTTTACACTACTCATCAAAATAAAAAAGAAGAAAAACATATAAAGACTCAGGAAGCACAAAATCTATAATAACGAAAGAAAATCCACAAACAAAAGGAACTCAGCAGAGGAAAGTAAGAGAAACAAAGAAAACATTAGCACCACAAAAAAAGCACAACAACATGACAGCAATAAGCTTATGCCTATCGATATTCACATTGATTGTATATGGTTTAAATGCATCCCTAAAGAGACAGAGAATGGCAGAATGGATAAAAAATACAACCCATCAATATGCTGTCCACAAGAGACAAATCTTAGACACAAACACATAAATATATTAAAAATCAGAGTATGGAAAAAATATATCAAGTAAACAGTAACCAAAAAAAAGCAATAGTAGCAATATTAATCTCAGATAAAATAGATTTTAAAGCAAAACCAACCATAAAAGACAAAGTAAGACATTATATAATGATTAAAGGGACAATTCATCAAGAAGACATAACCCTAATATGTATCTACACACCAAATGACAGGGCTTCAAAATACATAAAACAAACTCTAACAGCATTGAAAAGAGAAATAGACAGTTCCACAATAATAGTAGGAGACTTCAACACACCACTTTTGGTGAAGGACAGAACACTTAGAAAGAAACTCAGTAAAGATATAGAAGACCTAAATGCCATAATCAACAAACTTGACTTCATAGAAGTATATAGAACATTCCATCCAACAGCAGCAAAGTAAATATTCTTTTCCAACACACAAGGAACATTCTCCAGACTAGACCACATTTTAGGCCACAAAGAAAGCCTTAACAAAATCCAAAACATTGAAATTATACAAAGCATCTTCTCTTATCATTATACTATAAAAGTAGAAATCAATACCATAAACAGCAAGGAAAAAAAATCAAATACCTGGAAACTGAACAACACCTTACTTAAAAATTACGGAATAATAGAAGAAATCAAAGATGAAATAAAAAATTTCATAGAGTCTAATGACAATGAAAACACATCTTACCAAAACTTTTTGAACACAGCAAAAGCAGTGCTTAGAGGCCAATTTATAGCAATAAATGCACACATCAAAAAAAGAAGAGAGGGCCAAAATAAAAACATTAACCCTACAGCTTGAACAAATAGAAAGAGGGCAGCAAAAGGAGCCCTCAGGCACCAGAAGAAAGGTAATAATAAAGATAAGAGATGAAATACAGAATAGAAAACAACTGAAAGACTCAACAAGACCAAAAATTGGTTCTTTGAAAAAATCGACAAACCATTGGCCAAACTGACAAAACAAAAACAGGAGAGGAAGCAAATAACCTGAAGAAGAAATGAGACAGGTGATATCTCAAAATATCCAACTGAAATAAAAAGGATCTTAATAGATACTATGAAAACTTGTATTCCAACAAATTTGAAAACTTAGAGGAAATGGACAAATTTCTAGACACACACTACCTACCTAAACTAGCACAAACTGAGGCATAAAAGATAAACAGACCCAAAACAAAAGAAGATATTGAAGAGGTAATTAAAAAACTCCCAACAAAAATATGCCCTGTCCCGGATGGCTTCACTGCAGAATCTACCAAACGTTCAGAGAAAACCTAACACAAATACCACTCAAGCTATTTCAGAACACAGAAAAGGAAGAAATACTCCCGAATTCATTCTATGAAGCTGGCATAAATAACCTGATACCAAAGCCAGGCAAAGACACCACAAGAAAAGAAAACTACAGGTCAATATCCTTCATGAACATAGGCACAAAAATTCTCAACAAAATTCAAACCAATAGAATTCAACAGCATATCAAAAAAAATAATACAGCATGACCAAGTGGGATTCATACAAGGTATGCAGGGATGGTTCAATACTAGAAAATCAATCAACATAATCCACCATATAAATAAAACAAAAGAACAACATGATCTTATCAATCAACACAGAAAAGGCATTTGACAATGTCCAACACATATTCATGATAAAAACTCTCAGCAAAATAGAATAGAAGGGAAATTCCTCAACATAATAAAGGAGTTTTATACAAAACCAACATCCAATATCATTCTAAATGGAGAGAGGCTGAAAGTATTCCTCTTGAGAACAGGCACAAGGATTCCCTTTATCACCACTCATATTCAACATTGTGCTGGAGGTCCTAGCCAGAGCAATAAGGCAAGAAAAAGTAATAACGCAAATCCAAATTGATAAGTAACAAGTAAAACTATCCCTATTCACAGATGAGATGATCTTATACACAGAAAACCCCAAAGAATCTACAAGAAAGCTACTGGAACTGATACAAGATTTCAGGAAAGTAGCAGAATACAAGATCAACATACAAAAATCAGTTGGATTCCTCTACATCAACAAAGAGAACTTTGAAAAGGCAATCACCAAATCAAAACCATTTACAATAGTCCCCAAGAAGATAAAGTATTTGGGAATAAATCTAACCAAGGACGTAAAAGACCTGTACAAAGAAAACTACAAAACACTACTGTAAGAAACCAAAAGAGAACTACATAAGTGGAAAAACATACCATGCTCATGGATAGGAAGACTCAACATTGTGAAAGTGTCTATTCTACCCAAAGGAAACTGCAGATACAATGCAATCCCCAACCAAATTCCAACAGCATTATTTAATGTCATGGGGAAAAAAATTACCAACTTTATACGGAAAGGGAAGAGGCTCTGGATTAATAAAGCATTACTGAAGAAGAAGAATTAAGTGGGAGGCCCCGCACTATCTGATTTTAGAAACTATTATACAGCCATGGTAGTCAAAACAGGCTGGCACTGGTACAACAACAGACACATAGACCAATGGAACAGAACTGTGAACTCAGATGTAAATCCATCCATCTGTGAGCAGTTGATATTTGGCAAAGGGCCAAAGTCCACTAAATGGGGAAAAGACAATCTCTTCAACAAAATGGTGCTCATACAGATGGATGTCCATCTGTAAAAAAATGAAACAAGATCTATACCTCACACCATACACAAAAACTAACTTAAAATGAATCAAAGACCTAAATATAAAACCTAAAACAATAAAGATCATGGAAGAAAAAATAGGGACAATGCAAAGGGCCCTAATACATCACATAAATACAATACAAACCACAACTAACAATGCACAAACACCAGAAGATACACTAGATAAATGGGAGCTTCTAAAAATTAAATACTTTTGCTTATTGAAAGACTTCATCAAATGAGTAAAAAGAAAACCTACAGACTAGGAAAAAAAATTTAAGCTACAACATATCCAACACGTGGCTAATCTCTAAAATCTACAAAATACTTCACCTCAATAACAAAAAGACAAATAATCCAATTTAAAAATGGGCAAAGGAAATGAACAGACACTTCACCAAAGAAGACATTCAGGTGGACAACAGATACATGAGGAAATGCTTGCCATCATTAGTCATTAGAGAAATGCAAATGAAAACTACGATGAGATACCATATCACCCTAACAATACTGTCACTAACCCAAAACACACAAAACAATAAATGTTGGAGACATTACAGGGAGATTGGAACTGTTATGCATTGCTGGTGGGAATGTAAAATGGTACAACCACTTTGGAAAACGATATGGCGCTTCCTTAAAAAGCTAGAAATAGAAATATCATATGATCCAGCAACCCTACTCCTAGGAATATACACTAGAGAAATAAGGGCCAACACACAAATAGACATATGCACACCCTTGTTCACTGTGGCACTATTTACAATAGCAAAAAGATGGAAATAACCTAAATGCCTATCAATAGATGAATGGATAAACAAATTAAGGTATACACCCACAATGGAATACTAAGCAGTGATAAAGAACAATGATGAATCCTCAAAACATCTTACAACATGAATGAATCTGGAGGGCATTATGCTGAGTGAAGTAAGTCAGTCACAAAAGGACAAACATTATATGAGATCACTATTATAAGAACTCAAAGAAAGGTTTACATACAGAAAAAAAACATTATTTGATGGTTAAGAGGGTGGGGAGGGAGGAGGAGGAGAAATCACTAAATAGATAGTAGACAAGTGTCAACTTCAGTGAAGGGAAGGACAACACACAATTTAGAGGAAGTCAGCACAACAGGACCAAAGCAAAGGCATATAAGTTTCCTAGACACATCCAAACATTTTGAGGGCCCAAGGAGCTGGGGCTAGGGGCTGGGGACCACAGTCTTGGGGGACATCTAGGTCAATTGGCATAACATAGTTCATAAAGAAAATGTTCTACAATCCACTTTGGTGAGTAGTATCTGGGGTCTTAGAAGCTTGTCAGCAGCCATTTAAGATACATCTATTGGTCCTATCTAGTCCGGAAAAAAAGGAGAATGAAGAAAATCAAAGACACATGGGAAATATTAGCCCAAAGGACTAAAGGACAACATAAACCAGAGACTCCACCAGCCTGAGACCAGAACAAGTAGATGGTGCCCAGCTACCACCACTGACTATTCTGACAGGTATCACAGTAGAGGTTCCCAGACAGAGCGGGAGAAAAATGTAGAACAAAATTCCAATTCCCAAAAAAGACCAGACTTACTGGTCTGACAGAGAATGGAGGAGACCCATTCTGCTCTGCTAACTCAGAAATGAAGTCACTCTCCAAGTCCACCTTTCAGCCAAACATTAGACAGGCCTAGAAGACAATAGCACACATGAGGAATGTGCTTCTTAGTTCAATCAAGTATATGAGACTAAATGGGTGACACTTGCCCAAAATCAAAGACAAGAATGCAGGAAAGGACTGGAAAGATGGATGAATGGACATGGAGAAACTGGGGTGGAAAGGGAAAGGAGGAGAGTGCTGATACATTGCATGGATTGCAACCAATGTCACAAAACAAATTATGTATAAATTTTTGAATGACAAACTACTTTGCACTGTGAACTTTCACCTAAAACACAATACAATTTTTAAACAAAGGAAATGCAGAGGCAGGGCCAAGATGGCGGAGTGGTCAGACACTTCTGGTGTTCCCTCTTACAACAAACACCTGAAAAAACAAGTGAATTGATTATATATGACAATCTAGGAGCCCTGAACATCAAAGGAAAAGTTGAGGAACCGCACTGAGTGGCAGAGGAAGGGAGAGACAGTCCGGAAGCAGAGAGGAGTTGCCAGACCTGACCTGGCAAGAGCCTAAACCCTTCAGCCGAGATCAGCAGGCAAACAGCAGTGCTCGGGAGGTGTTTTCAGCACCGAGCGGCAGAGAGTCTACTCGGCCATGCAGAACCAGTTAGAAGCAGCCCTCGATCAGCGAAAGATAAGTACTTGCGTCCGGCCTACTATGCGGATCAAAAACACCCCCCTTAGGGAAAAACCTCTCTCCCATTTACCTCCCTGCTCCCTGCTCTGCACTGGGTCCCAGAAAAACTTCAGCAATTGCCGAGGCCTTGGGCTGGAAATAGGACCCGTCACATGCCCTGAGCCATTCTCCCAGTCTTGGAGAGTGAACAAATTAACAAACAGGAGTAAAAATAATGTGCCAGCTCCCCCAAGCCAGGAACTCAGGGTAAAACAGCTTCTTTGCCTAGGCACACACATAAGGGATCTGCAGACTTTGTGTGCCTTTCCCCCTGCATAGGCTTGTGTGGGCTCATTTCAACAGCGTAGACCCTCATACCACAGTACAACAGGGTATATACCTAAAGTCTAACTTAAACTGTTTCAGCTGTGAAGTGGCAGGTTCATGACATTTGACACTGCTCTGCCCATTATGCAGGGTCATCATCTACCCACATCAGGGGCCTGAGGACTG
>NW_004444183.1:1643556-1644777 GCF_000243295.1 Trichechus manatus latirostris
AAAAAAAAAAAACTGCCAGCCAAGAATTATATATCCAGCAAAACTGTCTCTCAGATATAATGACAAAATTAGGGCATTTCCAGGTAAACAGAAGTTTAGGGAATTTGCAAACACCAAACCAAAATTACAAGAAATAATAAAGGAAGTCCTCTGGTTAGAAAATCAATTAACATCAGATAACAACCCAAGACTAAACACAGGACAGAACAACCAGATATCAACCCAGAGGGAAAGTCACAAAAATAAATCAAAGCTAAAACACTGAAAGCAGAGAAATAGATGTCAATATGTAAAAGATGACAACATTAAAACAAAAAAGAGGGACTTAAAAAACGTAGACATAGAATTTTTCATATGGAGAGGAAGTCAAGGCGATATAAAGAAATAAAAGACTGGTATAAACTTAGGAAAATAGGGGTAAATATTAAGGTAACCACAAAGGAAACTAACAATCCTGCAAGTCAAAATAAAAAACTAGAAAAATATGAAGACTCAGCAAATACAAAATCAATGGCAATGAAAAAGATGAAAAGAAAATACATAAAGAAAAACAACTCAGCACAGAAATTAAGTGGAAAAAAGAAACTATGAACAACATACAAAAAAAGACATCAAAATGACAGCACTAAACTCATACCTATCAATAATTACACTGAATGCACATGGACTAAATGCACCAATAAAGAGACAGAGAGTGGCAGATTGGATAAAAACAAACATGATCCGTCTATATGCTGCCTAAATAGATACACCTTACACTTAAAGACACAAACAAACCAAAACTCAAAGGATGGAAAAAAATATATCAAGCAAACAACACTCAAAAAAGAGCAGGAGTCGCAATATTAATCTATGAAAGAATAGACTTTAAAGTAAAATACAGCACAAAGGATAAGGAAGGACACCATATAATGATTAAAGGGTCATAAACCAGGATGAGATAACTATAATAAATATTTATGCACCCAACTACGGGGCTCCAAGATACATAAAACAAACTCTAACAGCATGAAAGGAGAGATAGACAGCTCCACAATAGTAACAGGAGACTTCAACACACCACTTTCGGTGAAAGAATATCCAGAGAGAAGCTCAACAAAGACATGGAAGATCTAAATGCTACAATCAATGAACTTGATCTCATAGACATATACCAAACACTCCACCCAACAGCAGCCAAGTATACTTTCTTTTCCAATGCACGTGGAACGTTCTCCAGAA
>NW_004444183.1:1646756-1666880 GCF_000243295.1 Trichechus manatus latirostris
AAGACCCATACCTCACACCATGCACAAAAACTAACTCAAAATGGATCAAAGACCTAAATATAAAATCAAAAATGATAAAAATCATGGAAGAAGAAATGGGGACAACACTAGGAGCCCTCATACGTGGCATAAACACAATACGAACTATAAGTAACAATGCACAAGCACCAGAAGAGAGACTAGATAGCTGGAAGCTCCTAAAAATTAAACACTTATGCTCATCAAAAGACTTCATCAAAAGAGTAAAAAGACAACCTACAGACGGGGAAAAATTTTCGGGCTACGACAAATCCGTCCAGCATCTAATCTCTAAAATCTACAAGATACTGCAAAACCTCAACAACAAAAAGACAAATAAACCAGTTAAAAAATGGGCAAAGGATATGAACAGCCACTTCGCCAGAGAAGATATTTAGGCAGCTAACAGACACATGAATAAATGCTCACGATCATTAGCCGTTAGAGAAATGCAGATCAAAACTATAATGAGATATCATCTCACCCCAACAAGGCTAGCATTAATCCAAAAAACACAAAATAACAAATGCTGGAGAGGTTGTGGAGAGACTGGAACACTTATACACTGTTGGTGGGGATGTAAAATGGTACAACCACTTTGGAAATCGATTTGGTGCTTCCTTAAAAAGCTAGAAATAGAAGTACCATACGATCCAACAATCACACTCCTTGCAGTATATCCTAGAGAAATAAGAGCTGTCACACTAATAGATATATGTACACCCATGTTCATTTCAGCACTGTTCACAATAGCAAAAAGATGGAAACAACCTAGGTGCCCATCAACGGACGAATGGATAAACAAATTATGGTATACCCACACAATGGAATACTACGCAAAGGTAAGGAACAATGATGAAGCCGTGAAACACCTTATAACAGGGAGGAATCTGGAGGGCATTATGCTGAGTAAATTTAGTCAGTCACAGAAGGACAAATATTGTATAAGACCACTATTACAAGAACTCAAGAAAAGGTTTAAACACAGAAGAAAACATTCTTTGATGGTTACGAGGGTGGGGAGGGAGGGTGAGGGTTATTCACTAACTATGTAGTAGACAAGAATTATCTTCGGTGAAGGCAAGGACAGCGCACACTGCAGGGGTAGTCAGCACAACTGGACGAAACCAAAGCTAAGAAGTTTCCTGAATACAGTCAAACACTCCAAGGGACAGAGTAGCAGGGGTGGGGAGCTGGGGACCATGCTTTCAGGGGACATCTAGGTCAATGGGCCTAACAAATTGTATTAAGAAAATGTTCTGCATGGTACTTTGGTGAGTGGTGTCTGGGGTCTTAAAAGCTTGCAAGCGGCCATCTAAGATGCATCAATTGGTCCCAACCACCTGGCGTAATGGAGAATGAAGAACACCAAAGTCACAAGGAAAACATTAGCCCAAGAGACAGAAAGGGCCACAAAAACCAGAGACTTCATCAGCCTGAAACCAGAAGAACTAGATGCTGCCCAGCTACCAGCAATGACTGCCCTGACAGGGAACACAACAGAGTCCCTGATGGAGCAGGAGAAAGGTGAGGTGCTGAACTCAAATTCTAGGAAAAAGACCAGACTTAATGGTCTGACTGGGACTGGAGGAACCCCAGAAAGTATGGCCCCTGGATTCTCTATCAGCCCAGAACTGAAACCATTTCCAAGGCCAACTCTGGAGACAAAGATTGGACTGAACTGTGAGACATAAAATAATACTCGTGAAGAGTGTGCTTCTTAGCTCAAGTAGATACATGAGACTAAACGGGCAGCTTCTCTGTGGAGGTGAGATGAGAGGGCAGAGAGGGTTAGGAGCTGGTTGAATGGACATGGGAAATCAGGGGTGGAAAGGAGGAGTGTGCTGTCACAGTATAGGGAGAGCAATTAGGGTCACATGACAATGTATGTATAAATTTTTGCATAAGAGACTAACTTGAAACGTAAACGTTCACTTAAACTACAATGATAAACAAAAAACAAAAAAAGAAATGCTAAAGAATGCTCCTCAAGGTGAAGCTAAACCAGATGAAAACTTGGATATATAGGAATAAATGATATCAAACAACAACCCAGATCAATAAGACATACAAATGTAGCAATACTGATGCGAAATTTCTATTTTATTTTTACTGGAATTAAGTTAGAATTAACTTGAAGTATAGGAAAGATACACATTATTTTCAAGTGCTCCTGGAACATTTTCCAGGATAGATCATATTCTAGGCCATATCATAAGTCTCAATATTTTCTGAAGTATTTAAAAGACACAAAGTATGTTATCTGACCACAAGGGAATTAAATTATAAATCAACAATAGAATGAAATATGAGAAAGCCCTCCAAATATTTGGAAATTAAACAAAGCATCTTTAAATAACACATGCTTTACAGAAACCACAATGGAAATCAGAAGATTTCTTGAATTGAGTGAAAGAAAAAGAAGAACAAAACCACACAGTATATCTACACGTATGGAAAGCAGCTAATGCTGTAACCTGGCCTTGCACATCATCCTGTGGCAATTGGGACTCAAGGAACAGGCATCAGAAAAGTATATAAGGATGGCTACTGCTGTTGCTGTGCATAATAAACTTTCCTTTGTGTCTGAAAAAAAAAAGTTAGAATGAAAAACATAACGCATCCATGATTACTTTTCTTTTAACTTACTTCAAAACTGTCTGGAGAAACTGTGCTACAGCATGTATGATGTCTTCAGTGTGACCATTTTTTGCATACAGTCTTGGCAGTGAAAGTAGAAGATCCCAAACGGGAGACTGCTGGTGAAGGCTTTCCAATTTCAATATCATATCTTCGGTCTTATTGAGATCCACCTGATACAAAAAAAAAAAGAACAAAACATAGCACAAAAAGCCCTCCTCTTTAGTTGTATTAATCAATTAAAGAAGAGAGAAAGAGAGCTAGAGACTGCTGCAAAAGAGAGGGAACATAGAATCTATGACGGTAGAGGCCCACAGCTAATATGACACCATGCTGAACAGATGAGACTTAAAACAGTTAGATGTTTCGAAAAAAATTTTGGAAGTCTGGACAGGGAAAGGGAAACAGAGAAGACCTGTTTTTGTAACGGGTTATAGCAATTTCTGAGATTTTTTCTTTAACCTATTCCGTTCTTGAAATAGATCTTGAATGAGAAACACAATGATCTATTCTTTACAAATAAATGGTAAGAGAAAAGAGTATAATTCAGATAATAACAAATGTGGAATATCTACTGTAACGTTTTTTTTTCTTTATTTCACCTGAACCCAATCATAACTGATACACAGTATAAACATTTAAATAGTACACATCTTCTGTACAAAAAATACATAACTCTTCCCCACTGCCATCACTACTACCACCTAGAAAGAGCTGATTTTGATGGTACAATCGACAGAATCTTAGTCTGGAGGAAGACAAATGAAAAATTATGGCAAAAAAACCTCTCAGGGGCTACAGCATGTGGCCCAAATTTGACCCACTGCTGGCGGTAAGGTGACCATCTTTCCCAGTTTGCCAAGGACTGAGGTGTTTTCCAGGGCAAGGGACATTCAGTGCTAAAACTAGGATGGTTTTAGTTGATTGCCTGATAGTCGCCTGGGAAGGCAACCCTGGAAAGTTGGTCACCCTCGTAAACCAACTAGAGGTGCTAACTCCCCTGTCCTCTTGGGCTGAGCTCGCTTCAGTGAAGGAACAGACACAGAAAGCAAAAATACCCTCAGCATGTTCTCAATGTGGGATATTGTGACCCAGAGTCTATGCTCTCAGGAAACTGTCCACCTCAGCTGTGGATGGAACTAGACGCCAAGGGAGGTTAAACAGTGGCCAAACCCCTGAAAAATCCCCTAAAACTATCCCCCACCCTATTTCTTTGCTCCCTTTTGCAGTATAAACTTTGAGTCATGTACACTCATGGTCCAGATCCTCTCCATATTCTCTCTTCAACCCACTCCAGTCAGGCTTTTGGCCTTATCCTTCCACCAAAGCTTCTCTTGTCAACAACACCAATGATCTCCAGGCTGCTACCTCCAATGGTCAGGTCTTCATCCTCATCTGACTTGAGCAGCAGTTGAGACAGCAGATCCTTCCCATCCCCTTGAAAGTAGATTCTCTTGGCTTCTACAACACCATGCTCCCTAGTTTTCCCCCTACTTGCCTGACATCCCCCACCCACCCTCCATTGCTGTTTCTCCTTATCCCTCTCGCTTCTCAAATGCCTATGCTCCACAACTCTGCCCTCTCACCTTTTCTGTTCTTTGTCGACATTCTCTCCCTTGATGACCGCAACCAGTTTCAAGGCTTCAAATATCTTCTGTGCATCATCATGCTCCAAACTTACATATTCAGCATAGAGTGTTTACCTTAACTCCAAACTGGTATCGCCCACAGCCCCCTGACAGTACCACTTGAACATCTAATTAATATGTCCCAAATCAACCTTCTGATTTTCCCTTCCCCAACACAAAGCCATTCCAATCTTCACCTACTTCAGTAAACAGTCACTCCATACTTTCGGTTGCTAAGGTCAAAACACTTAGAGTCATCTTTGGCGCTTCTCTTTCTTTTATAACTTACATAGTATTCATCAATCCTATTGGTTCTACCTTCCAAATGTATCAAGAATTCCACAGCTTCTCACTACCTCAATCACTGGTCCAAGTCACCATAATTTGCTGCCTAGATGAGAGCATGGATTTCCTACTGGTATCCCAGGCACACTCTTGCCCCATCAGTCTGTGCTCAGCACAATAGCCAAAGAGATTCTTTGAAAACATAATTCAAGTCTCATTATTTTTCTACCTAGGACTTTCCAAGGACCAGATCACTCTGAATAAAAGCCAAACAGTATAACATTTTCAGAGTTCTAAACATAGAAAAATTATCTAGAAATCTTCCATTGTAACAAAACAGCTTTCAAGTGGCCATATTTCTTTAGCTCATGGTATGTATGCCTAAATATTTTTCTGTCTCAACCATATTAATGATATGTTTTTGTACTCTTGCTTTTGTACTTGACATATTATAATCATTTTCCATGTGTCATATTTACCATCAAGTGACTTACTAACTTAGACCATCAAAATTTATTTAACCTATTTTTGGATGTTAAAATTATCCATCATTATAAATTAATATCTTTATGCATATGGCTTTTTCTTTTGCATTATGCATAAGATAAATTGTCAGAACAATTACTAGGACAAAATCTATCAAGGTGCTTTTCATAAAGTTATTGTATCAATTTTTATTTCAACAAACAATGCTTGATTTTATCAGTGGACTGCAATATCACGAGCACTGGGAATCATAATTTTCCTTTTTAAAATTAAGACAATTTAATCATTGAAATGATGTGTTTTCCTGTTTTTAGTAAGTTTTTTGCAAAACTCTGAATGTATGTGACCCATAATATTTTCCTTTTAACCAAGTATATCAGAAAGTTCAAAGTTAAGGAGTGTACTATCACAGTCACTTTTGTGAATCTACTTTGCTAGGATAATTGTCCAATGGATACACTGACAGTCCTACTCCATTCGAATTCATTCATTCTTCCTTATTCTCTTACTTCTCTTCTAATGGTTTTCCTGGATACACATTTTTTGTTTGTTTTTAACTATCTAAATCCTTCTTGGAATTAGGCAACACAAGGACAATATGCCACAGTAGCACAATGTTGCTGAGATGCCCAAGCACTCGGTATTACCTGCTGCAAAACAAGGAAAGAGGAATTTCCAGTGTTGCCAGGGATTGGTATTTTAATGAGAGGTTTCTCAACCTTGGCATACATGGATATTTTGAGCTAGATAATTCCTTGTTGTTAGGGAGGGGGTGTTCTGTACATAGTAGGATGTTTGTCAGCCGAGACACTGAAAAAATGTCTCTAGACATTGTCAAAAACAGCCTCCTGTTAATAACTAATGCCTTAAAGGAAGACTATGTGCCTAAAGTGAGCCCAAAGGCACATGCCAAACACACAAATCTCAAACTGAACTTCAGATCAGTACAGGCATGAACCCTGTCTTATAGAGCAATTCTATGGATTATACACAACCAGAGACCTCAACTTTCACCTTCTGGTATTCATAGTCTTAACTTCTGACCGTAAGGGCCCAGAGCCTTGTTTGAGAAAATTAAAACTCATCTTTCAATCCATCTCTTGAGTGAATCTGGCTCTTTCAAATCCAGATTTTATATTTTGGTCCCTAAAAATCAGTGTTTGGGAAAATGAATTAAATTTAAAAACAGTTAACCATTATGTCTCTGATGGCTAAATTTCAAACTTTTGTTAAGGTACTTACTGTTAAAAAACTGGAGCCATAAGAAGAATCTACAACAAAGCATATTTAAGAGACATTAGTTCAACTGGCAATCAAAAAACACTTTGAAGAGTGCCTGTATTAGTTCCAAAATCAAAGGGACTGTCACAGAGTCCTGGCTCAAAACTAGATTACATCCTAACTGAATAATCAATTTGATCGACAACAGCAACTCAAAAGGTTTGATGGGAAGCCTACGGGACAGTGAGTTGAAGATAATGGTGATGGAATAATTTGGAAAAGGACAGTGAGAATAGCAGCACAACTGGAAGAATGTAATCGATGTCACAGAATTGTACATGTAGAAATTTTTGAAATGGTGTCTCTTTGTCTATGCATATTTTCACCAGAAAAAAAAAAAAAGTACTCCAAGGTTGAGAAGGGAGAGTGTTGACATGTCATGGGGTTGTTAACCAATGTCATAAAGCAGTATGTGTACTGACTGTTTAATGAGAAACTATTTGTTTTGTAAAACTTCACCTAAAGTACAATTAAAAAAAAATACTGCTGGACAGAATTTAGACTGCTATTATTAACTTAGGAAATAATTTCTCATTAACTAGTACAGTAGTAGACACAAATATCTTGTTTCAGCAATTCCAGTCCATAGTTGCAAAGTACGAACATGTGCACAAAAATGCATTTACTACTGGCCTGACAGAGACTGGAGAAACCCCAAGAGTATGGCCCCAAGACACCTTTTTAGCTCAGTAATGAAGTCACTTCTGAGGTTCACACTTCAGCCAAAGATTAGACAGCCCCATAAAACAAAACAAGACTAATGGGGCCCAACAGTCCAGGGACAAGGACTAGAAGGCAGGAGGGGACAGGAAAGCTGGTAATAGGGAACCCAAGGTTGAGAACGGACAGTGTTGACATGTCATGGGGTTGTTAACCATTGTCATAAAACAATATGTGTACTAACTGTTTAATGAGAAACTATTTTTTCTGTAAACCTTCATCTAAAGTGCAATTTAAAAAAAAGAATCATTTTGAAATGAATAATCATTGTCAATTTCCAAAACACGTTGCTATTTATTAGTATTGTTAAGGGAGACACAGCAAAGCATATACCAATTCCACAATTTCTACATGTTCAATTTAGTGCCATTGATTGCATTCTTCAAGTTGCACAAACATCTTCACTCTCCTTTTTCCAATTGTTCATTCCCCATTGACATAAACTCACTGCCCCCTAAGCTTCGTAAGCTGATCTTTCAAGTTGCTGTTGTAAATTTGATCCTATATAGATAGTTCTTCAAAAAAGCATGATGTTCAAGGCAAACATTTTTTACTAGATAAGCTTATTGTCTGGTTTAAAGAAAACCTCAAGGAATATTTTTGGTTAAAAGTTTAAGGTTTAAAGATTTTCTCAGGGCAACAGTTTCAGCGGTTTACCAAGCCTCAGTGGCTCCAGAAAGTCTGGATTCCATGAGAATTTGGAATTCTGTTCCACATTTTCCCCCTTTTGCAAAACACGTTGCTATTAATCAAATCCCTGGAAAACGACTTTACTGGCAAAACAAATTTCAATAATTTGCCGGAGTATCGTATTGTTTTATCAGTCTCTAATTCCACCAGGAATTGTGAGCATTCAGAACAGGACAGAGAGCATGAAGGGAAAATAAAGAAAAATATTTTTTTTAAAAATTTGATGAGGGGAAGAAAGGTGGAATTATGATTTTACGTATCATTTTTTAATCACATATGCTATGGTAAATGGCTCAAATAGTAGCAAATTGAAAAGCAAGTGAAGGCTTTAGCTAAAAAAAATTTTAAAAATTAGTTCTCCTTTTAATAGCATTTGGAAAACCACATTTGAAAAACAAGCTTTATGAAAGTAGAAAGACCTCATAATAGAACCTAAAACCAGAACTTTAGCATTTGATGTTTGACACTGCTCTGGACGTTTGCTGATGCAGTTTGGGTCTATTCGGAAATCAGCCGTCAGAAAGGACAAGACCCTCTCTGACCACACTGGATAAAGGTGTGTTTTTGCTCCCAGAAATAGCACATGAGATTACCTCCTGTGAGGAGCTCATTCTTCATTTTTCCTATATGTGTGCCATGAAAAGAAAAAAAATTACAGAAAAATAAAAATTTAAGTGGGGTTTCCAGATTTAGGAAATAAAAATACAGGATGTCCAATTATATTTGAATTTTTGATAAAAAACAAACTTTTTTGTTATAAGTATACAATATTTGGAAAATACTTATACTAAACAATTGTTTGTTGTTTATCTAAAGTTCAAATTTAATTGTATGTCCTATGTTTTATCTGGCAGTCCTTGCTGGGGTAGTGTTTTAAAAAAAAAAAAAAAAGGCCCTCTTTTATTAAAGAAGCTGGCAATAAACGATGGCTGGCTCTGTGAAGGCAGACCATTAGCTTTCCCAATCTGAGGTTCAAGCTGCTCCATCTACAAACTGAGCTCTCTACAAGCTATTTCCATTCTAACTTTTGCTGTGGTAAATTTAGAAATAAGAATTGGAGCCTCCCAGAATGTTAGCATTCCTCACTGGAAATAGAAATTACTTCTGTTTTGAGAATAATAGGTCCCAGTAATATAAAAGCAATCACAGCAAGCTACTCATTGAACACCAGAGTGAAGTGTTCTTGGCATAAAAAAACCAATCAAAGTCAACAAGGAGGAGAGAAGGAATCACAGTGTGTGTGTGTGTGTGTGTGTGTGTGTGTGTGTGTGTATTTGGGGAGTGAGAGAAAAACTTAAAAATCAGAGGAAGAATAAGTGAAAAAGGAAGATGCCAAAGCAGAGAGAAAAGGAGACAGGGAGAGTGGAAAGTGAGTAGATGAGTAGATAGTGCAGGGACAGATTGCACGCCCATCTTAAGGCTTGTGGTGTGTGCATTGCACAAGATACCTTCCCAAGGAGCAGGAAGAAATGGAAATCCCACCCCACCCTCCACAACTAGCCCGGGTACTGCCTCTTAACCACCAGAGGGCGCGTCATTTGATAAGACACACAAGAAGAACAGCCTAGTGCATTAAGGGGGACTAAACTGAAACCAAGGATTTTAAAACATTTTTGTTTTCACAACCTCCCCGGGGCCTTGGCTTAAGTTTTTGTTCCTATGACTAGCATCAATTATGAGAGATTTACTTGCCTGGAGTCTTCGATCTTTTTACCCAAACTTTTTGTAAGTTTATTGCCTTTTCCATTGTTTCATAAACTTCCTCGGCGAGGTCCTGTGTCTCACTTAGAAAGGCCAGGTGGTTAACCTTCTTCATGTTGTTGCCAGCTGCAGTTTGAAACCTAGACAAACATTAGATAAATAAAATAAATACCACAAATGGAACTCTATTAAAGGAATAAATTGCCTTGGCATTTTTAAGGCTCTTGATTCTCAAGACCAAATCATTTTCATCTAAACCTGTACCAGTTACATTTTTACCAACTGCCCACAAGGGCCCGTTTTACTTGACTGTCACTCAAAATGGAAATTATAATTTAAAAAAAAAAAAAAAAACTGCCAATTTAAAACTAGAAAATTGTACTCATTGTTTTTATTGCTTGTAAAACCCAACCATTTTACATGTTTATTAACCATTCGTTTTGGGTTTTTTTTTTTATTTATTTATTCAACGTATATTACACATTATGTACAGCACAAGGTGGAGTCCCTGGGTGGTGCAAATGGTTAACATGATCGGCTGATAACAGAAAAGTTGGTGGTTCAAGTACACCTAGAGGGTCCTCGGAACAAAGATGATCTACTTCTGAAAGGTGACAGTCACTGAAAAGCCTGTGGAGCACACTTCTACGCAGAAACACATGAAGTTGCCATGAGTCAAAATCAGCTCAACAGCAACCAATTAACTGTGCCAGGTGCTTGGACTAAATGCATCAGTGAACTGAACAGACACAATCTTTGCATGAGAAGGAGACAGGAAATAATTAAACACATGTTGTTATTGTTGTTAGTTGCTGGAGAGTCAGTTCTGACTCATAGCAACCCTATGTACAACAGAATGAAACACTGCCTGGTCCTGTGACATCTTCATAATCATTGCTGTTTGAGCCCATCATAGCAGCCACTGGGTCAATTCATCTTGTTGAGGGTCTTCCTCTTTATCACTGACACTCTATTTTACCAAACATGATGTCCTTCTACAGCGTCCCTCATAATAACACGACCAAAGTACTTAAGACCAAGTTACGCCATCTTCCCTTCTAAGGAGCATTCTGGCTGTACTTCTTCCAAGATGGATCTGTTTGTTCTTCTGGCAGCCCATGGTATATTCAATATTCTTCACCAACACCATAATTCAAAGGCATCAATTATTCATCAGTCTTCCTTATTCATTGTCCAGCTTTCCTATGCATATGAGACAATTGAAAATGCCATGGCTTGGGTCAAGCACACTTTATCCTCAAAATGACATCTTCGCTTTTTAACACTTTAAAGAGTTCTTTTGCAGCAGATTTGCCTAATGCAATATGTCATTTGATTTCTTGACTACTGCTTCCATGGATGTTGATTGTGGATCCGAGTAAAATAAAATCCATGACAATTTCAACATTTCCTCCATTTATCAAGATGTTGTTTCTTTATGTTAAGGTGTAATCCATACTGAAGTTTGAGGTCTTTGATCTTCATCAGTAAATGCTTCAAGTTCTCTTCACTTTCAGCAAGTAAGGTTGTGTCATCTGCATATTGCAGGTTGTTAGTGAGTCTTCCTCCAAACCTGATGCCCCGTTCTTGTTCATACAGTCCAGCTTCTCAGATTATTTGCTCAGCATAGAGATTGAATAGGTATGGTGAAAGTATACAACTTTGATATCCTTCCTGATTTTAAACCATGCCATATCACCTTGTTCTGTTCAAACGACTGCCTCTTGGTCTATGTACAAGTTCCCCATCAGCACAATTAAGTGTTCTGGAATTCTTCACAATGTTACACATAATTTGTTATGATAGACAGAGCTGGATGCCTTTGCATGGTCAATAAAACACAGATAAATATTTTACTTGTATTCTCTGCTTTCAGCCAAGATCCATCTGACATAGCAATGATATCCTTCATTCCACGTCCTCTTCTGACTTTGGCTTGAATTTCTGGCAGTTCCCTGTTGATGTAATGCTGCAACCGTTTTTGAATTATATTCAGCCTAATTTTAATTGCATGTGATATTAATGATATTGTTCAATAACATCCACATTCCATTAGATGACCTTTCTTTGGATTGGGGACAAATATGGACCTCTTCCAGTAGGTTGGCCAGGTAGCTGTCTTCCAAATTCCTTGGCATAGTCAAGTGAGCACTTCCAGCATTGCATCCATTTATTGAAACATCTTAATTGGTATTCCACAAATTCCTGAAAACTTGTTTCACTAAGTTCTTCAGTGCACCTTGTATTTCTTCCTTCAGTACCGTTGATTCTTGAACATATGCTACTTCTCGGTGGCAGATTAGCCAGTGAGCAAGGTATACACCAGCTTAGAGTAAGCAAGGTATGCACAGGCTTAATTGTGCTTACTTACAGGCTTAACGGTACTTACTCACTAATCTATAGTGCACAATTTCACCTGGGTTTCACTACATCTTTGATCTGTGTTGTGTTGAAACCCAGGTGAAATTGTGCACTACAGATTAGTAAATACAATTAAGCCCATGCATACCTTGCTTACTGGGTAACCCATCCCTGTTGTCTTAGACATCTAGTGCTGCTATGACAGAAATACAAGTAGATGGGTTTAACAAAGAAAATTTTATTTTCTCACAGTCTAGTGGGCTACAAGTCCAAATTCAGGGCGTCAGCTCCAGGGGAAGGCTTTCTCTGTCGGTCAGCTCTGGAGGAAGGTCCTTGTCATCAATCTTCCCTTGGTTTGGGAGCACCTCAGCACAAGAACCTCAGGTCCAAAGGATGCACTCTGCTCCCAGCACTGCTTTCCTGGTGGAATGAGGTCCCCCTTCTCTCTGATTGGCTTAAGCCACTATCTAATCTTGTAGATCTCATCAACATAATTGCCACTAATCCATCTCATTACATCATAGTGAAAGGATTTACAACACATAGGGAAATCACATCAGACAATCATACAATACTGGGAATCGTGACCTAGCCAAGTTGACAGATATTTTTTGGGGACACAATTCAATCCATGACACCTGCTATGTCCTGAAATGGTAGAGCTTTGACCAATTCTTTTTGGTACAGTGACCCTGTGTATTCCTTCCATCTTCTTTTGATGTTCCCTACATCATTCAATTTTTTGTCCATAGAATCTTTCAGTATTGCAACTCCAGGCTTGAATTTTTTTTTTTTTTTCACTTCTTTCAGCTTCAGAAATGTCAGGTGTGTTCTTTCTTTTTAGTTTTCAAACTCCAGGTGTTTTCACATTTCATTATAATACTTAACTTTGTCTTCTCGAGCTGCCCTTTGAAATCTTCTGTTCAGTTCTTTTACGTCATAGTTTCTTCCATTCACTTTAGCTACTCTATGTTCAAGATCAAGTTTCAGAGTCTCTTCTGACATCTCTTTGTTCCTTTTGTTTGTTTCCTGTCTTTTTAATGACCTTGTGCTTTCTCCATGTATGATGTCCGTGATGTCATCCCACAGCTCATCTGGTCTTCAGTCATTGGTGTTCAATGCATCAAATATATCTAAACATAATCTCTAAATTCAGGTGGGATATACTCAAGGTAGTGCTCTGGCTCTGGTGAACTTGTGTTCATTTTCCTCAGCTTCAACTTGAACTTGCATATGAGTAATTGAAGGTTTGTTCTGAAGTCATCCTGTGACCTTGTTCTGACTGATGATAACTGAGATTTTCCATTATCTCTTTCCACACACATAGCTTATTTGATTCCTGTGTATTCCATCTAGCAAGGTCCATGTGTATAGTCACCACTGATGTTGTTTAAAAAGGTATTTCCACTGAATAAGTCCTTGGTCTTGCAAAATTCTACCATGTGATCTCCTGTGTCATGTTCCAACTACTCATCCTTTGTTTCCAACTCTTACATTCCAATCACCAGTAATTATCAATGCATCTAGATTGTATGTTTCATTAATTTCAGACTGCAGAAATTGGTAAAAATATTCAATTTCTCCATCGTTTGCATTAACGGTTGGTGAGTAAATTTGAATAATAGTCATATTAACTGGTCTTCCTTGTAGGCATATGGATATTATCCTATCACCAACAGTGTTGTATTTCAGGATAGATCTTAAAACATTCTTTTTGACAATGAATGTGATGCCATTCCTGTTAAATTTGTCACTCCCAGCATACCTGAACCCAAACTGTCAAGTCAATTCTGACTCATAGCGACCATATAGGATGGAGTAGAACTGCCCCATAGGGTTTCTTAACCACTGCACCACCAGGGCTCCTTCCCCACATAGTAGATCATATTATTGTCAACTCAAAATGGCCAATACCTGTTCATTTCCGCTTATTAATGCCTAGGAAAAAAGCCTTCTACTTCATTTTTGACAAGTTTCAATTTTACTTGAGTCATATTTGTACATTCCACATTCCACTTATAAATGGATATTTGCAGCTGTTTCTTCTCATTTTGAGTCATACCACATCAGCAAATGAAGGTCCCAAAAGCTTTACTCCATCCACATCATTAAAGTCAACTCTACTTTGAGGAGGCAGCTCTTCCTTCATCGTTTTTGGAGTGCCTTCCAACCTGAGAGGCTTATCTTCTGGCACTATATCAGGTAATATTCCACTATATCCATAAGGTGTTCATTGGCTAGTTTTTTCAGAAGTAGATCACCAGTTCCTTCTTCCTAGTCTATCTTAGTCTGGAAGCTCTGCTGAAACCTGTCCACCATGGGTGACCCTACTGGTATTTGAAATACTGGTAGCATAGCTTCTAGCATCATAGCAAAATGCAAGCCACCGTAGTACAACAAACTGACAGACGAGTGGTAGAATTAAACAGATAGGCCTAAAGATTGTAGGTTGAGATATATGTTATGAGGAAAATTAACTGCTGAATAGGTAGGGAGTGACTGGACAAGTTGGCTGTAGACAGAGAGTGCTTACAGCAGGTCTCTCAGCGGAGGCCATCTGAAGCTAAAACCTTAAAATGGAAGGGTCCAGCAATGAGGAGAACAGGGGGCAGTGGGGGTTGGTCTGAGGAAGCAGGTGCAAAGCAGAGATGGACAGTGCTTAAAGTGTCCAAGAAAGAGAAAAGCACGTCTTGGAGGAAGTGGGGAGGCGTGACAATGATGGTGCCTGGTGACACCTAGTGGTGTCAGTCCTGGTGAGGACTCTGTTCCTTCCCCAAGATCTATGGGTAGCCTAAGTGGTTTTCACAAGGGACAACATCATCTGATTTAAATTTTAAAAGAGCGCTCTGGCTGTGAGTTGGAGAAAGGATTCAAAGAGCACAAGGTGGAGAAAGGGTGAACAGTTAAAAGACTACTGGTGACACTGGAGAAAGAGGAATGTTGACAAATTCAAGACTGACTCTGGAAGTGAAATAAGAAGACCTTTAAATAAATTGAATGTTGGGCATTAGAGAAAAGGGAATTAAGGAGGGCACAGGTAGGAGTAAACAGTGGATGACTGAGCCTTCTACTCATGAGAGGAGGACATTATGCAAGGGCGGAAGTTAGAGTCAGTAAATAAGAATGAAGTTTGAGATGCCCATTAGACACCCAAGTACAAATGTCAAATAAATCCAGAATTTAGGAGAGAAATCTTCAGTATATTGGACATTCAAGGTTTTGTCTGATTTTCTGTTGGGAGTTTTATGGCCTTCTTTATTTATTTGTATGAACAATTTATGTATTAAATAACTTATCCCTTCATCGCACTTGTGAGAAATATTTGCCTTTAATTTTATTTTAGTTTTGAGTAATTTTACTTCTAGTAGATAACAGATATAATATATACAAGGAATCATAGCTTGCCGTAGCTCTTAACCACTTTGCCACCAGGGTCCCATATAAACAACAATGTCCATCAAATCAATGATCTAAAAGAAAAATACTACAAAAAATATCAATGTACAATTGGAGAGCAGTGAAATAAATAACAGCTTATGTTTTTGAAAGATATTCTTCATCCTTTAAAATTTGGCCTCCTGTAGATTGATTTCCACATTGGTTAGCAATGTGCTGAAGGACCATCTTGGAAGCTTGTTAAAAATCTAGAATCCCGAGTGCCACTTTCCATGGATTCTCATTCACTTGGTCTAGTGGCTGGCCCAGGAATCTATATTTTAACCCACACCTCCTAGATATTCTCATACAGATGATCCACAGACAGACCTAGTGGTGTGAAAAAAAATGTAGACTATATAATTCTAATTGGAAACATATGATAAAATTGTTATAATTTTCTTAACTTTAATTATATGCCATGTATGTGGAAAAAAGGGTTTTTTTTACTAGTACGCAAGAGAAAATATTCTCATGATCTTTGAAATCTGACTGTTCACCTTGTCCACCTCCAATTTTAATTCAATGGAAATTTATTTTTAATCAGTAAGAGTCTACAAATTTAAAACAAAGCAGGAATCATTTTTAAAAGTTGCTGGAAGTTTGTCAGTGTAACTAAATTGCTAATTAAATTTAATATTTCCAAGAGGAAAAAAGTAAAATTGAGAATGTTTTTCTGATTAGAAATTATTGAGGGCAGAGACAACATAGTATTATAGAGACAAGCACCATGCCATCCCTCCACAGCAAAGACCCAAAAAACTAAGTAAAACAGAGACAAACGTCAATCCTGGAACCCTAAGTGTCAAATGAAGAGATAAAGAACTCAGCCAAGCACCAAATGAGATAAGAAACTGACAGAGAACAGAGATCGAGGAGAGATACATGCGGAGGTCTCCTATCAGCTAACACAGCACGGATTTGTCATCTTGGACTCCTGTCAGAGATTGGAAGACAAGGAGTATGGAAAAGCAGCTTCATAGAGCACCCAGCAGGAGACAGAGCACCCAGTAACCAGCAATATATGCTTTCCGACCCCCTATCTTTCTCCCTTCACTCAACCTCTGTCACTTCATAGCTGGTAGCGGTCACTTGGCCAGATGGGAAGTACAGGGACTGTGCTGCTTGGATTTGCCCCACCCACAGCAGAGATAAGTAGTCAGGGAGTAGGGGAAAGCAGCTTCACGGAGCTCCCAGAAACCAGACAGAACAACCAGTAACCAGCAATATGCACTTTACCACCCCCCCTACCCTTCTCCCGGTCCCCCCTACCATCAGCCTCCTCTGCTTCCCGCCAGCTGCAGTCTCTTAGCCAGGATGCACAAGCTTCAGCCCCATGCCACTTGGATTAGCCCCACCCACACTGGCCAGCTTCCTAGGCGACATTTGTTTGTTGCTGGTGTTGCTTTTTTCTGCTTCTTTTGGTTTCTTCCATGCCTGTCACCACCTCCCCCTCCTTTCTCTCGAACATCTGGCTCCATGTGCTATCTTTGCATCTTCTTGAAAGGCTGTGAAGCACCACTCAGATGGGGAACTTCTTCCCCGGCCCACGCTGCCATGTTGGTGGGATCCCCAGGGATTTTTGTTTTGTTTTATTTATTTGTTTGTTTTCTTTTTTCTTTCTGTGGCTCAGGAGCCCCTTCTAGCTGGGCTGTACTGCACAGCTTGGGAACCACTTCGCTGGTCTGTGCAGCCACACTAGTGGAATCCCTGGGGGCATTTCTTTTTTTGTTGTTGTTGTTTTGTTTTGTTTTTTCTCTCTCTCTTTTCCTTTTTGTCTGTCTTCATTTCTGTTTATCATCTCTCTATATTTAACATCTTTTCCTGTCTCCTCAATACCTGGCACTGTGTGACATCTCTATCCCTTCTAGCCAGGCTGTACTTTGTGGCCTGGAAGCCATTTCCCTGTTTTCATGGTGGCACTGTTGGGATCCCTAGGGACTTTTCTTTTTTTTCTTTTTCCTTTTTGTTTTTCTTCATTTCAAGCTCAATCATCTCTCCACTCCAACAGCAAACTTCCTTAACATTCTTTTTTGTTTGTTTTTGGCTCCTGTTTCTCTCTCCCCTCTCTCCTCCTTCCCATACTCATCTTAGCTGTAGGCATCACAGTCTCTCCCCTCCTTCCTGCCTACATGCACTGTGCAGTTAACATCACACCCTTGAGCAGCACAAGCAAAACCTATCAGAACCTGCCCTGCACTGATTCCTGGCCCACCCTGTTGGCCTAGTACATGCCACAAACACCCCATCCCAGCCCCTCCCCTTCAACGGGATCTGCCTTGCAGCAGCATAGCTGAGCAACTGGCCCTGCCCATTGGACAAGGACATGAAAAGTATTGTGCCACAGACTAGCAAACAAAAAAGAACGCATAGCCCACCTGCTCTGATAAAACCAAATAAAACAAAAAAGCAGGATGAAACAAACAAATCTACAATAAATAAATGAAGAAAATAACTACTGAATGTCTTGAAGACAGCAGACAATATCAAAATATATATATTAAAAAAAAAAGGACAGGATGATTCCAATAGGTGTCCAAAATAAAACACCAGCTGACTTTCCAGTAGAAGAAAAAGAACTAGAACTAACTGATAGAGAATTCAAATCTCTAATATTCAGAGCTATCCAAGAGTTGAAGCAAAAAGCAGACAAAAATGAGGAAAATTAGACAAATTCATGAAAAAGGCAGACAAATTCATGGAAAACACAGACTGAAAAATGGAAGAATTCAGGAAAATAATACAGGAACAAAATTTCAAAATAAATTCACAACTAGAAATCATATAAAAACAACAATTTGAAATCCAAAAGATAAACAACAAGATTTCAGAAATGGACAGTGTCATAGAAGGGCTGAGGAGAAGATTTGAAACGGTGGAAGACAGGATCAGCAAAACTGAAGACAAATGCTTGCATACAACTCTGAGGAAAAATCAGACAAAAGAACCAAGAAAAATGAAGAAACCCTGAGAATTATGTGGGATACAATCAAAAGCAAAAATCTGTGAGTGATCTGAGTTCCAGAATGCAGGGAGAAAATGGAAAGCACAGAGAGGATCACTGAAGAATTGCTGACAGAAAAGTTCCCCAATATCATGAAAGATGAAAGCTGACCATCTAAGAAGCTCAACGAACCCTGTATAGGATAGACCCCAAAAGAAAATCACCAAGACATATCATAATCACACTCGCTAAAACCAAAGACAAACAAAGAAAGAATCTTGAAAGCAGCTCGGGAAAAACAAAAAGTTACATACAGAGGAGAAACAATAAGACTAAACTCTGATAATTCAGTAGAAACCATGCAGGCAAGAAGGCAACAGGATGACATATATAAAACTGTGAAAGAAAAAAATTGCCAGCCAAGAATAATATATCCAGCAAAACTCTCATTCAAATATGATGGTGAAATTAGGACATTTCCAGATAAACAGAAATTAAGGGACTATGTAAAAACCAAACATACAAGAATTAATAAGGGAGTCCTTTGGGCTGAGAACAAACATCAGATCACAGCCTGAATCTAGGACGCAAGATTGTACTAGCCAGATACCAACCTAGGAAATGAAATCTCAAGGACTATCCAAAACCAAAAGAATTACAACAGGGAACCAGAGAGGTTAATCCATAAATGACAACAAAGTAAGAACAATAAAAGAGGGAATAAATAGTGTAACTATAGAACTTTTTAATGGAGAGGAAGGCAAGGCGCCACCAAGTAATAATAGAGTGGTTCAAAACTAGGAAGACAAGGAAAAATTTCAAGGTAACCACAAAGAAAGTTAACAAACCTACTCATCAAAATAAAGAAGAAAAACGTAAAGTCTCAATAAAAACAAATCTACAAAAACAAAAGAAATTTAAAAAAATCCACAAACAAAAGGAATTCAGCACAGGAGAGTAAGAGGAACAAAGAAAACATCTGCACCACAAAAAAAAGCACTACAAAATAACAGCAATAAACTCACACCTATCAACAATTACACTGAATATAAATGGCCTAAATGCACCCATAAAGAGACAGAGAGTGACAGAATGGATAGAAAAAAACAGGATCCAACAATATGCTGTCTACAAGAGACACACCTCAGAAACAAAGACAAAAAATTTATTAAAAATAAAAGGATGGAAAAAAATATGTCAAGCAAACAGCTACCAAAAAAGAGCAGGACTGGAAATACTAATCTCCGATAAAATAGACTTTAAAACAAAATCTACCATAAAAGACAAAGAAGGTCACTATATCATGATTAAAGGGATGATCCACCATAAAGACATAATCATAATAAACAACTACGCACCCAATGACAGGGCTCCAAAATACATAAAACAAACTCTAACAGCACTGAAAAGAGAAACTGACAGTTCCACAATAATAGTAGGAGACATCAACACACCACTCTCAGTAAGGGACAGAACACCTAGAAAGAAACTCAACAAATATATAGACAACCTAAAAGGCACAATCAGACAACTTGACCTCATAGACACATACAGAACACTCCACTGAACAGCTGCAAAGTACATATTCTTTTCCAAAGCACATGGAATGTTCTCCAAAACAGATCACATCTTAGGCCACAGAGCAACCCTCAATAAAATCCAAAACATTGAGATAATACAAAGTATCTTCTCTGACGACAACGGCATCAAGGAAGAAATTAACGACAGGAAGAGCAAAGAAAAAAATCACTTACATGGAAATTTTATAACACCCTGCTTAAAAACCACTGGGTAATAGAAGAAATCAGAGATGAAATCAAAAAATTCCTAGAATCAAAGGAGAATGAAAACACATCATACCAAAACCTTTGGGACACAGCAAAGGCAGTCCTCAGAGGGCAATTTATAGCAATAGATGCACATATCAAAAAAGAA
>NW_004444183.1:1667729-1690247 GCF_000243295.1 Trichechus manatus latirostris
AGCCAATAGAATTCAGTATCATATCAAAAAAATAATACATCACAACCAAGTGGGATTCATACCAGGTATGCAAGAATGGTTCAACATTAGAAAATCAATCAACCACATAATAAACTACGTAAACAAAAGAATCGCATGATCATCTTAATCAACGCAGAAAAGGCGTTCAACAAAGTCCAACACCCATTCCTGATAAAAACTCAGTAAAATAGGTATAGAAGGGAAATTTCTCAACATAATAAAGGGTATCTATGCAAAACCAACAGCCAACATCATTTTTAATGGAGAGAGGCTAAAAACATTCCCCTTGAGAACAAAAACAAGACACGGATGACGTTTATCACCACTCCTATTTAATAATGTGCTGAAAGTCCTAGCTAGAGCAATAAGGCAAGAAAAAGAAATAAAAGGCATCCAAACTGGTAATGAAGAAGTTAAACTGTCCCTATTTGCGAATGATATAATACTATACACAGAAAACCCTAAAGACTCCATGAGAAAACTACTGGAACTAATATAAAGTGTCTTAGTCATCCAGTGCTGCTATAACAGAAATACCACAAGTGGATTGCTTTAATAAAGAGAAATTTATTTTCTTACAGTCTAGTAAGCTAGAAGTCCAAATTCAGGGTGTCAGCTCCAGGGGAAGGCTTTTTCTCTCCGTCAGCTCTGGAGGAAGGTCCTTCTTGTCAATCTTCCCTTGGACTAGGAGATTCTCTGCTTAGGAACCCTGGGTCCAAAGGATGCAGTCTGCTCCCAGCACTGCTTTCTTGGTGGTATGAGGTCCCCCATCTCTCTGCTCGCTTCTGTCTTTTATATCTCGAAAGAGATTGGCTTAAGACACTATCTAATCTTGTAGACCTCATCAATATAACTGCCGCTAATCCATCTTATTATGTCATAATGATAGAATTTGCAACACACAGGGAAATCACATCAAATGACAAAATGGTAGACAATCATACAATACTGGGAATCATGACCTAGCCAAGTTTACAGATATTTTTGGGGGACACAATTCAATCCATGACAGAAAGATTTAGCAGAGGAGCAGGATACAAGATAAACATACAAAAATCAGTTGGATTCCTATACGCCAAAAAAGAGAACAATGAGAAGGCAATCAGGAAAACAATACCATTTATAATAGCCCCTAAAAAAATAAAATACATATGAATAAATCTAACCAGGTTGTAAAAGACCTATACAAAGAAAACTACAAAACATTACCGCAAAAAACCAAAAGAGATCTACATAAATGGAAAAACATACCCCGCTCATGGATAGGTAGACACAACATTGAGAAAATGACAATTCTACCCAAAGCGATATACAAATACAATGCAATCCCGATCCAAATACCAACGACATTCTTTACACAGATGGAAAAACTAATCATTAACTTTATATGGAAAGGGAAGAAGCCCCAGATAAGTAAAGCACTATTGAACAAGAAGAATAAAGTAGGAGGACTTGCACTATCTGACCTCAGAACCTGCTATACAGCTACAGTAGTCAAAACAGCCTGGTACTGGTACAACAACAGATACATTGACCAATGGAACAGAATTGAGAAGTCAGATGTAAGTCCATCCACCTATGGTCACCTGATCTTCGACAAGGGCCCAAAGTCCATCAAATGGGCAAAAGACAGCCTTTTTAACAAATGGTGCTGGCAAAACTGGATGTCCATCTGCAAAAAAATGAAACAAGACCCATACCTCACCCCATACACAAAAAATAATTCAAAATGGATCAAAGACCTAAACATAAAGCCAAAAACTATAAAGATCATAGAAGAAAAAATAGGATCAATGCTACAGGCCCTAATACACGGCATTAACAGGATATAAATCCTAACCAATAACACGCAAACTCCAGAAGATAGGCTAGAAAACTGGGATCTTCTAAAAATGAAACACTTATACTCATCAGAAGATTTTACCAAAAGAGTAAAAAGAGAATCTACAGACTGGGAAAAAGTTTTTGGCTATGACAAATCAGGCAAAGGTCTAATCTCTAAAATCTACAAGAAAATGTAATACCTCTACAATAAAAAGACAAATAATCCAATTAAAAAATGGGCAAAGGAAATGAACAGATACTTCACCAAAGAAGACATTCAAGCAGCCAACAGACACATGAAGAAATGCTTGTGATCACCAGCCATTAGAGAAATGCAAATCAAAACCACAGTGAGATACCATCTCACCCCAGCATTACCAGCACAAATCAAAAAAACTGGAAATAAAAAATGTTGGGGAGGCTGCAGAGAGATTGGAACTCTTATGCACAGCTGGAGGGAATGCAAAATGTTACAACCATTTTGGAAAACAATATGGTGCATCCTTAGAAAGCTAGAAATAGAAATACCATATGATCCAGCAATCCCACTCCTAGGAATATATCCTAGAGAAATAAAAGTCATCACACGAATAGACATATGCACACCCATGTTCATTGCAGCATTGTCCACAATAGCAGTAAGATAGAAGCAACCTAGATGCCCATCAATAGATGAACGGATAAACAAACATGGTACATACACAAAATGGGTATTATGCAACAATAAAGAACAATGATGAATCTGCCAAGCATCTCATAACATGTGTGAATCTGGAAGACATTTATGCTGAGTGAAATAAGTAAATCACAAAAGGACAAATATTGTATGAGACCACTACTGTAAAAACTCTTGAAAAGGTTTATACACAAAAAGAAACAATCTTTGATGGTTATGAGGGCGAGGAGGGGTAGGGGGAAACTAAATAGACAATAGACAATGGTGAAGGGTAAGACAGTACACGATACTGGGGAAGCCAGCATAACTTGTACAAGGCAAGGTAATGGAAGCTACATAGACACTTCCAAACTCCCTGAGGGACCAGATTGCTGAGTGGAGGGATGTGGGGACCATAGTCTCGGGGAACATCTAGCTAGGTTGACATAACATAGTTTTTAAAGAAAATGTTCTACATTCTACCTTGGTGAGTAGCGTCTGGGATCTTAAAAGCTTGTGAGCAGCCATCTAAGATACTCCACTGGTCTCACCCCTTCGGCAGCAAGGGAGAATGAAGAAAACAAGATAGAAGTGAAAGATTAGTCCAAAGGACTAATGGACCAGAGCTACCACAGCCTCCACCAGACCGAGTCCAGTACAACTAGATGATGCCCGGCTACCACCACTGACTGATCAGACAGGGATCACAATAGAGGGTCCTGGGCAAAGCTGGAGAAAAATGTAGAATAAAATTCTAACTCACAAAAAAAGACCAGACTTACTGGTTTGACAGAGACTGGAGAAACCCTGAGAGTATGGCCCCCGGACACCCAAGTAGCTCAGTAATGAAGTCATTCCCAAGGTTCACCTTTCAGCCAAAGATTAGACAGGCCCGTAAAACAAAATGAGACTAATGGGGCACAACAGCCCGGGGACAAGGACTGGAAGGCAGGAGGGGCCAGGAAAGCTGGTAAAAGGGAACTCAAGGTAGAGAAGGGAGAGTGTTGACATGTGGTGTTGTTAACCAATGTCGTAAAACAATATGTGTACTAACTGTTTAATGAGAAACTACTTGTTCTGTAAACCTTCATCTAAAGTACAATAAAAAATAAAGAAACAAATTTTAAAAAAAGAAATTATTGAATGCTTTGATTTTTTAAAACACAGTTCCTTTATTTTACAAATTAGAGAACTCCGTAAAAATGAAGTAACAGTCTTCAACAAGTAAATGCAACATGAAATAATAACAAAGCTTCCCTGATAAACTGTGACAGTAAAAATCCTTTCCACAAACATTGTCATTTAATCCTCACAACCTATTATGAAGTCCCACCACCTGTATGTCAGTTTGTCATAATGTGGTGGCTTTCATGTTACTATGGTGCTAGAAGCTATGCCACCAGTATTTCAAATACCAGCAGGGTCACCCATGGTGGACAAATTTCAATGGATCTTCCAGACTATAACAGACTAGCAAGAAAGACCTGGAAATCTAATTCTAATCTAAATTAGCCAATCTAATCTAAATTAGCCAATAAAAACACGATGGATAACAGAATATTGTCTGAGACTTCAACTCACTTACTTTGGATGTGTTATCAGGAGGAATCAATCACTGGAAAGGACATAATGTTTGGTAAAGTGGAGGGCCAACAAAGGTGAGGAAAACCCTCAATGAGATGGATTGACACAGTAGCCACAACAATGGACTGAAAAACACCAACAATCGTGCAGATCGTTCAGGACCAGGCAATATTTTGTTCAGTTATACATAAGGTCACCATGAGTCAGAGTCATGTCAACTGCAACTAACAACACAATGAAGTCTGAGTAGGTTCAACAAATGTTTATTGATAAACAAAATAAATTCAATGCTTTAAGATCCCAGTCTATTTAAAAATGAAGAATGAGACTGAAGTATTTAAGTGAATTTTCTAAAAGCCAGTGGTCTGATAATGGCAGAGCCCAACGTAGAGCCCAGATGGCCATCTTTGGTCCAGGTCATCTTCTGCTACATACAACTCTCACACTTGACTGAAATCTCCCCTTTTAAAGTATGGCCTTCAACTCAAACGAGTCAGGACTCTGAAAACACGGCAAGAAACCAGTTATTATTTCTCTGTCAAGGTCTCTCCTATTAAAGGTTAAAAATGACCTCTGCAACCTGTGAAACATGATTCAAGCTCTCCTGCTCACCCAGACATGAGAATTTCCAGGCAACCATAGAATTATCAGATTATAGAGACTGATGTAATTCAAGATGAATTTCCCCTGTAATAATAAGCTGGTTTTATGTTCTTCTTTTAGTTATTATTTCAAAAGCACATCAATTTGCTTTTAACTGCATTATGAACTCTTATTAACATAAGATATGTTTGTAGCAAAAAAATAAATAGAAAAACACATGATTAAATATGGATTCATGTCTTTGTGAAAGAGAGAGAACAAAGAGAAAATTCCAGCACACCTGGGGAATCTTAGCGTTGTAACAGAAGTTGGGTGGAGAGCAATTTCCTCCTTCCTGAGTCCAGTTTATTCTTTAGTCTTTTATCAGGTAATGCTTGACTTTGCCGCTGTGGGAGAGGCGTTTTGAAGGAAAGGGGGACACAGAAGATTAGAATGAAGGAGGACAAGAGAAGTTCACTTGGTAGAGATGACCGAACTTCCTTCTCAGTCCACAGATCAGCAAAAAGAACAACTCTACCAATGGTCAGGAACAAAATGTTGCACCTAGAGACAGCCACGGGATTCCCATGAAAGCCTTGAGGATGCCAGATGTGAGAGGGGTTCAGAAAGGGCTCAGGCACACATCTTCAGATTGCATATGAGGAAACTCAGACTCAATGAGAATTGCCATGAATCACAATGCTTTTCAAGTTGTGTGTCCTTGGGAAAATCATCTTCTAAATGGGATTATAATATTATTCACCTAATAGAGTTGATGTGAGAATTAGTCAAGAGAGTTCATGTAAAATGCTTAGCACAGAGTCCAGCACCTAGCTCTCTGTAAATAAAAACTAAAGAGTAGTAGTAATAGTAAGGGAAACTCTGGAATATGCATTTTCAGCATAAGAGCTACAGGAATCAGAAAGCTACATAAAGCAATGTGACTTTTGTTTCAACTGCAATTTATGCTAATTTTTACTTATTGATTAACAAGCAAGACAAGTTCTTATTGAATTAGAATTATTTCTTAAGGCAACCACATCAAAATGCAGAAATCTTTCCCCTAAGATAGCTGGTCAGGTGTTTGCAAGGAGAGTCTGCAAGGATGAAGTGGCCTTTGAAACCTATATTATGACTGGCTAGGATCTGAAGGAGACTGAAAGTATGAGAAATTTCAATTTAAAGAAAGAGAACAGAAATTTCTTTGGGACTTTCTTTAGGTCTATTAAAAAAAAACAATAAAAAATAAACACCTCAGACCAGCAATAATAGCTATAATTACTTAATAGAATTTCAGAATCTTTGTCTCCAATACACTTCTACTCTTGGTTTCCCCAGCTTGCCTCTCACCAGGGCTTTTCAACCAAGTCCCAAAGTGAAGAGGTTATGTGGTTATTTTCAGGATAAGCTATTGAAGGAGGACCTGGAGTGACTAGATCCCACTCCATAGTCTATCTTGTGGTAGGAGAAGGAATCCCAAGTAATAGAGTGAGGGACCCTGAGAAGCACAGTTAGATACCATCAGTTAATACAAATTCTAAGCATTTGATAAATCTCTTCTAAAATATCAACACAAAGAGATCATCTAACCAATATTTGACAGCTTTTGATCTAAGAAATTTCTTTTTGTGGCCTTAGTTTTTCATTAACCCAGAAAAATTTTCAGATATTTTTTTAAACTAACCATAAAAATGATAAAAGAAAACACTTCTATTAAAAGAAATTAATTGGTTTGAACAAGGGTTCTGAGTCTATTCAATGAGGACAGAATAAAAGAATAATATCTTCAACAAATGTTACTGGGATCACTGGATCTCCACATGCAAAAGAAAGAAGTTGGATCCATACCTCACACCATATACAAAACTTAACCCAAAATAGTTCAATGATCTAAATATAAAAACTGAAATAATAAAACTCTTAGAAATGAACATATGGGTAAAATTTCAAGACATTTTTTTGACAATGGATTCTTAGATATGGCATCAAAAGCACAAACAACTGAAAAAAAAAATAGAGTGGACTTCATCAAAATTAAAAAACAACTTTTGTGCATCAAACAACTTTATGAAAAAAGTGAAGAGACGACCCATAAAATGGGAGAAAATACTTGGGAAACATATATCTGATAAGGGTTTAATATCCAGAATATATAGGGAACTCATACAACTCAACAACAGAAAGACAAAAAATTAAAAATTAGGTAAAGGATTTTAATAGACATTTATTTACAGAAGGTATACACATGGCAAATAGGCACATTAAAAGATGTGCAAGGTCATTAGTCATCAAAGAAATGCAAATCAAAGCCACAATGAGATAACATCTCATGTGCACTAGGATGGTTATTGTTATAGATTCAGTTGTGTCTCTCAAAAACATGTATTGTAAATCTTTACCCCTATAGCTGTAGTTCTAACTCCATTTGGGACTGGGTTTTCTTTGTTGGAGCTCTGGTGGCACAACTGGTTAAGTGCTACAACTGCTAACCAAAAGGTCGGCAACTGGAATCCACCAGCCCCTCCTTGGAAACATTACGGGGCAGTTCTACTCTATGAGTTGAGATCAACTCGATGGCAACCTGTTTGGGATTTTTTGTTTTGTTTTCTTTGTTATGTTAATGAGGCAGTATTAGTGTAGGGTGTCAGACTGTTTTGAGTTATAAAAGAGCAGACTGAACAAGCAACAAGCAAGTAGAGATGGGGGGCTGACAGATGCCTTACCACATGAGATCATCAAGGAATCAAGAAACAGAAGCTGAAAAGAGACAAGGACCTTCCCCCAGAGCCAACAGAGAGAAAAAGCCTTCCCCTAGAGCCAGCGCCTGAATCCAGACTGCTAGCCTCCTAAACTGTGAGAAAACAAATTTCCGTTTGTTAAAGCCACCCGCTTGTGGTATTTCTGTTATAGTAGCACTAAATAACTAAGACAGCTATTACCGGAAAAAACATAAACTGACAAGTGCTGGTGAGGATGTGGAGAAATTAGAACCCCCATCCGCTGCTGGTGAGAATGTAAAATGGTGTAGCCACTGTGGAAAAGAGTTTGACAGTTCCTCAAAAAATTTAAATATAGAATTATGTTTAATTCCTAGATATATACCCAAAAGACTTTAAAGCAGGGACTCAAACAAGTACATATACGCCAGTGTTCATTGCAGCATGATTCACAAAAGCGAAAAGGTAGAAACAGCCTACCTAAATATCCGGAACATACAATATAAATGTATAAACAAAATGTGCTACATACACGCAATGAAATATTATTCAGCCATAAAGAGAAATGAAGGTCTAATACATGCTATGACATATATGAAACTTGACAACATTATGCTGAATGAAATAAGTCAGACACAAAAGGACATATATGATTCCACTTATATGAAATATCTAGAATAGACAAATACATAAAGACAAAAGTTTATTAGTAGTTATCACGGGATGGATGGAGGGGAGAATGGGAGTTATTGCTTAAAATAATAAATAGTAAAAAAAAAAATGGACAAATGACAAACTCAAGAAAGAGTAATCACAGCTCATATCTAGACAGAGTTTGATTCCTTAGTATGTAAAGACTCCCTAGAAACAGAAGAAAAAGAACTACTCAAAAGAAAAATAAATATTTCACAGGGGGAAAAAAGTATAAACTACATATTATCAACCCATTTAGGTAGACTCAATTCTGACTCATTTTGACCTCGTGTGTGTCAGAGTAGAAAAATGCCATTAAAACTGCACTGAGGGACTGGCCTAAGAGGACTGGAGAGATTGTTAAATATGACCAGCACAGGGATAGGATACTCACTGGCCCAAGGACCAATGACCCACATATGACACAAACAAGAGTAGAAGGAGAGGCAGAGGGCAAGAGAGAGAAAGACTGAGGGAAGGGTTCAGAAGTGTTTCTATCAGAGACAGAAAAAGGAGGCAGGAAGGGCACCAAAAATTGAAGGGCTGGAAATACGGAAGAGTAGGGGACATGTTTCCTGGCTCTGAGTCACAAGGTCACAATTATTTCAATGCCAATTTTCAATATGCATGATTAATGTATACACAAGGGACCTGAACTAAATTATGGTTACACAGTTGAGTGATAATTTTATAAACTTGAGGATGTACATTAAAAAGAGAAAAAACAAAGGTTCATAGTTGAGAGATAACAATCCTCTCCATAGAGGGGAATTTGGAAAAGACCATCAAAATCAAAGATGTATTTACTCTTCACCCAGCAATCCTTCTTCCAGAAATCACTATTACAGATAAATATACATCAGTATGAAATTGCATGAACCATTAGAAAAGTACAACAAAGTGGTATAGCTAATAAGTCAGCAGTAGATAGAAAATGGAATAATAAGAAATAATCAATTTACATATAAAGTCGAGAAAGAGAAAAATCAGAGCAAAGAACAGCTAGCCAAAACAGAAAACAAGCTGCAACATTTAAACCCAATACATTAAAGTTAGAGGGCAGTTGTGGTTCAGTGGTAAAAGTCATGCCTTCCATGTGAGAGCCCCAGGTTCGACTCCCGGCAAACACACCTCAGGCACAGCCACCACCTGTCAGTGGAGACTTGTGTGGTGCTATGTTGTTGAACAGGTTCCAGCAGAGCTTCCAAACTAAGACACACTAAGAAGAAAGGCCTGGTGATCTACTTCTGAATATCAACCAAGGAAAACTCTATGGATCACAGCAGTCCAATCCCCAACTAATCATGGGGAGGGTCTAGACAGCATTTTATTCATTGCACAGGGGGTCACCATGAGTTGCAGACTGACTCAACAGCAACTAAAAACAACAACAACCATTAAAAGACAGAGAGTGTCATCCCACCTGAATTTAGAGACCATCTCAAGACTAGATTTGACACATTGAACACTAATCACCAAAGACCAGACAAGTTGTGGGATGACACCAAGGTGATTGTTCATTAAAAAATAGGAAAGAAATAAAAAACCAAAATGGATGTCAGAAGAGACTCTGAAACTTGCTCTTGAACATGGAGTAGCTAAAGCAAATGGAAGAAATGACGAAGTAAAAGAGCTGAACAGAAGATTTCAAAGGATGACTTGAGAAGACAAAGTATTATAATGAAGTGTGCAAAAACCTGTTGATGCTTCTAGATGCCAGAAAAGCCTTTTTTTTTTTTTTGAGAAACAAGAATCAAATTGCTAGTTGCTTTTGATGGTGGCTGCTTTTGAAAAACAAAGAGGATTCAGCTGCTCTGAAAGGAGCCTGGAATAGAGAGAATGATAAAATAGAGACTATAAAGCATGGAAGACACTCAAAAGAGTGTCTAAAGAGTGAAAATCAAGTGCACAGCTGATAAGTGAGGCCACAGCAGGCTGTTACCAAACACTATAGAGAACATGACAGTCGTGGAGAAAGAGGAAGAGATGGTAAAATAACCCTCAAGAGATCTAGGTGCACTTAAGAATGGAGAAAATAAAGAAAAATATTAATGATAATGAAGTGGGAAAAGCAGGAAATCACTGGGAATAGCTACAAAGAGAATATTTTCGGAAGTTGAAAGTCTAAATCTATACCCAACACACAAAGCATCAGATGTTGTAGGCTAACAGTGAAGAATGCTCTGGAACAGGCCCTGTCAATTAGCCTGCTGACAATTGCCAACAGTGAAAAGAGAAGTGAGGGGCATATTTGGACAGCACATTAGGATTATTTGCTGCCTTGTCAGCTCCAACTCATAGCAAGTTTATGTATAACAGAACGAAACATTGCTTGGTTCTGTGCCATCCTCATGATCGCTGGTATGTTTGAGCCCATTGTTGTAACTATTGTGTCAATCTATATCGCTGATGATTTCCCTTGTTTTCACTGGCCCTCTACTTTACCAAACATGACGCCCTTTTCTAGAGATTGCTCTTTCCTGTTGATGTGTCCAAAAAATCAGAGCCAAAGTCCCACCATTCTCACTTTTAAGGAGTATTCTAGTTGTATATCTTCTCAGACTGATTAGTTTCACTTAAAACAAACTAGGAAAGATTCCTTACGCTGTGTATGAATATCTACATAATCTGTTGTCAGTAATGATTCATATTTTTACTCTGAAATCCTTTTGTTAAAGGTTGAGGGGAAGCCCTCTAACAAAGCCAGGGATAAGGAGGTTGATTTTTACAATCATAACCTAGATTAGATGAAATTTAGGATTTCTGCCCAAAGTGAAATTCTCTCAAGGAATTATAAAGTTCATGGTAATTCACAAGCTAAATTAACCATGATAACATCACTATGAAAACAGATGGAAAACGACGGGTGGAGTGGCCTGGGTCAGAAACCAGGGACAAGCTTGACAGGGCACTGCTTGGCTCTTTTCTTGTTTTCTCATGCTCACTTTTCCCTTTTTTCTCATTTCTTCCAAAAGTCTTTCTTTCTTTCATTTTGCATTTCTCACCCCTAATCGACACTGAGTGGCATTTCAGCCTTTGACTATCAAAGTCAAGGGCTTTGTGATGCTGACTATAATTATCGCACAGACCATCCTTCTCAGAATGTGGTCTGAAGACCTGCAGTAGGTTCAATTTATAATCCCTGAGTTTCAACAAGTTGCTGTGGCAGAAACAGAGAAACAGAGAAAAAAGATAGTTACTTTCTGACATCGAAAAATATTTTATTATTGTTATAGCCATAGTAATAAGGATTTGTTATTAGCTTCCTTGACTGAATGCCTCTGTGCCCTGCACTGTGCTAGACTATTTTATGTACTGTGTCTTTAATATTCACAACTCTTGAAGTAGGTAAGTGAGGTAACTAAAATTCGGAGAAGTTATTTGCAGGAGTCCCTGAGTGATGCAAATAGTTAATGTGGTCTGCTACTGTCTTAGTCATCTAGTGCTGCTATAACAAAAATACCGCAAGTGGATGGCTTTTAACAACGAGAAATTTATTCTCTAGTAGGCTACAAGTCCAAATTCAAGGCATCAGCTCCAGGGAATGCTTTCTGTCTCTGTCAGCTCTGGAGGAAGGTCCTTGTGATGCATTAGTCTCCCCTTGGTCTGGGAGCATCTCAGCGCAGGAACCTCAGGTTCAAAGGACATGCTCTGCTCCCAGCACTACTTTCTTGGTGGTATGAGGTCCCCAACTCTCTGCTTGCTTCTCTTTCCTTTTATCTCTTACAAGAGATAAAAGGTGGTACAGTCCACACCCCAGGGAAACTCCCTTGACATTGAATCCAGGGATGTGACCCTAGTAACGGTGTTATAATCCCACCCTAATCCTCTTTAACATAAAATTACAATCACAAAATGGAGGACAACCACACAATACTGGGAATCATGGTCCAGCCAAATTGATACACACATTTTTTGGGGAACATAATTCAATCCATGACTGCTACTAACCAAGAATTTGTAGGTTCCAGTCCCCTCAGCGGTACCTTGAAAGAAAGGCCTGGAGTTCTACTGAAAAATCAGCCATTGAAAACCCTGTTGAGCACATTTCTACAATGACAAACATGGGGTCACCATGACTCAGAATCTACTCAATCACAATGAGTAAGTTCAATATTTTGCACAAAATCACAGAACTAAAAGGTAGCAGAGCCAGTATTGTTTGGCTCCAAAGCCCATCTCTTTCCACTCCAACATCGTTTAAATTTTTCATTCCAAGTAAGGAAGAGACATAAGAAAGGCCTGAACTTGAAATGTTGATGAGACTCAAGTTCTTCTAAAGCTTCCCAGAAACATATAGCATTGCATCCTTTCTCTTTCCACACACACACAGACAGCACACACACACACACAAAATCATTAAACTTTTCATGGTTATTGTTTTACACTATTTCCAAATGATTATTTTAATATCATACTTTTACACTTCGCATCTCAAAAAAGATGTAAGCACCACTTACAAATATTGTACCAGATGTACGCAAAATTATCTGGAAACGTGTAAATTTCTTCTTGTAGTTTAAAGTTGAAAGATGAAGATCATGTATTTTAAGATGTTTTACATATAAATATCTTAGGTTGTTCAGTACTATTAAGAGTAGGTAAAACCAAAGCTAGATCATTCAGAAATGATAAATACAATCAAACTAGCACGATCAATCAGTCACTTCCTTGCATCCCTAACTCCACTTGAGAGAAGTTTCCAGAGCATTCAGGATTCTCCAAGTTAACCCCCATTCTCTTTGACACTCTTGCAAGAATTACTTCCTGCTCTTTCTCTGTTTTGCCTTCAAGGTCAATTAAGGCCTTAGCAACCACAGGCATGGTTTAGCTTTGAGAGAATCCTAGCAGGAAATTTAGCTGTCATCTAGTTCATTTAGGGATTTACACAGAGAATTAAGAGATGGCTGATGACCGCTTTCATTTTATCTCAGCTGAGAAGAGGATCCTGGCCAACTAATAGCACACTAGGGAAAACTCAGCAGTGGTTCGGTAAGTACTTGATCTGGGGTATCGGGACCAATGAAAAGTTGGTTAAGTAAGTGATTTTGAGATCAAAGTTTTAACCTACCGAAGATAAACTATGAAATGCAAATAGATTTTGCTAGTCAGCGCTTTCTCTGTGATTCTTAAAACAGCAGTGGAAAGACTTCCTACTGGAAAATATCCGTTAGTTGGAGCCATTATTATGTGAGTCTGAAAAATTGTTTTCTTTTAGCTCTAAATTCTGTACTTCTCAGAATCTCTGACCTGTCGCAAACAATTGACATTTTACTGAAAGACCATGCCTGGCCGATGCACCAGCTTCCCATGTCTTCTGAGAGGGTTTCTCTCTTACCGAAAAAGGTGCTCAGAGTATCGCTCATAGCTGGTATTCCTGCACTGTGACCCGGTGTTGCAAAGAAGGCCTTGGACAAAGGGGAAAACACCCCGGCTCGGCAGGTCCCGGGCTTGCAAGTAACCTGGAAGAAGAAATGAATCCTTAAAACCTCTGCCAAAATTTATACAGGTAGTCCCCTATGTATTCCAGTTATGGCAAACTGCACTTACAACTATTGGTTCTGTCTTTTTGGTTTTCTTTTCTTTTTTTGTACATCTTATGGTTAGTAATATGTACTACATACAATGTTGCAGTGGGTAATTTGCTGATGTTATCATTCTCAGATGTTTATTGGCAGATGTTCATTGCTGTGATTTACTGTTGAAAACATTGCTGTGTAGCAGGTTATGAAAACTAGGGAGAAAAAGGTATTTGACTTACTTCAGCACCGACTTACGATGGAGTCTGCCGAATGGAACCCTGTTGTAAGTCAGGGACTACTTGTATTTATGATGGCCTATATTCTTATGTACCAAATTGAGTTGGGAAAGTTTATCTATTTACTAGGTTTAGCATACATCTGTGAATATCATTCTTAAAAGAAAAAGTCTAAAACGATGCCTGTGGGCACATACTCCCGAAATATTACTATTATGAATTTTTTTTTTTTTTTAAACTGTTGCTGTAGAGTAGCGACTCTATAGGACAGAGTAGAACTGCCCCATAGGGTTTCCAAGGAGCAGCTGGTGGATTTGAACTGCTTACCTTTTGGTCAGCAGCAGAGCTCTTAACCACTGCACTACCAGGGCTCTGTGGTAATATAAAGAACTCAGACTTCAAGAGTTTATAAACAGCAGATGAGACAAAGCTGCATTTTTTTATTCAGAGGTTTGTAATTCAAAAAGTATAATTAAAAGTGAAACTTACAACTCTCTCTATGTCTAGGAGGTTCTTGAAAACGAAGTATCGTCAGAATCATGAACAGGATACATGGCCAGAGAAATTCAGCCAGGAAGAGAACCTGGGGAATTTTACAAAAAAAGGCTGCACTTGAATAAATTGCAAAGCATTATGGTATCTCATCTCTTGAAGGCAAACAATCCCTTGTAAAGGAAGTCATTGTCATCCCTACTGTGTACTATGTAAGGATGACAGGGTCCCCTCTTAGAATAAATCATTCATGACAGGGGCCCCCAGAGAAGGCCTCAGTTCATTTGCCACAGTGTCCACATCTGTGACTGTCAGCTTTCTCGTTCTTCCACCAGTCCCGGCATCTGCCCCCTTCCTTTTTCCTCCACGTTTTTATTTACTGCCCTTATAACAGTAAAGAAATTAAAGAACTTTACCCATATTTCCCACATTACAGTAAATCAGCTTGTCTTCTCTTTCTAAGTTATTTTGCCTTCCTGACTCTTCCATCCAAATAAACATTTTGCCTGAGTTGGTGGTGGCACACGCTTCTTCTAATTTACCTTCATCGTGTGATTGTTTGCCAGTGCTGCCATGGTTCATAACTATTATTTTACTAATTGTATAGCATTCTTACCAAATGGATGTACCATAATTCATAAACCCATTCTGTCAATGAAGATTTTTACATATAAAGAGTTTTTCTCTTGAACTACTTCCTTGAGAGTGGAATAAATTCCCAAAACTAAGATAATTGTGGTGAAATCTCTTGATACACACTAGAAAACAGCTACCCGAAAGGATTGCAATAATTTGCACAACTCTGAAAGTTCAAAGTCAAAAGAAAAAAAAAAAAAAACTACCATTAGTACATGAAATTTATTTATCTGGGAAAGAAATACTATCTGCAAGGTATAGCCAAATTAATTTATCAAAAATGCTTAAAATTCTTAATTATTCTAAGATTATTGTTATTGTCATCATTCTGCATTTGTTTTTATGGTTGATAGTCTTCTGTTGATATCAGCTCAGATCACCGTATAAATACAGTTATTTTATAGCCAGACACAAATGCACAAACAGCCAAAACCCTGCAAGCTAAGAAGACAAGAGTGTTCAAACACTCAAGACGATGTCACGCTGTTTCAGATGTCAAGTTACAATGCTTTGAATGAAAATAAACTTCCAGTTGCTTTAGTCCCTTTACTCTTTAAATTGACACCGCCCTGTCTCACCTGTCCCAGTCCTTCCCTCTAAGGTCCAGCAAACAGATCTAACTGTGACCAGGTGAGTGTCATGTGACCTGAAAGCAGGAAGACAAAACAGGCAGAAAAGGTATTTCAACCCCTGCTGTAATTAAAGAAGAAAAAAATCCCCCACTTTGAAATAGTTCATGAGGAAGTATTCCTTGTTCCGAAAATGCATCATTATGAAACGTTCTCTGACCAAGTGCTGAAACCCAATATCACACATTCTGATAGCAGAGAAAAAGCCTGCAGGAGATTACCCTCTGGTTCAAGGAATCATAAATGAAACCAGAAAGAAAGATCAAGAACTCTCAGGAGACCAAAATTCATTTAAGTCATTTTGTTCATTCTCTGTAACAAATTAATTTATTAGAGTATGGAAGTAGGGGGCGGGAAGGAAGATTCCAGAATTAATTCTGGCTGAATATAAATGTACAAAATAGGAATTGTACCTCATATTAAGCAGTAACTTGATACATTAAGAAGAATGAATACATAATTCGTTGGTAATAACATATGAATGATAGGTTTTTTTTTCATAATAGAGAGGTTTAAAATAAATAGAAAATGATTTATAGACCCAAAACCAGATAACAATTTCTGATATTATAAACAAACAAACTATAAATATGTGTATAGTTAGGAAAAAGTTCCCTGGGTGGCACAAATGGTTTGCACTTGACTATTAACCTAAAGGTTGGCAGTTTGAACTCACCCGTCGATGCCACAGAATAAAGGCCTGGTGATCTGCTTCTGTAAAGATTACAGCCTAGAAAATCCTATGGACCAGTTCTACTCTGTAACACGTGGGGTGGCCATCAGTCAGGATAGACTCAAAGGTAATAGGTTTTCTTTCTTAGTTTGCTTTCATAGTTAGGAAGTTTTAAAGGTACAGAAGGAATATAACCCCCTTTGTTACATGGGATTACTGAGTCAAAGTATATATGATTTTTAATTTGGATAGATGCAACAAAAGGTGCTCAATAAAAGCAGAACCAATCTTTGTTCACTTTAAGCATAGTTTCCATTGTTGTTGTCGTGTGCTAGGTGAATTCCAACTCATAGCAACCATATATGACAGAGTAGAACTGCCCCACAGGGTTTCCTAGGCTGTAATTTTTACCAGAGCAAATAGTCAGGTTTTTTCTACTGAGGAGCAGCTAGTGGGTTCCACCCTCCAACCTCTCGGTTAGCAGTCCCGCGTTTTAACCATTGCCCAGCCAGGGTGCCTTTACATTCTCCATAGCACCTGGGATTAAACTTTTAAATTTTTGTCAAAATTTTGTCAAATTTATGTGCAAAATGCTAAAATTTCTTCAATTATTAAAGTCAAGTATTTCACATAAGTTAAATACATAATAATTCCTGGTCTATAAACTGTCTGTTCTTTCTTGTACCTATTTTTCTATTAAATTCTTTTTTTTAAACTGGCTTGTAAATAATTGTTTCCTTTTTTTAAATAAAAGAATTCAGTCCTTTGTTGGTTTTATGTATTGCAAATACTTTCTCCAATATTTTATTTGTCTTTCTATTATCTAAATCTCTTAAGCAATCAATTTATCAATCTTTTTCATTTAAAGCATTGGATTTTTTTTCCCTATATATAAAGATCACATAATTTTTAAAGGACTCTGTCAAGGTCAAATTAAAATAATCAGTGGCAACTCTGAAATTACCAGTATTTATTTAACAGTCCAGTCAAAATCTCTAGATCAATGGCAAATCTCTAGTGCAAATAGAAATAACGTTGTTAAAAAAATAAAATGCTATATCTTATATTGAGAAGTTTCTCTGAGAATCTTAAAATAAAAATAGACGTCCAATTAAAAATCAAAAACATGAAACAAATCTGATTTTTACAACCCGTTCAATCATTGCCCCTTTTGGAAAGCACAAGTAGGTTAAACTTTCCACTGTTTTGAATTTGAGATTACTCTATTTAAGAGAAAAGCGTCGAAACCCCAGTTCTGCCCTGTCATTGTCCATTGTGAGTGAGTAAATCTACTCCTTTCATGAGACGTCTCTGCAGGGGTGCTTTTTTTATCATATTTTTCTTCTCATATGTCATTGAATCTTGCCTAACATTATTTATCTTATCCCTGTCCCATGGGGATGCCTTCTGGTTAATTTGAGTGCTTAGCTCTGTCTCCCACACTGCAGGACCTTTGGTAGTGGCTTCTTAACACTAGGAATTGGCCAGAGCAAATACTGGCATCAGTGCCACCCAAAGGCAATTAGGAGTAGATACTGCTGAAGGCTCTGCTCTGAAAAACATAATCACCTGGTAAACTGATTAGTGCTTACAAAACATCAGCCACCCTCTCAACAACCACAAAGCCACCCATTCTTCCAGCAGAGTCTCAGAAGGATGCTTGCGCAGGAGAGGGTGAGAGTGCCCAGCTCAACAGCTTGAGTTTCACATCCCCAGGGAGTCTGTCATCATATTTTCACAGATGCCCAGATTCCTGTCCCAGTCTCCACCCCCATACTCTCTAGCAGAAACAGCAATTAAAACTTTTCCTGGGTTACTTCAGTACAGCTGAAATAAGCTGGCATATTTTGAGGTCTTAGTAATACACACATATGAACATATAGACATAAAGCACTCCTGGATAGAAATGGCATACTGAAACTTCCACACAGACTTTTTCTTCTCCCAGATAAAATGTGGGGTTAAAAAAAAGTAGTTAAAGGAGAGAGGGAGCAAGAGAAAAAGAGAAAGATGGAGAGACAACTATCAAATAACCTGTCTTTAACAATTAAGTTAATTAACAATTAACTTAAAAATGTCAAGAAACAAGTTTCTAGAGTTCAGCCCAATAAACAAGCTCAGAATTTCCAAAGTACCTGCATATCCCTGGTTATTCTCCCCAACACCCCCATCTATACAGATAAGCACCCTGAATGGATCTCCTCATCTTCTTTTCCTGCTGGGAATGATCAAATGAAACAAGGAAAGTGAACAATGAGACTGACTCAGTTGGAGAAGCCTCCAGGGCTACAGAGAAATATGAAAAGAATCCAAAGTTTGAGAGCAATTTCCCCAACTAGATGGAGTGAACATGGTATAAAATATTTAACAGAACTTCAAGGAGAGCACAGAGCCCAACAAGTCTAACAAAGATTCCATCCTATCTCAGATGAGTACTCCCACTCATCTCCACTACCACCCCAACAATTGCCACCTGCTATAGAAAACTGGGAGCTCCGGTAACGCAGTCATAAAGAGCTACAGCTGCTGACCAAAAGGTCGCCAGTTTGAATCCACCACCAGCCGCTCCTTGGAAACCCTATGGGGTGGTTCTACTCTGCCCTATAGGGTCGCTAAGAGTCTGAATCAACTCTACTGCAATGGGTTTGGTTTCACACAGGATATGCTTAGAGATCACACAAGAGTTAGAAGGAAAAATCGAACTGGTCTCAGATTTATTGAAAGGAGAGTAAAGACCAAAAATAATTCCTGGGCAGAGCTGGAAAGAGCTGCCCAAGTATGAGTCAGATTGAAAGAAAGACTATGACAGCTATCTAAACATACTGAAGGAAACAAACAAAAAAAGGAAAGTAAAGACAGTCATAAAGCATGACTGAGAAAGAGACATAATTTAAATATGAGAAATAAATTCTTCATAGTTGCTTCATAAAAAGGAATAACTTAATAGGAATAAGCATCCAGAAAACAAGAGCCAAAAAGATAATAAGATGATAAACAAAATAAATGAAAAGGGAGACTAAAGCTATAAAGTGGGAAAATGACAATAACAAAAAAAAATCACTGTGGAACTCTTAAATGATTTTGAAACCATTAAGAGAGAATAAACACAGATTGAATTTCAATTTCTGAAATAGAGCAGAAGTTTGAGATAACACTGACTTTTTCAAAACATTTTACTGTACTTTAGATGAAGGTTTACAGAACGAATTGACTTCTCATTAAACAGTTAGTACACATTGTTTTATGACATTGGTTAACAACCCCACGACATATCAACACTCTCCCTTCTTGACCTTAGGTTCCCCATCACCAGCTTTCCTGTCCCCTCTTGCCTTCTAGTCCTTGCCCTTAGGGTGGCGTGCTCCTTTAGTCTCACTTTGTTTTATGGGCCTGTCTAATCTTTGTCTCAAGGGTGAACTTCAGGAGTGACTTCATTATTGAGCTAAAAGGGTGTCTGGGGCCATACTCTTGGGCTTTCTCCAGTCTCTGTCAGACCAGTAAGTCTAGTCTATTTTTGTGAGTTAGAATTTTGTTCTACATTTTTCTCCAGCTCTGCCTGAGGCCCTCTATTGTGATGCCTGTCAGAGCAGTCAGTGATGGTAGCCAGGCATCATCTAACTGTACTGGACTCAGTCTGGTGGAAGCCGTGGTAGTTGTTGTACATTAGACCATTGGACTCCCCCACATATCTGTCACTTTTTTGTACCGTGGGGGCTTGCTTGTTGCTGTAATGCTGGAAGCTATGCCACTGGTAATCAGATACCAGCAGGGTCACCCATGGTGGACACTTTTCAGCTGAGCTTCTAGACTAAGACAGACTAAGAAGAAGGTTCTGTAGTCTACTTCTGAAAAGAATTAGTGAGTGAAAACCTTATGGGCTAAAGCATAACAATGATTGGAAGGATGGTGCAGGACCAAGCAGTGTTTCGTTCTGTCGTACATAAGGTCACTATGAGTCAGAACTGACAGGACGGCACCTAACAACAACAACTACAAGGTTGCATAGTCAATTATTGTAAGTGCTCTCAATAAGCTGTACACCTGTAAAAAGTTAAATTGGCAAAAATTGTGTGATAGACATATTTACAACAATGAAAAAAAGGAGCAGCTTCTGAGGCTGCTTATGTACAACCAAATGCCTCATGGGATTTCATTCCTTCATTTGGAGGTTTAGGTCATGGTTTCATGGAACATCCCACTAAGTTGGCCTAATAAGTTGTAAGTGCTTCTGTTCTACCTCCTAGTTTGTTGCTTAGAGCTTGGGGTCTTAAAAGTTTGCAAGAGGCCATCCAGTTGATCTCTATTCACCTGGAGCAACAGAGGAAGAAGAAGAGTCAGAAATAGGAGGAGAAAATGAAATGTGTGGCTAATTGCCTCCATGAACAACTGCTTCTTTTGCCATGAGACCGGAGGAACTGGATAGTGCATGGCTACCACAAATGAACATTTTGATCAAAGATTCCATAGAAAATCTTCATCAAAAGGGGGAAAATGGACCTTCTTCACTCCCACTTAGCCTCCTCTGCTTCCCACAACCACAGTTTCTTGGCTGGGAAGCACCCCATTGTCACCTGGATTCCACCCGCCCACACTGGCTGGCTCCCTGAGTGTCTTTTGTTGGTTGCTGGTGTTGCTTTTTTCCGCTTCTTTAGATTTCTTCCTTACCTCTCACCACCTCCCTCTCCTTTCTCTCAAATACCTGGCTCTGTGCACCATCTTTGCTTCTTCCTGAAAGGCTGTGAAGCACCGCTTGACTGTGAAACTGCTTCCTGGTCCATGCCGCCATGGTGATAGGACCCCTGGGGTTTTTTGGTTGTTGCTCTGATTTGTTTGTTTTCTTTTTCTTTTCTTGGCTTGGAAGCCCATTCTAGCCGAGCAGTATGACACAGCTTGGAAGCTACTCTCTTACTCTGTGGAGACGCAAAGAGACACCCCTGGGAGCATTTCTTTTTCTTGTTTTTTTACTTTGTTTTTGATTTTGGTTTCTTTCATTTCTTTGTTTTGTTTTCTTCTCTCTCTTATTCCCTTTTTTTCTTTCTTCATTTCCAGTTTCTCAATTTATTCATTTTTTTCTTTTACCCATTTTATTTTTTTCATTTTTGTTTTTCCTCATTTCTCAGTCTTTCATCTCTCTACTCCAACAGCAAGCTCCTTTAGCACTCTTTTTTGTTTGTGTGTATGTTTTTGGCTCCTGTTCCTCTCTCCTCTCTCTCATCTTTCCCATAGCCATCTTAGCTCCACACATCACAATCTACCCTCTCCTTCCTGCCTACCTGCACTGTGTGCTGATCATTGTGCTCCTAAGCAGCACAGGCACTACCTACTAGAACCTGCCCTGCACTGATTCCCAGTCCACACTGTCAGCCCTGGTACGTGCCACAAACAACCCATCCCAGCAACTCCCCTTCAGTTGGACCTGCCCTGCTGTACCATACCTGAGTGACTGACCCTGCACACTGGAGAAGCAGGTGAAAAATATCGTGCCCACAAATTAGCAAACAACAAAGAACACACAGCTCACCTGCTCAGACATAACCAAATAAAACAAAAAATCAGGACGAAACAAATGAATCTACAATCAATACATGAAGAAAATAACCATGAATGCCCCAAAGACAGCAGATGATATCAAAACGTTTACAAAAACAGGACAGGATGGTTCCAGTAGGCATCCAAAATAAAACACCAGATGACTTTCCATTAGAAAAAAAGGCACTAGACCTAACTGATAGGGGATTCAAATCCCTAATATTCAGAATTATCCAAGAGTTGAAGCAAAAAGCAGACAAAAATGAGGAAAAAAATAGACAAATTCATTGAAAAGGCAGACAAATTCATGGAAAATACAGACAAAAAAATGGAAGAATTTAAAAAAATAATACAGGAAAAACTGCTAAAATAAATTCCCAACTAGAAACCATACAAAAACAACAATTAGAAATCCAAAAGATAAACAACAAGATTTCAGAAATGGACAGTGCCATAGAAGGACTGAGGAGCAGGTTTGAAATGATGGAAGATAGGATCAGCGAAATTGAAGACAAACTCTTGGATATAACTCTGTTTGAGGAAAAATCAGAAAAAAAGAATGAAGAAAAATGAAGAGACTCTGAGAATTTTGTGGGATACAATCAAAAGCAAAAATCTGTGAGTGATCAGAGTTCCAGAACAGGGGGAGAAAACAGAAAACACAGAGAGGATCATTGAAGAATTGCTGACAGAAAACATCCCCAATATTATGAAAGATGAAAAGC
>NW_004444183.1:1691599-1708065 GCF_000243295.1 Trichechus manatus latirostris
TCAGGGAACATCTAGCTCAACTGGCATAACACAGTTTATAAAGACAATGTTCTACATTCTACCTTGGTGAGTAGCGTCTGGGGTCTTAAAAGCCTGTAAACAGCCATCTAAGATACTCCACTGGTCTCATCCCTTCGGGAGCAAGGGAGAATGAAGAGAACAAGATACAAGGAAAAGATTAATCCAAAGGACTAATTGGCCACAGCTACCACGGCATCCACCAGACCGAGTCCAGTACAGCTAGATGGTGCCCGGCTACCACCAGTGACTGCTCTGACCGGGATCACAATAGAAGGTCCTGGACAGAGCTGGAAAAGAACAAAATTCTAACTCACAAAAAAAAGACTAGATTTACTGGCCTGACAGACTGGAGAAACTTCGAGAGTATGGCCCCGAGACACCCTTTTAGCTCAGTGGGGAAGTCACTCCCGAAGTTCACCATTCAGCCGGGGATTGGACAGCCTCATAAAACAAAACGGGACTAACGAGGCACAGCAGTCCAGGAACATGGACTAGAAGGCAGGAGGGGACAGGAAAGCTGGTGATAGGGAACCCAAGGTTAAGAAGGGACAGTGTTGACATGTCTTGGGGTTGTTAGCCATTGTCATAGAGCAATATGTGTACTGTTTAATGAAAAACTATTTGCTCTGCAAACCTTCATCTAAGGTACAAAAAAATAAAGAATTATCTATGTGAGATCAAATAGACAACGGCAACTCAAAAGGTTTGATGGGAAGCCTAGGGGACAGTGAGTTGAAGATAATGGTGATGGAATAATTTGGAAAAGGATAGTGAGAATAACAGCACAACAGGAAGAATCTAATTGATGTAACTGAACTGTACATGTAGAAACTTTTGAAATGGTGTAACTTTGGCTATGTATATTTTCACCAAAAAGAAAATGGTCCTCCAAGGTCAAGAAGGGAGAGTGTTGACATGTCGTGGGGTTGTTAACCAATGTCATAAAACAATATGTGTACTGACTTGTTTAATGAGAAACTATCTGTTCTGTAAACCTTCATCTAAAGTACAATTAAAAAAAAATTTTTTTTAAACGGAAAAAATGCAGAACAGAATTTCAAATTCTCATAGACTCCAGGCTTTCTGGAGCCATGGAGGCTGGATGAAGCCCACTGGCACCAATCTGTAATTTGTACACATCCAATTGTTTTTTTAAAAAATAGCCCAGATAAGCAGATTTTTAGACACTTAGAGCTTGCCTGCTTTACATACCCTGTGAAACTTGGCCCATTATTTGGTAGCCCGAGATAAGATAAAACCCCATATTTATAAGGACCCTAAGTTGCTGCTCTCCTTCAGAACTCTCTGACCCAGAAATTCCTCACCTTGCTGCAGGAGAACATAAACTAGGAACGCATAAGCTCTCCTTCCTTCTTTTCTCCTCTTCCCCCAAGTTTTTCATGCCCTTGTCCTCTCCTGGTGGCTCCCTGCTCCTCTTGCCTCTGGAAGACCTCCTGATATGGTGGACCACCCCCTTGCATGTGGCTGCTGATGCCCCAATGAACAGCTTGCTATGAAATGTTATCTTGTGGTCAAATTTTTCTTGATCATTCTTGAATTCCCGGGAACTCACTACCAATAAGGTAGGTGTTATTGTGTCACTTTTATGTACTGGAAACAGAGAAGGTAACTGTTTTGTCCAGTATCATTGAACTACTTTGTGACAGAACCTGAGCTAATCTCAAGCTTGAAGACTCCAAATCTAGAGACCGCCCTTCTAAACACTCTTAAGTAATATTCCATCTGATTTAATGGCAAAACCATCTTCCAGACTTAAGTTTAAATCCATTTTTAAATCCTCTAAATTATTTATAAGGAGCCCTGGTGGCCCAGTGGTTAAACGCTCAGCTGCTAACCAAAAGGTTGTCAGTCTGAACCCACTAGCCACTCCACAGAGGAAGATGTGGCAGTCTACTTCCAATAAGATTTACAGTCTTGGAAGCCCTGTGGGGCAGTTCTACTCTGCCCTATAGGGTGCTATGAGTCAGAATCAACTCAATGGAAACATGTTTGCTTTTGGTTTCTTTGTTTTGTTTGGTTTTGAAGTTGTTTATGAATCATATGGTTTTAGCTGCAACTGAAAACCACGGAGAATAAAATACTTTGGCACCAAAAAATGGTATGCATTAAGAAAGAAAGCAAGCTCTTCAGAGGGAGGAGCTAGTCACAAGATCTTACTGGCTGAGAGAGGAGGAAAACACTATACTAAGTTTAGAATATCAAGGAAGCTAAAGGAAAACATATAATTAGTCTGTTGCCCTTGTCTTTGGAAACAAATGTCTTAGCAATAGGCATGAAATTCTATTGTGTTTCTTTGGGGCACTCAGGGTCTCTGGATACCAACATCTCAAAACAGGGGACTTTCCCAGAGGTATTATGAGGTCCTTGTCATTAAATTCCGCAAGAAGAGACAGTAGAGTAGCTCACACAATGGGTTCAAAACATGAATGAAAGCTTGCAGAGAGTCAAATACCAAATAGCAACTCTAGTCACAATTGATCTACCTAGATCCACTGCAGTTGGGAGCTGGGCTTCCAAAGACCTCTCCCTAAGATAATCTTTTATTATGTTCACTGAGAAAAAGAAATGGACAAAAAATTTTTCTTATTTCTCTGATTTTTGTTTTGTTTTGTTTTTTAGCTTTGTATTGGGAAACAATTGCTTTTCTTTCAACATTCATTCATTAAACATGTATTTAGTACTTACTCTGTTAAGCATTGTACTAGAGACTTTGGAATTATAAAGACGAATGAGGCATAATTTCATCCCTTGAGGACTGAAAGGAGACAAGCAAATAAATAATCGAAGCTGACTATGAACACTGGAAGGTGATGCACATTAATATAACCTTGCTGGAAGGCTTATCATTGTTGGGTGCTATTGAGTCAATTCTGACTCATAGAGACCCCAAGTGACAGAAAAGAACTGCCCCTTAGGTTGTCTTGACCGTAATCTTTACGGAAGCAGATAGCCAGGTCTTTCTCCCATGGAGCCACTGGGTGGGTTCAAATTGCCAAATCATTTGGTTAGCAGCCAAGAGCTTAACCATTATGCCGCCAGAGCTCCTTTGCTGGAAGGCAAATGACCAATATGCTTCAAATTGTCAACACACAAGGTCTTCACCCCAAAGATTTCAATTCAGTGAATTTTTCATAAGCAAACAATTGGGAAAGTTTCTAAAATACGTGCATTAAAAAGTTATTTACTTTAACATTGTTTCAATTGCAAGAAAAGAAACTAAACACCGATCAATAAAGTACTGCTATATCATATTCAGAGACCTGGTGGTGCAGTATTCAGTGAAATACTTCACAACTGTTAAAGAAAAATGGAGGTAAATATGCATTTATTAACATGAAAACAAACAAACAAAAAAATATTGTGGTCAGAGTGAAAAGTTGAATTAGAAGGATAGCTAAGTCCAGTGAGTATACAGAAGGTCACAGCTGAAAGGAGGATAAGGTCACAGGAGATTAAGAAGGGCAGGAATGTGAGAATACAGGGTGTTGAGTACCCAGTCCACAAGGACACTGAAGTGGTCCAAGAGGAATGCAAGGAGTGCATGAGAGGAGGACAGAGAGAACACTCTCTTCCCAAGTTACCTTTATACTGACTGCAGTTCTAATCAAAATACTAACTCAAATGATTTGAAATATAATTGATGAATACATATATTCCAAAGCCATCTCATCCCTCAGCTGTAAAATAATCACTATGGATTCCTTCCAGCAAGAAGACTGAGTCTGAGCCTCACATTGTTATGCGGGTTCAGCCTGCTGACTATGTCCTCCCACTTTGTCTCACAAGGCATCTGGGACGTAGTCCAGGCAGATACTGAAGCACCCAACAAAAGAAACAATCTAGGGAGACTAATCTGGCTCTGGTACACCGTGGGGACACACAGGGGAGAGGAGAAAGCAGTGGACAAAGTGCAGTTAGGGTGAGCAGAATCTGGTGAATAATTTGGAAGTGATAGGCCTAAGAAGAGTCAAAGATAATTTCAGTGCGGACATGTGGAGGATCAGGAAGTCAATGGTGCTGTAAATGATGACGGAGAAATTGGGAAGACTGGAGCAAGAATAACTCTGTAGGCAAAACTGGACTCTAAACTAGAGAGAATAAATAATATATATAAATATATATATAAATATATATATAAATAATATATATATATATTAGTATCCACATGTATGTGGATATATATATATTCCGAAGCAAAGAAAAATCTGAAGGAAAATGAAGGGCTATAAGAGATTCTAATCATAAAAATATTAGACAATATTATAAAGTATCAATGCTTTTAAAAAAGTGAAACTGGTGCAAAAACAGAAATGTAGATCAATGAAATAGCATGGGAAGTCCAAAAACAGATTCTACTATGTTTCAAAATAAAATAACTTTTCAGTACAAGGTAAGGGAATGTCACTCAGCAATGGCATTAGGCGATCGGAATGGTAATTTAGATTTGTATTTAAAAAGATAAACTATAGCCTTCTACAAACGTAGAAGTACTCTGAAGTACGCTGTAAGTAGACTAAAGTCTAAAATAGAGTAAACTCTCAAGTCTAAAAAAACTAGAAGAGAGTAGAATATTGATCAAATCTTTGAATAAATGAAGTGTACTTATTTCAGTTTTAAAACTACAAAAGAAATCTCAAGGAAAAGGGAAAGATGATATTTTAATATGCACAATTTAAATCTGAACAATAAAATAAACAAAAAGGGAAAACATACGTAATACATATAACAAAGTTTTAGCAAGCAAAATAAGAAGAAAATTACTAGGTCTCTAATTATAAAATTGGAAAAGAATTTGATCGACGATTTATATAACAAAAAATACATATGAAAAGATGCTCACTCTTACACTAATCTCGCACAATTGAAAAGTAAATAAAACTTAATATGCAGTCTTACACCTACTTAATTTGCAAGCGTAGGCACACCCCTCTATCCCCCACCACTAACACACACAGAGTTAGACAACCACAGGGCCAGTGAGAATACAATAACCTCAGACACGTTGTTGGCGTCACTTTAAATTGCATACCCCTTTGAAAAGAAGCCTGCCAGTAGCACAACCATAGAGATGGATAGAGCAATTTGATTACACTTTTGACTCAGCCATATTACTATTTAGAATTTATTCTAAGATATTTTCAAATAGGACAGTATGTCCAGCGCTAAGGAAATAGTTTAATATGGCACAATATATCAAAAGACTGGCATGGTAGGATAATCCTGACGTCACCAGAAATGAGGATGATGCTTGCAACAGCAGTAGTAAGAGCCGATGCCTCGATCCACCCAGTATTTGGGACTAGACGTGGCCCCACATTGTGTGCGCTATTGACGCAGTGTTCAAGTTCATGCTAGAGGAGGCCTCTGAGACATCGTCTGACAATGCTCCCAGGGTCCACACTTCCTGACTAGGCAGTAGTCCAGTTAAGCGTGTGGAGACTACAAGATCCATCCTTAGCATGGGCAAAGTAGAGTTCCCTAAAGTTCGTTGTCTGGTAGTATTTTGTCTGAGTTCACTCACTCTACTCTTCAACAAATAAGTTCAACGCTCCCTCGAGAGAACAGGGAGAGAGACCCAGGGAGTTCTGAAAAGGACTTGGGCTTAGGAATTCAACACAATTGTTTAAGAGCAGGTGCTGCTGCTATTGCTTCTTGAATGGACTCACTCACCCTTCCTGGTCTCAGTTTCTTTCACTGTGAAATGGGAATAGTAAATCCTGTACAGGATGGAGGGGAAGACTCAATAAGTCTAGGATTCTTGTCTGAAGGTTAGGATCTACTGGGAGAGTGAGGACGCGATTACACCACACTGCTTGGCAGATGCCATAAAACTACGAATGGAGACAGAGGTAAAGATTCTGTGCTCTCAAGGTCCATAGAGATCAGAGCAAAACACCTATTTTAACCTTCATCTTTGACCTTTTGCAGCAACCCCTCTTCCTGTGATTCCATAAACCTGTGACAGGGCACAAGATGGGTTCCAGGCACCATGCCTCCCATCTCTTCCCACTTATCCATAAGGAGCCATTATTTTCCTCATAACTAGAAACTCAATCCTTAAAGTCCTATAGAGGTGAATCAAAGGTGTGGGCGCTCGGACACACAGGTTAGGCTCTCTCTGGAGCTCCAGCCTCATAACTGAAGGATGACAAGAGCTGCTGAGGTTTGTTGGGACCACCTAGAGTGCTGGACACCTCAGTGAATGCCTGGCTGCCTGGCCCTGGTACAGCCTCTGAGGACCAGGGAAAGCGGTGGATGAGTGATATCCCTCAGTGAGCCCTCTGACTTATCTAGCAGCAGGCAGAAGGAGGACATATCCCCCAGAAGTACGAAGCAGGGAGACAGGATCGGCACATCAGAGTGAAAAGTACAGAGCTGACCTCAGAGTCCCAGACAAAATCAATGGGCACTTCCATATAGCTGGTCCCCAAATCAACAGCAGCCACTGCCAACACAATTTCATACATCAAGCCCCAAGGTTGTCTTTGCCTCAGTCTCTGAGTTAATGTTACTACAAGTTTTTTGTTGTTGTTGTTTTTTAAATCTTTCTGGTAATTGAAAAACCCAGGTCTCTCTGGGAAAAGTAAATAACTAGACCGGGAACCCCAGGCGAACCCCAGGTATTTCCAATGAGACCTACATTCACAAGTAAGAAGGAAAGACTCTTGTGGAAAAAAAAAAAGTTATTTTATTATTTGTTTGTTTTTCCAGAAGCCACACAAATCCATCATCTTGAATAGAGTCTTCTAGATCTAACCTTTTGGTGATTTGGCAATTTTTCCTTCAATACACTGGTAACAATTTCAGCAAAAGAGCCATTTAAAGAGATTTCTTTTTCTTCTCACTCTGTCAGACAACCAAATTGGGAAATGAGAAACAGAATGCCTTGCTTTTGAAATCAAGTAAATTTTCCATGCCTTTAAAAGTTTTGATATTCTTAAGCTCTTAAACCCAGGCAATCATGCAGGACAAAAATGATGCTTAGAGCTGAACAAACATGAGTTTGTTCATACATGTTCATACATGAGTTCCCCCCACTCCCCGACACACTCCTCCCCCTCTCCCTCACTGCCTTGCAAAGTTCTTTTTGTGTTTGGTTATTTATTAATCATTAGTCCTTTGAGAGAGCGCCTAGGAGGAAAAATGGATCTAACCTTAAAAGCTTTGAAGCAAATTAAAATCAATCAAAATTAAAGAAAACACCATGGTAACACCATGATTATGAATGAAGAAAAAGCAAACGAACCAAAAACAACTTGGTGTATGCCACTCCCCTTCTTTAAAGATACAAAAGGATGCTTGCTTTTTTGTCATTAGACTTCAGAGCTGTGAGTAAATGGAGACACACGTGTGTGACCTTGTTGGAACTTAACTCCCGGAGCCTACTTCCTCCTAGGGCCCAGGCAGGTCAGCCCAGATAGCCTGGCAGCCTCGCTTAGGTCTGACCCAAACTCCCAAATCAGCCACCAAGAACCCTCTGGGCCTCAGGTTTAATAACAAGGTGGAAGATTATCAGCTGAAATATCTTCCAATTTTATTAAAGATCAATCAATCAGGTTAGAGCTTCTGGTTACCAAGAGCCAACCAGCACCAATGCTGAGATATGATTCCAGCCAAAGGTGGAGAAGACCGTCATTTAGCTCTGCATTAAGCCTTATCACAGGAACTACATCATCTCCATTTACAGCTGGAAACACTGAAAACAGTCCCAGGACTCACACAACTGCCTTGAGGCCCCCTCCTGCCTCTCACTTCCTGTCTTGATCAACAGCTGGTATGAGGTTATACGGATTTGTGTGCGGAGGTTTCCAGGGGGCTCAGCTCCTGGGAGGTAGAGCAGAAGGCTCACAGCTCTCAGTTTACTACTAAGGATGCCCCACGGCTCCATTTCTGACCCGCTACTGAGGCTGCCTTGACCCCCAGAGCTACTAGTGATCTCTACCTTCCTATTTGCAAAGGCCCACAACCCCAGAGGACATTTTCAAACTTCTGTGAAGAACGAGTCCATAGGTCATGCAAATTATTAACATGCTAGCTGCTAAACAAACGATTGGAAGTTCGAGTCCACTTAGGGGCTCCTCAGAAGAAAGGCCTGGTGATCTACTTCTGAAAAATAAGCCTTTCAAACCCCTAGGAAGCACAGTTCTACTCCAATACACATGTGTCGCAGCAGCGACGGTAATCGGGACGGCGAAGACAGTAACCAACTGCACAACTCTTACAGAGAAGTGGGGCCAGGAGGGTCACTCTGAGGAGCCAACCCCCACTTCAGTCCCAGGAGTTTATTTTATAGTCAATACAGCAATCAATAAGGCAATTAACAAACAATGGGCTTTGAGTACGGGCAAGGGAGGAATTCAGGTAAACAAGTCAATCAGTAAAGGGACAATAGGTTTGGGAAAACACATCCGGACAAATCTCGACATGTTGGGGCCAGGTCTCAACATGCTGTGCAGCATAGAGGCCTGTGGGGGCTGCAGTTGTCAATAGTGCAGCCATGTTTAAATGGCATACATCCCACACACATGGGGTCACCATGAGAATCAACTCGACAGCAACTGGTTTAGTTTGTTCTGGTATTTAGTGAAGAACAAGCACGTCCAAGGAGGAGAGGGAGTGCTGACAGCTGCCATGACTGCATCCTGGGATGGAGTAGAGGCCAGTAGGTTCCACCCAAAGTCACAGCCAAGTCCTGCGATCTGTGGTGGACATGTGCCTCAGAAGGGCCTGAGCCGGGTTTGGCTGCCAACCAAGTACCTGGGTCAAGTGCCTAAAGTCCACAGGTGCTTCCATGAGAGGACCCTGAGGTCCGCCTGAGGGACCAGTAAAACTGAGGCCAGAGGCCTGGAACTCTGTGACATTAATAGGAAGACTAGGGGTGCTCAGAATGTAAGCAGTCCATCAGCTTCACCAGGCACACTTATATGTGCCTGGAAAATTCAGCATCATTCTGCAGGTCTGCGCAGTGCGGAGGACTGCAGACATTCTATGAAAGTGCAAGCTTCTTGGGAATGCAAGGTGGTACGGCCACTTTGGAAGACAATGTGTAGTTTCTTACAAAGCTAAGTATAGGTTTACCATAGGACCCAGCAATCATATTCATAAGTATTAGTTGTGTCCACATAAAAACTTGTACATTAATTTTTATAATAACTTTATGAATAATTGCCGAACTTTAAAACAACCAAGATTTCCTTCAATAGGTGAATGATGTGAAGGAGCCTGAAAGTCTAGGTGCTTGGCATAAGGAGAGGTTTCTGACAAAGATGTAGACTGGACTCCATTTTTATTGTTTACTGTTCATTCTGAGCTGACTCTCAAAAGTCAGCTAGCCAGAATACCTCAGGAAGGCTGTGGGCTCCCCTCCCCTCCCTTCTTCTCACAGCATACTCCCAGCAAAGATGCTTACTCAGGCTGGCCACAAAAATATCCATAGATTAACAAGACCATTAACAAAACAATTCTTAAAGGATCTTGTAATTGCCTGGTGTCTTTTAAATTATAATTTTATAAATGTAAACCAATCAGAATTTTTTCCTTGTAAGTTCCTGGATTTCCTGTACTTAAACTCTGTAAAAAATTCCTTTTGGCAGAGTACTTCTGTGAATTTTCATGCAGTGCTGCCCAATCCTGATCACTCTGTTCCCTCAATAAATCTCTTTGCTTTAATTTTAACAGAAACTCCAGTTTGCTCTCTGACAATGGATAAATAAACTGTGCACATCCATACATGGAGTATTATTCAGCAAGAATGAAATAAGCTATCAAGCCACAAAAAGACCGGAGGGAACTTAAGTGCATATCGCTAAGTGACAGAAGCCAGTCAGAAAAGGCTACATACTGTATAATGTCAACTACACGACATTTTGGAAAAGACAAAACTGTAGATACAGGAAAAAGATCAGTGGTTGCCAGGGTGTCAAGTGGAGGGAGGAAAGATGAATAGGTGGAGAACAGGTCTTTTTTCTAAATTATTTAATTTTTTTTTTTAATTGTACTTCTGGTGAAGGTTTACAGAACAAATAGTTTCTCATTAAACAGTAGTACACATATTGTTTTATGACATTGGTTAACAACCCCACAACATGTCAACCCTTTCCCTTCTTAACTTTTTTTTTGGTGAAACTATACATAGCCAAAGATAACACCATTTCAAAAATTTCTACATGCACAGTTCAGTGACATCGACTATGCTCTTCCAGTTGTGCTGCTATTCTCACTTTAGATGAAGGTTTCCAGAACAAAATCGTTTCTCATTAAACAGTTAGTACATATGTTGCCCTATGATAGTGGTTAACAACCCCACTACATGTCAACTCTGTCCTTACTCAACCTTGGGTTCCCTATCACCAGCTTTCCTGTCCCCTCCTGCCTTCTAGACCTTGTCCCTGGACTGCTATGCCTCATTAGTCCCGTTTTGTTATATGGGGCTGTCCAATCCCCGGCTGAACAGTGAACCTCGGGAGTGACTTCACCACTGAGCTAAAAGGGTGTCTGGGGGCCATATTCTCAGGGTTTCTCCAGTCTCTTTCAGGCCAGTAAATCTGGTCTTTTTTGTGTGTTAGAATTTTGTTCTACATCCTTCTCCAGCTCTGTCCAGACCCTTCTGTTATGATCCCAGTCAAACAGGGCATTTTTAGGGCAGTGAAACTATTCTGAATGATACCTTAGTGGTGGACACATGACATTATACATTTGTCCAAACCCATGGAACTGTACAACACAGTGAATCTCAATGTAAACTATGGACTTTAGTTAACAATAATGTATCAATATTAGTTCACCAATAGTAACAAATGCACCACATCAATTCAAGATATTAATAACAGAAGAAACAACCTTCAGGGGGACCAGGGAGCATGTGGGAATTCTCTGTACTTTCTGCACAACTTCTCTTCAAACGTAACACTGCTCTAAAAACTAAAATCTGTTAAAAAAAAAAAAAAGTACACCCTGCCCGCCTTAGAAGAATCCTATTGTACACCTGGAGAGAGTGTCAGTGGGTGTTAGCAAGGCCTTATGGCAGAGGTGACACTGAGGGCCATGTGGCCACACTGTCCCCTTTGGGGCAGCACATCCTCAGTGCCTTGGAGAACAGGCCAGGAGCTGCAGCTTTAGCCTCAGAACCGGGGAGGGAAGGATGAATGGTGTCATGCTGTAATTCACTCCAGTGCTGGGCAGAGAATCGAAGCTTGTTCTTGGGAGGTCTTGTTCTAGAGAATTTCTTGTAATTGACATTAAGTGGTTAAGTGGCAGATTTTTCCCTGTTGGGTGGTGGCACTTGAGGTCCCAGCCACCTATGAGTGCTGTACAGGTTAAAAGTCTCAAGCAACCCAAGGTGCAGGTGTGCCTCCTGAAGCTGGAATTGGGTTAGCATAAAGGTGATGAGCTAAACCAGCAGTGTGGGGCTCCACGAGAGGGCTGCTCCTGTACCTCAAAGCCCCTGCAGGCATGAGAGCACCCTCATTCTGATCTTATGGTGGAAAACTCTAACCAACATCAGGCATAGGGTGGAACTCCAAATTATAAAATATTAGTAAATGAATCTCAGACACCGCTTTCAGTTACAATTCATGCTATTGACTTTGTAAACTTTATTGAGTCATAAAACCACTTACAGGTCATATAACCCTTTTACCAACAATTTCAACATCCATCTGTGAATGTTAAACATGGTTGATATTTGAACATTTGAACTTCTGTTTCTCTCTAATGTAAAAGTATTATGCTATTTTAAAATATCCACAAAAATTATGGTGTCTTGTCAGAAACCACTTTTCCAGCTTTTTCCACACTGCCTGTCAGACAGGTCAGGCACCTGACCTCTGACCTCCTGATTCCTGACAGCACCCTTAATAGACCTTTATAGCAAACCTGACCACAAACAATTAATGAGCTATAACCTGTAACCATATAAAACCACAAAACATCAATCTCTGAGGCTGAAACATTTTCCAAGAGAAATGAAAATTATTTTACTTCTGGAGCTTAACCCAGCCGGAAAACCCGCTGCCGCCAAGTCAGTTCCAACTCATCGCCACCCTATAGGACAGAACACTACTGCCCGCGGGGTTTCTAAGGAGCGGCTGGTGGATTCGAACTCCTGACCTTTTGGTCAGTAACCATAGCTCTTAACCATTGAGCCACCAGGGCCCCTCTAGAGCTTAGTATCTATAATTTTCTCAGTTTCAGCAAAATGCAGAAATTCTGGCTAGCATGTTAATTGTTTCAAAAGGAAATGATTCTTTAACATTAAGTTAGGCTTTCAACATCTGAATTCAGTGGCAAGCAAACATCTCAAAGAAACATCACATACTTTTGTCTTTTAAAAGGAAAAGACACATACATACGCACAAAAACTCTGAGGTTTGAAGTAGTTAACGCTCAACTTGAGAATATTTCTCTGCATGTTAAGGAAAAAAAAGTGCTTTCCAAGACTGGTGTTTTTAAAGGCAAGGCCCTCAGGTAGATTGCTAGGAGGTATATAGGCAGAGAGGGATACGTCCTGGGTTGAGGTGGAGGTATTAGGTTTTCTCTAACGGGGGAAATTTGAAATTGGCTATGGATTGAGTGGCTACTCTGCCAGCATGGAACCAAGACAGCGTTGATAGCTTCCTCAGAGCCGGACAGGACGCTAAGAGCTCACAGGTCCCTTAAACTGTAAGAAAGTATGTATTTTACCATTATAGCCATCTAAAGCAAGAGTGTCGTGCTTTATGTGTGGGGAGAGATCTGGGCTAGAGATCCCTGGAATCCATTCCTGAGTTTTGTGTCAATAGGAAGCACATTCCTAGTAAAATGGCAGCAAGTATTTGGACTTCGTTATGTCCACCAGCCCCTTCTTTCCCATGGTTTGGCATGGACCATGGGTCTTAGGAACAGTGATGTCCTATTAAGAGGCTGCTTATATTAAGCTGTGTTTCAATCGCCGTCCACTAGCCCAAGCTTTCAGTAAAAGTGCACCAAACCCCAAAGGCTTGTGTTGGCTTTTGTTAATGAGGTAAGGGATTAAAGTCCTGTCCCCGGGGGGGAGGGATTTGGAAAGAAGAGGGTAGTTTCTCAGGACTAGCTTTTAGCAATGGATTATCTAATATAATAACAAAAGCACAAACAACAAAAGACAAAATAAATAAATGGGACCTCAAAAAAATTTAAAAATTTTGTTCATCAAAAGATTTTACCAAAAAAGTGAAAAGACAAGCTACCAACCGGGAGAATATCTTCTGAAACCATATATCCTACAAGAATCTAATCACCAATATATATATAAAACTTTGACAACAACAAAAAGACAACCCAATCATAAAACCGGCAAAGGACATGAATAGACATCTCACCAAAGACGACATTCAGATGGCCACCAAGCACGCAAGAAGATTCTCAGCATCACTAGCCATCAGAGACATGCAAATTAAAACAACAATGAGATGCATTCCACTCCCACTAGGATGGCTAAGATTTAAAAAAAAAAAAATCAGAACATTAAGAATTTTGGCAATATCACCACTAACTGTTCTGACAAGGATCACAACAGAGGGTCGCAAACAGAGTGGGAGAAAAATGTAGAACAAAATTCAAATTCACACACACAAAAGAAAGACCAGGCTTGCTGGTCTGACAGAGGCTGGAGGAACCCCCAAGACTATGGCTCCCGAACACCCTGCTAACGCAGAATTGAAACCACTTCTCAAGTCCATCTTTCAACCAAAGATTAGACAGGCCTAGAAAACAAACAGTAACACACTTGAGGAACATGTTTCCTAGTTCAATCAAGTATAGGAGATCAAATGGGCAACACCTGCCCAAAAGCAAAGATGAGAAGGCAGGATAGGACAGGAAAACTGAACGAACAGACACGGAGAAACCAGGGTGGAAAGGGAAAGGTAGAGAGTACTGACACAATGCGGGGATTGCAACCAGTGTCACAAAGCAATTTGTGTATAAATTTTTGAATGAGAAATTAATTTGCTCTGTAAACTTTCACCTAAAGCATAATAAAATTGAAAACAAAACAAAAAAATACTGGCAAGGATGTGGGGAAATTGGAACCCTTATCCATTGCTGATGGGAATGCAAATAGTACAGTCATTGGGGAAAACAGTGTGGCGATTCCTCAAAAAACTAAGAACAGAACTACCACATGACCCAGCAATTCTATTCCTAGGTATATACCCAAAAGACTGAAAGCAAAGACTCAGAGACTTGTACACCAATGTTCATTGCAGCACTATTCACAATAGCCAAAGGTGGAAACCACCTAAATGCCCATCAACAGATGAATGGATAAACAAAATGTGGTACAGTGGAATACTACTCAGCCAGTAGGAGAAATGAAGACTTGGTGCATGTTACAATATGGATGGAGCTGGAAGACATTATGTTAAATGAAATAAGTCAATCACAAAAGGACAAATATTGTATAATCTCATTTCTATAAAAAGAAAAAAAAAGGCAAATGTATAGAGAACAAAGTTTTTAGTGGTTACTGGCAAGAAGGAGAGGGATGGGGGTTGGGGGGAGGTTAACGGTGATAGAAAAATTGCACTGATTGAGGGTAGGGTTGCACAACAGATTATTATAATTGCTTTCAATAAGTTTTACACCTGTAAAAAGTTGAATTGACAAAAGTTGTGTGACAGATATATTTATGACAATGACCAAAAAAAAAGAGTAGCTCCTGAGGCTGCTTATACAGAACCAAAAACCTCATGGGATTTGGCTCCTTGGTTTGGAGGTTTAAGGTCATGGTTTCACGGGACATTCCAGTTAATTGGCTTAATAATGTGTTTAGTGCTTCTGTTCTACCTCGAAGTTCCTAGCATAGTACCTGGGGTCTTAAAAACTTGCAAGCAGCTATTAAGGTACAACAATTGGTCTACATTCACCTGGAGCAACAAAGGAAGAAAGAGAGTCAGAAATAGGAGTAAGAAATGCAATGTGTGGCTAATTGCCCCATGAACAACGGCTTCCTTCGCCATGAGACCAGAACTGGATGTTGCCAGGCTACCATTACTGAACGTTTGATCAAAGAGTCTATAGAAAAATCCTGATCAAAAAGGGGAAAATACAGAACAGAATTTCAAATTCTTCCTAGAACCATGAAGTTTGGATGAACCCCTGAAACTATTCCCCTGAGATAATCTTTAAACCTTAAACCAAAAATATCCCCTAAAGTCTTCTTAAAACCAAACAATAGTTTAGCTAGTAAAAAATGTCTGCCTTGAGCATTATGCTCTTTTAAGAACTGTCTATATGGGATAAAACTGATAACCAAAAAAAAAAACCAAACCTGTTGCCATCAAGTCAATTCCAGCTTAGTGGCCCTATCGGACAGAGTAGAACTGCCCCATAGGGTTTCCAAGGAGCAGCTCATGAATTTGAACTGCGAACCTTTTGGTTAGCAGCCAAGCTCTTAACCACCGTGCATCAGGGGTCCCAAACTGATAACATCAACTGGAAAGATTAGCTAAGAATCTTAGTGGGCAGTGAATTTATGTTAATGGGGAGGAACAACTCAGAAAAGGAGGGGGAGAATGGTTGCACAACTCGAAGAATGTAATCAATGTTGCTAAATTGTACATGTAGAAACTGTTGAATTGGTGTATGTTTTGCTGTGTATATGCTCACCAACAACAACAAAATAAATAAAATTTAAAAAAGAAAGAAAAAAGAGGAGGGTAGTCCAGGAAGGTGAGGCAAGGAACAGAGATTTTTACAGATGCAGGACAGTGGAGGCTAGTGACAGGGCCTCATAATTGGATGGGCTGGGGAGGTCTGTGCTGTCCACAGTACATGAGATGTGGGGTCAGCCATTCTATTTCAGTATCTGAACACAGGGAAAGCTCCAAGAGACTGCAGGATTAGGAAGGCCAAAGAGCAGACACTTGACTTGCATTAATTTTTGCCTTTCATTATTATTGATTAAATTTTTAAAATCAGAAGCAATACATCAGATCAATCTACAGTTAGAATTGCAGTATAAAAATCAACATATAAACTCATATATATAAGTTCATGTGGAAAAGGCTGGCTCATGATCAGTGGATATTTGTCAAAGCTAATGAACTCACTCAGAAAATGTCAGATTGGACTGGGGTCTCTGAAAGTTCTTTTAGACTTGCTGAAAACAAATGTGTCCTTTAACTTTTGGCCCAGAGAAATTATTCAAGAATTGCTGACAGAAAACTTCCCCAATATCAAGAAAGAGGAAAAGCTGACTATCCAAGAAGCTCAATGAACCCATATAGGATAGACCCCAAAAAAAGTCACCAAGGCATATCATAATCACACTCGCTAAAACCAAAGACAAACAAAGAATCCTGAGAGCAGCTCGAGGAAAAACAAAAAGTCACATACAGAGGAGAAACAATAAGACTAAGCTCACATTATTCAGCAGAAACCATGCAGGCAAGAAGGCAATGGGA
>NW_004444183.1:1709267-1728069 GCF_000243295.1 Trichechus manatus latirostris
GATGTAGAACAGAATTCTAACTTACAAAAAAAGAACAGATTTACTGGCCTGACAGACTGGAGAAACCTCGAGAGTTTGGCCCCTGGACACCCTTTTAGCTCAGTGGTGAAGCCCCTCCCAAAGTTCACCGTTCAGCCAGGGATTGGACAGCCTCATAAAACAGAACAGGACTAATGAGGCACAGCAGTCCAGGGACAAGGAGTAGAAGGCAGGAGGGGACAGGAAAGCTGGTGATAGGGAACCCAAGGTTGAGAAGGGACAGTGTTGACATGTCATAGGGTTGTTAACCATTGTCATAGGGCAATATGTGTACTGCTTAATGAGAAGCTATTTGTTCTGCAACCCTTCATCTAAGGTACAAAAAAAAGAATTATCTATGTGAGATCAAACTGACAACAGCAACTCAAAAGATTTGATGGGAAGCCTAGGGGACAGTGAGTTGAGATAATGGTGATGGAATAATTTGGAAAAGGATAGTGAAAATAGCAGCACAACTGGAAGAATGTAATCAATGTCACTGAATTGTACATGTAGAAACTTTCAAAATGGTGTAACTATGGCTATGTATATTTTCACCAAAAAAAAGTCCTCAAGGTCAGAAGGGAGAGTGTTGACATGTCATGGGGTTGTTAACCAACGTCATAAAACAATATGTGTACTGACTGTTTAATAAGAAACTATTTGTTCTGTAAACCTTCATCTAAAGTACACTTAAAATTTTTTTTTTTAAATATTGCATTATATTTGCCTAAAGACAACACGATCTGTTGCCTTCCAGCTGATTCCGATTCACAGAGACCCTATAGCACGGAGTAAAACTGCCCCACAGGATTTTCAAGGAGTGGCTAGGGGATTCAAACTGCTGACCTCTTGATTAGCAGCTGAATGCTTAACCACTGTGCCAGCAGGGCTCCAGTGACAACACAAGACCACAGAAATAGTATGTGCACTAGGATAGTGGAATTTTAGATGATTTTTAAAGTTTCCCTTAGTACTGTTTGTACAATAAATAAAAATCAAGAGAAAAAGTAGGTGGCATTGAAATAATTATAAAAAATCCTATATTTAAACAAGAATAACAGAATTTTGATAATTTATGTAGCTGTATGATTAACACTATTTACTCATTATACTATTGTTTTATTTTTCTCTGAAATTTCCATAATAAAATGCTTTTTAAATGAAATAATAAATATAACAAAGCAAAAGCTTTTTAAAATAAATATAAAAACAAACAAACTTCCTTCAATTGTATACCCGTCTTACAAACAGTGTCTCTAAATAAAAATTTATTTGAGGCCTTTCAATCACTGACTCAGATTGGTTATCCACAGATTATGCTATGGAAAAACAAAGAATTTACAGATTATCATAGGAGAGCAGGAGGAAGCAGTGAAAAATAAGTGAGTTTAGAGACATTCTCCCAGAGGGGTCTGGCCTCAATATTTCCAGTGCAATAGCATTAACAGATGCAAACATATTCACATCCTAGCCCCCTGGGGTTTCTATTCTAACCCAATTATGCAAGCCAGAAACTAGCGTATCCTTGAGCTCTTCTCTTCCCACCAGGCTGTTGACTCTATCTCCTACATATGCCAGCTATCCATTTCTACCCATTTCCAGTGCTACCACTAGGTAAGATAAGAAAATAGCTCCCACTCACACGTGGGTCACCAGGAGTCAGAATTGACTAGGTGGCAACTAGTAACAATGTATGCGGGGCACTCTTGCAAGCACATTACATGTACCAACTCATTTAATCCTTACAAACAATCTCAATTTATAGAGACGAAAACCAAGTTAAGAAATTTGCCTATTTATCAGTCAACCCCGAACTAAAACAGTTTCCAAGGCCAACTCTTCAGACAAAGATTGGACTGGACTGTGGGACATAAAATGATACTCATGAAGAGTGTGCTTCTTAGCTCAGGTAGACAGATCAGACTAAACGGGCAGCTGCTGTCTGGAGGTGAGATGAGAAGGCAGAGAGGGTCAGGAACCGGTTGAATGGACATGGGAGATCAGGGGTGGAAAGGAAGAGTGTGCTGTCACAGTATAGGGAGAGCAATTAGGGTCACATAACAATGTATGTATAAATGTTTGTATGAGAAACTAACTTGAAATGTAAACTTTCACTTAAACTACAACAAATAAAAAAAAAAGAAAGAAATTTGCCTATTTAGTAAACTAGTAAGTGGCAGAGCTGAGATGCGAAAACAAGCAGACCAGCTCCAAATTACACCCATGGAACCACTTGTGTTGTTTCTGCCCTTTTTCTATCATAGGACTGCGATCAATAACCTTGTTTCCCATCTGTGCAGACACAGTTGTAGAATAAACCCCAGAAGTGGGTTTATTAACTATTTAATAGTGTATGTCATTGTCTTTCTCTGTCCCTGAAGTATACGTTCCTTGAGTGCAGGGCACACATTTGTCCTGTATCCGCAGAAGAGATGCAATATTTTGTTTGTTCCTTCACTCATTCAACAAATATTTGTTGAACACCTATTGTGTGCCAGATACCGTTCTAGGTGCTGGGGGATACATTACCGAACAAAACCAAAAAATTATCCGGTCTCATGGATCTTACATACTAACGTACGGTTCGGAGACAATTAACAAATAAGTACATCTATGGTATGTTAGAAAGTGATAAATGCTTAAAAGAAAAGTAAGACAAAGAAAGAATGGAATGCAGGAGTTACAATTTAAAATAAAACAAAAAACCTCTTGCCGTCGAGTTGATTCCGACTCATAGCAAACCTACAGTACCGAGTAGAACTGCCCCTTAGCTTTTCCAAGGAGCGGCTGGTGGATTCGGACTGCCAGTATTTTGATTAGCAGCTGAGCTCTTAATCAGTGCACCACCAGGGCTCCCCAGTTTAAAATAAGTGGTCATCAGATGAATAAAAGATTTTAGATGAAGAAGCTTATTTTAGCAGCTTTAATAATCATAAAACATTTTAGACAACTCAAAACCAAACGTAAACCTGCTGCCTTCAAGTCTATTCCAACTCATAGCCACACTGCAAGACAGAGTAGAACTGCCCCTTAGTGTTTCCAAGGCTGCAATCTTTATGTCCTCAACAGCAATGGGAATCTTTACGGAAGCCAACCGCCACATCTTTCTCCCACAGAGCAGGTAGTGGGTTCAAACCTTCGACTTTCTGGTTAGCAGCTGTGCACTTAACCACTGTGCCACGAGGGCTTCTAGACTCAAGTAACTAATAATAATGAGTAAACAGTCACGGGCCTCCCTTAAGCAGCTGTTTTGAGGTTTAAATGAGTTGCTGTACATAAAACAGAAAGAGCAGCTCTTGGGAAACTAGCTTCCACCTATTACATTCTCTCATGGGAAAATGGGCCTAGTTTCCCAAAACAAACTTATATGTCAAAGAAATATTCTTTTGATAAACTGAAAAAAGCCTAGACAGACAGCAATGCACTAACATTATGTGAAGACTATATGTCTCACTTGTTAATTCTGGATTTCTTTTATCAAAATTTAGATTTCATTTAAAAAGAAACGAATTAGCAATTACGTTGGCCTCAAAAATTTTGCACAAATTTCCTGTTGAAGGTGTTCTAATCCTGAACATAGACTCTTTAAAAAAAAGACAGAAAATATTTTCATTAATGTCTATTTTATCTTGAGGAAGAGAGACAGAATATTCTGGATATGAGAATTCAGCAAAATTAAGTTCAATATCAATCGTTGAATGTCTTCAAACAGAAGAATTTGTCAGTATAACCCCATAATGATGTGAACCTTCAAATCAGAAATAATACAGATATATTACTGCAGATCTGCTTCTAATAAAAATGACATTGGCAGTTCATTTACATCCAGCAGCATTAGGAATTAAAGATAGTTCATCATAATAACAAACAAGTGATTTCTACTTTGTTAAAATGTATACTTACACGATATTTATGTAGCATTAGCACAAAGTCTGTCTGCTTAGAAAAGTCTTGGTCTGGTTTTTATTTATTTATTTTTAATGTAGCTTGGATACAGTTCCAAAAAGATGTGAATTACCACTAAAGATCTGACATCAAAGAATAATACTGAAAGGTATGGCACGCCCACACTTTGGATATGCACATTTGATGCCTTGTCCCTTGAACCAGAGAAATAGCAGTTCTGTTTTTACAACAAATGCCCAAAATGCCAATTATAGCTCAAAGTCTACTTGTTATATTTTTTTAGAAATTTGTTTTGTTCTTTTAGCTAGCTCTTTCTGACAAAATTTTATAGCCTCGGTTTTGTGCTGGTCATTAGAGTTCAGCTACTTTGCCTTTAGGGCAGATTCTGACTTTAACATTCCAGCGTCTACGAATTCCCTGAAGTGTGGACACTCACGGGTACCTGCCAGGAGAAGGCAGGGGCAGGCAGGCCAGAACAGACCCTGGCCTCTCTCCACACACCTCACCACACAGGTCCAAGCACTCACCGGGTGCCGTAGGCGGCAGAGCCAATTCTTCCAGAGCAGAGCTTTGAACTGGCGCCCTGCGTGCGCCATGCCAACTGCGTCCTGTCCCTAACCTCACCCAGGAAGTCAGCGTGCAGGACTGCACTTATATCTGCTGGGATCAAGCATGTTGCACTATTAGTCAATCTAACAAAAGTGAGTGATGCAAGAGAGATTACTGGTAACTGAATAACGCAGGAATCAAATGTCCTCTCTTGTTTGCAGTTACCGAGAAATCTTGTTTTCTCTAGCTGCTCAGTGTGTGAGATGGGGATGGGCTACAGGATGCTGCCTGTAGGGCCTTTTCATTTATTCCTCGCATCCACACAGAGCAGGCTATCACTCTCGAAGAATACACACAACCAATGTCTGTACCAAGAAGTGATGCTCAAGTGATCCTCCCTTTTCCTTTGATGCTAGTTGGATGGAATTCTTCCCCCTCCCTCCTGAAACATCAGCAATCATACGAATTTACCAAAATATCTTCCCTTTCAGTGGTCCCATAGTAGAGAATGGGAAGGAAAGACAACGGAAGCAGAAGTGATCTCTGGGGTGATTAGGACAGGCAGAGGGGAGGGTGGTTCATGGTCCACTCTGCTGCCTGCCCCTCTCTCACCCATTTCTCCCAGTGGGGTTGGGCTCTGTGTTTCACATCTCGGAGAGCACAGCCAAGTGGTGCGAACAGAGCAGGAAGTGTGATCTTTGACTTTAACCCTGCTTCTGTGAGTAAACCTTGGTGGAAGGACAAGGGGAAGGACAAGCAAGAGCCATAGGCAACTCTCCTTACTTTCTCTTTTGTAGGTGCTTGCTGCTGCCCCCAGGAACTCTAAGCTGAGGGAAGAAAGAAGGGGCAGCAATAGGCAAAGCAGCACACAGCTGTGGTGGGAGCTCTCCAAAGCCTTCTCTTGAGTGTGGCAGGCACTAGGTGGCCCATCTGATTCTTGTATCATTTTTTGAAACAGATATGATGGGCTCAGCTGGCAGTTGGTTGCTCCCTCCTTCCAGGGCCCTCCTGTGTTCATGTGGCACCCGTTGTGGTCAGACTTGAGGCATCTTGACGCTGTGGTCTTTTACTTCATAAAGCAATTTCCCCAAGCTGGATCCGTTCTTATAAGTGGCTTTTGCAAAAGGAAACAGGAATTGACTCAATTATTCTGGTGAGTTATTTTTCAAAAAAACACCAATTTTTAAAATTTTATTTGTTACATATATTGCAACAATAGCGTGGAGGCCATTACCTGATGGGGCAGGGCCCAGCACACACATGTGGTTTGCCTGATCCCCACACAACATCTTCCCTTGGCTTTTACCTCCTCAAAGGCCTGTCACTGTCAGCCAAGTATTGCTACCCTGGTTTCCTTTGTAGATCACATTAATAACACCTAGCATCACAAGTGGTGTAGTGGTTAAGAGCTTGTCTGCTAACCAAAAGGTGGACAGTTCGAATCCACCAGCCGCGCCTTGTAAACTCTGTGGGGCAGTTCTACTCTGTCCTATAGGGTCACTAGCAGTCGGAATCAACTCAACAGCAACAGGTTACAGGCTAGCATCACAAGAGATTATCATTATTTTAGAATGCTCCAGTATGAGGAAAAGTCCCAACCATGGGTATTTTCCAATTGCATTTCATGTTGTTAGCTGACATGGAGTCAGCCCCCAACTCATGGCGGCCCCATGTACAACAGAACAAAATGTTGGCCAGTCCTGTGCCATCCTCATGTTTGGTTGTGAATTGGACCTTTGTGATCCATAAGGTTTTCATTGGCTAATTTCTGGAAGTAGACCACCAGACCTTTCTTCCTAGTCCATCTTAGTCTGGAAGCTCTGCTGAAACCTGTTCAGTATCATAGCGACACACAAGCCTCCATTAACAGATGGGTGGTGGCTGCACATGAGATGCACTGGCCAGGAATCAAACCCTGGTCTCCCAGATGGAAGGTGAGAATTTTACCACTGAACCACCTCTGTCCCTTGCATTTCATAGCAGCCCATTTTTGAGCACTCCTTTATGTCAGGGCTTGATATGGTGCTTTCTCTTATTTCATCCGTGGCTTTCACTGAACAGTTCCATGAGTTTAGTATCCATATCACGATTGTACCGATTAGGATGGGGTTAACACCCTTAGCGGTTTTCCAAGATTGAAGTAAGTGAATTTTTTTTTCAAGTGTGTTTTCTTTTAATTGTGGTAAATATGTAAGTAACAAATCGTTTGCCATTTCAAGATTCTTTAGATGTACAGTTCACTAACATTAGTTAGGTTTATCATGTTGTTCAACCATTATCTTTATCCGTTTCCACTTGTACCATTCCATAATCCAGTTTTTGGTCCTTTATAGGAAAACAATGCAGTTCAGATGCAGACGCTGTATTTCCTTACCCTGCCTTTTTAGTCTGTTCAGTCTGTGACAGTTCTTCAGTTTTTCCCTGATAGTCATGATCTTGATGTTTTTGAAGTTTGCCAGTTGCTGTCGAGTCGATTCCAACTCATGGCGACCCCATGTGTGTCAGAGTAGAACTATGCTCCCATAGGGTTTTCAATGGCTGATTTTTCAGAAGCAGATCACTAGGCCTTTCTTTTGAGGTGCCTTTGGGTGGACTTGAACCTCCAACCTTTTGGTTAGCAGCTGAGTGTGTTAACTATTGGCACCATCAAGGCACTCCTTTTGAAGGGTACAAGTGAATTTTACCACTAATCTCTTCTCCACCATTTAGCCAAGCTCAGAACAACTCGAGCATATGGTGCTGCCAAATGACCCTGCATTCTTGAACCTGGCAATCCTGCCCACTCTTGTGCTACATACTGTCTTCACCTCTTTGTAAACTGCCATGTTAACATGCTCATGGAAACTCAACAGTAGATGCTAACTTCCCACGTAGAAGAGCCAAAGCACACTTTTCTTGCATGCCTATCACTGATCACTGGGAAAGCTTCTGTTCCCAAAGCACCGCCCAGAATCCTTACCATCGCGTCCTGTTTACTGACATGCTGTAGCCACCCTTCCCAGCAAGGCTACCTGATGAGCTCATCTCTCTCTCTTCTTCTCCCAGCTGCCTACCTGGAAGATCACTTCTTACATGTCTCTCTATTCAGTGGACAACATGTACAGACGGAAGCATTAAAAATCCAAGTGTAATTTGGCAATTATGGTGTTGGTGAAGAATATTGGGTAGACCATAGACTGCCAAAAGAATGAACAAATCTACCTTAGAATTAGTATAGCCAGAATGCTCCTTAGAAGCAAGGATGGTGAGACTGCGTCTCACATACTTTGGGCATATTACCAGGAGAGATCAGTCCCTGGAGAAGGACATCATGCTTGGTAAAGTACAAGGTCAGCAAAAAAGAGGAAGACTTCAATGAGATGGATTGACACAGTGGCTGCAACAATGGGCTCAAGCATAACAGCGATCGTGAGGATGGTGCAGGACCAGGCAGTGTTTCGTTCTCTTGTACGTAGGGTCACTATGAGTTGGAACCGACTCAAAGACACCTAACAACAATAACAAGCCATGGCAATTAGAGAATAATGCTCTCAGGGCTGGCCTCCTCAGTCCCTCTTCTATTACGTACGTACAAAAGCGAAGGTTTGCTGGTTCAATGGGGATTAGAAAGTGGGAAATTTACTAGTAAACTCATATCACAAAGAGAGCCAAGGAAGTAAAGGAAGATTTACAAAGGCAGCCTGGACACTTAACTTTGCATTTGTGTACCCCTGAAGAAGAGTCTGGCTAAGAAATTTAGGGCTGATAATTGCATCTAACCTAGATCTGAGATTTTGAAGATAAAGGGAATTTCTTTGGCCTTGTAAGACATTGACCGAGAATATAGTAGAGTTAGCAGAACACCTTTTGAATAAAAAGATCCTGACAATGAAGACTCAGAGATCATCTCTAAAGCTGAAGATTCCTCTAAGGAGGTCTGGTGGCTCTATAATCGTTACCAGTAAACCAGTTGTCATCAAGTCAACTCCGACTGACCCCACGTGTGTCAGAGTAGAATTATGCTCCATAGAGTTTTCAATGGTTGATTTTCTGGGAGTAGACCACCAGGCTTTTCTTCCAAGGTGCCTCTGGGTGAACTTGAACCTCCAATGTTTCGGTTAGCAGCCGAGTGCATTAACCGTTTGCACCACCCAGAGACTCCCTATATTCATTAAGTTGTCATGAATTCCCTGTGCATGAAGGATTGCATGCCTCAGGCATCAATCATTGCAAATTAGGGTTCCATGTCTACTGGTACTTTTTCAGGAGACATTTCATATCAGTTTATAAAAATAATATTTGGCTTTATAATTGATAACAGGGAGGCAGGGCCAAGATGGCGGAGTAGTCAGATGCTTCCTGTGGTCCCTCTTACAACAAAGACCAAAAAAAACAAGTGAATTGATTATATATGACAATCTAGGAGCCCTGAACATCAAAGGCAAAGTTGAGGAACCAGATTGAGCAGCGGGGAGGGAGAGACAGTTTGGAAGCAGCAAGGAGTTGCCAGACCTGACCCGGCAGATGCCAGTGCCCTTCAGGCCAGATTGGCTTGCATGTGCGGTGAGGCAAGCAATGGCACTTGGGAGGTGTTTTCCACATCAGGAGAGGCCCAGTGGCAGAAAGTCTACTTGGGCATCCAGAACCAGTGAAAAGCAGTGCTCAATCGGCAAAAGATAAGTACTTGCATCTGGCCTACCACATGGATCAAAAAAACCTCCATTTGGGAAAAACCTCTCTCCATTTACCTCCCGACTCCCCACTCTGCACCAGGTCCCAGGCCGGTTTCAGTGATTACCAAGTCCCCTGGGCCAGAAAGGAGGACAGTCCATGAACCCTGAGCCATTCTCTCAGCCTTGGAGAGGGAATAAATTAACTAAAAGGGGAAAAAATACTCTGCTAGCTCCCCTAAGCCAGAAACTCAGGGTAGGCACAGCTCCTATGCCTAGACACAGGCATAAGGGGTCCACAGACTTTGAATGCCTTTCACCCCTGCATAGACTTCTGTGGGTCCGTTTCAACAGTGCAAGCCCTCATTACCACAGTACAACAAGGTATATGCCTGAAGTCTAACTTCAACTGTTTCAGCTGTGAAGTGGCAGGTTCATGACACTTGACACTGCTCTGCCCATTAAGCAGGTTCCTCATCTGCCCACATCAGGGGCCTGAGGACTGGTGGCTCCACCCACACCACCTAACCACCTGTGACACGGGCCCAAGAATAAGAGATACCCCCCAGTCCTTACAGCCAACAGCACTGGGTGCTCATAGTCTGGCTGAAAAACCCGCCCACCTACGTGCTCTAGGGAACAGGGTTACGCTTTCCTCCCAGAGACTCAGGGGCAGCCGTCAGCCCCCTTCCTTGCTCAGTGCTTGACACCCTACTGCAGCCAGATACCTGTGCCTACACCAATCAACCATGCCTGTCTAGGACTGTAGGTGAGAGCCTGCACCACACACTTGGTGACCAACTACTCGGACACCTGAGCTGACTCCATACAAGAAAAGTAAACAGACTCCTGGGCTCACATACTTAGTAACAGATCTAACCACCTGGTGACAGGACGTTAGAGCTTCAAAGGTGCCAATAATCAAACTAGCTCACATGAGCAGCCTATTTGGGCATATCAAAACAAAACAAGAAGTTTGGACACAGTAAGGAAACATAAAATAAATAAATATAATAACTTATTGATGGCTCGCAGAAAACAGTCAATATCAAATCACATAAAGAGTCAGACCATGATGGCTTCAGCAAGCTCCCAAAATAAAGAATAAATAAATTTTCCAGAGGAAGAGAATTTCTTGGAATTACCGGAGGCAGAATACAAAAGATTAATATACAGAACTCTTCAAGACATCAGGAAGGTGATGAGGTAAAACACAGAACAAGTTAAGAAACACACAGACAAAGTAAAAGAGGATCTTAAGAAGGTTATTCAAGAGGATGACAAATTTAATAGGCTGCAAGAATCCACAGAGAGACAGCAGTCAGAAATCCAGAAGATCAACAATAAAATTTCAGAATTAGACAACTCAATAGAAAGTCATAGCAGCAGAATTGAGGCAGTAGAAGTCAGAATTAGTGAGATTGAAGATAAAGCACTTAACACCAACTTATTTGAGGAAAAATCACATAAAAGAATTTTTAAAAATGAAGAAACTGTAATTGATAACAAGATGTTTTCCCAGTGTCTGCTTTCTGTTAACTCCCCCACCCCCACCCCATCCTTTTACCCTACTACCAATCTACTTTGCTGGATAGCTGATCTTTGGAAAATTATTTCCCATCTCTGGTCTCACTTCCTCTTCTAGAAAGTGGTCATATCCACTGTGACGTTTAATGTTATGTGTCAACCTGGCTAGGCCATGATTGTAATTATCCTCCATTTTGTGATCTTATATAATTATCATCCATTTTGTGGTATTATGTAATTATCCTCCATTTTATGTGTTGTAAATTCTAACCTCTATATGTTAATGAGGCAGGATTAGTGTAGGGTGTATCACGAGTCACCACCCTTACTCAAGTATCTAAAGTCAGGGAAGTTTCCTTGGGGTATGACCTGCATCCAATACACTGATGCCCTGAGAAAGCTCTCTCTCACTCTGGATCCTGCATACAGCTCATCATCATCTGGTCTCCAGTTCTTGGGACTTGAGCCAGCAGCCTGCCTGATGATTCTAGGAATCGCCAGCTTCCACAGCCTTGTGGGCCAGTAGCCTGTCATCTGACCTGTGACCTTGGGATCATGAACTGCTGCAACCACGTGAGTCAGAAGAAGCCTCCAGCCTGATGCCTGACCCACCAACAGTGGGACTTGCCAGTCTCCACAACCATGTGAGACATTTCCTTAAAGTAAATCTGGCTTTGTATATGTACATATACATATATATATGTGTATACATATATGTGTATATATACGCACTTCATTGGTTTTGCTTCTCTAGAGAACCCAGCCTAAAACACTCACTCAAAGGATTGTGATAAGGATTCGATGAGATAATGTGGGCAAAGAACTTAGCCCAGTGGTTGGCACATAATAAGTGTCAAAATATTTTAGTACTATTATTTATTGAGCCCATTAAAACACAGACAACTGTGTATAAAAAACAAATTGATATGATATCTGTCATTTGAAGTATGGTTGGAATATCTCTATTTATTCCTTACAGTGGTTGGATGGGAAGAGAAGTAAAGTGTATGAAGCCAGGACTCACGTAGAGGAGGGAAGGAGAAAGGGAAGTTTGCATCCAGAACAGAAAGGAATGAAGAAGGCAGGCACTCAGAGGGTGGAAAACTGACTTCATCTTCTTCCCAGCTACACTTAAGTCTAGTGCAGCCTGGATGGAGTAAGTTTCAAACATAAATTGCTTCGGTCAGAGCTGAATAGTTCCCAAAGAGCCAACCAAATTGCCAGATGAGCATGCAATGAACTCGAATGTAGGAGATTATCATACACACACTTGACTGATTCCTTTGAAAGGTTATGGTAATGTAGTTTAAAAGCTATAATGTAAATTATTCAGGATTTTCAGGTAAAATTGCCTCTTTGTCTCTGTTAAAGAGCTTTATTAAAATTAGGAACAATAAGCAATTAGAAGTTTCATAGTTTAAATAACTTTTATGACCCAAATGTTTCTTATTTAATTGTGATTTATAAATCTCAAAAAATAATAACCTTGTGTAATTTAAATAACTTACTTTTCTCTGATACTGAAATTCTATCTTGCTAATTTCAATAATTTCTCATGAACCTGAATTTGTTTCTCTTCTTGCACTAATAGAAAAATATAATTCCAACTTGAGTCTAAAAGACATTTGTTCAAAAGAAAATAAATTGATAGGAACAAGTGGTTATCGTATTCTTAATGGTATCTAGTGTCTGTAGAGCTAAGAAAATTAAAAAGAAATCCTCAAAAATCTGCTAACAATATTGAGAGGAAAGTTGGTTAAACCTATGACTTCGATTTAAGAATTGAGCGGAATTCTTCTTGTAATCCCCTTTGGACAATCTGGGACCTAAATCATGCTGTTTGTATCTTCCACTTGAGTTAAATTGTATTTCACCAGCCTGAAAACATGAAATGCAATGTCCATTTACTCCAGGGCCAGAGAGTCTAATTTGGAAGCATAGGGCAGCAGGATAAAAAAGAAAAATCTAAAATTCAAGTTAGCAAAGACTCTTAAGGATTACCATTGCTCCCTTGTCAAGGAAAGGGAAGGGAATTTTCCCTGGGGGAGGTGCTGTCAGGCTAAGGTGGTGAGGGGTTGATGACTCCCAAATCAACATTCCAGAATCTTGAGGACCTCAGGAATGAAACACTTATTTCTAAAGAGAGGAAACAACATTTCCAGAGCCTATAACAATAATCATATCTGTACAATGTCTCGAATTTTTCAAAATACATTTAAATGCATCCCCTGTGATCTTCACTAAACCAGTGAAGTAGGTGGGTGTTGTTAGCTCCGTTTTACAGATGTGAAAACTGAGGCTTAGTATTTCACTGGGAAAACAGAGGTAGTCAGAAGAAAATTTTCACACAGTCCCTCCACCAAATAGACCAGCCTGCCTCGTCTTTATTCAGTTGCCCTCCTTCCCTCCTGACACGATGGACTGACCCACTCTGCTCTTTCCCAAGAGCAGCCCTCTAAATGTGTACTGACTGCATCTCACGCCCTCTGGAGTACCATCGGTTTTCCACTTTCTAATGGATCAGGTTTCAGCGGAGTTTTCAGACTAAGACAGACTAGGAAGAAAGGCTTAGTGATCTACTTCTGAAAAACAGCCAACGAAAACCCTATGGGTCACAACAGTCAGACACCCAACTGATTATGGGGATGGTACAGAAATGGGCAGTGTTTTGTTCTGTTATGCATAGGTTCACCATGAGTTGGGGGCCAACTAGACAGCAACTAACAACAGCAACGGATCATCCCAATTACCATGAAAACATGTTACGATAACTGCTATAGAATAAAAACTAGTTCCTTCAGCCATTGCCCTATATCTTTATTTATATCAAAACTCAGTGCACAAGTTTTCCTCCCATTCTGTCTTAAATCCATTGCAATCAAGTTTTTGTCCCCATAGTTGACTCTCTCGGCTGCTACCCGAAAGGTTGGAGATTTGAGTCCACCCAAAGTGCCTGAAAAGAAAGGCCTAGTGATCTACTTCCAAAAAATCAGCCTCTGAAAACCCTATGCAGCAGTTCTGCTGTGACGCACATGGGGCCACCATGAGTTGGAATCAGCTTGACAGCAACTGATAGAGTGAAAAAAAAAAAACCTCCATCGAAATCCTTCTGTGAAGGTCACCAGTGACCTCCACGCTCTGTCTTTCCAAATCTAATGGCCGGACCAAGGAAGTGCTCTTCCTACATGACCCTAGCGGCAGGACCTCACTCCTTCCTCACCACCCCCTCCTATTTCTCCTCCCACTTCACTGCTCTTCCTTCTCAGTCTCCAGGTGCTTATTCCTCCTCATCTTTCCATCTGCTAAATACTAGAGTACCCCAAGGCTCAGTCTTGATCTGCTTCTCATCTCTACGTAGACCCACTCCCTAGGTGATCTCAGTCAGACTCAAGGCTGAAAATATATTTGTGCACTGACAGCTCCCAAATTTGTACCACAGGTCTGATCTATTTCTACACCCACATTCACAGTGATGGACTGTCCTAAGCAATCCACAGCGTAATCATGCTTCTCTGATAAAATGCCTGTATTTGAAATTGGTATCCTATCCCTAAGCCCATGGGCCCTCCGCTACTATGTCTTCTCATCCTGACCATGAGACTTGTCTCTCTTTTAACTTCCAGGCCCTACTCAGAGGATAGAGAACATTCAGCTGTTCTCTCCCACCTCTCTGGGGCCATGAGTAACTCAGTGGGGCTGTCCCTGGCCCTCTCTGCCTCAAAGTCCCCACAGCCATCTCTCCTCTCCCACTCTCAGCCATGAGAGCCCACACCCTCCGGAAGGCTTTCTCCTCCCAGGGCTGCAGACCAAAGTGGAGCACTAGCCTCCTCTTCACTCAGATCTCAATCACTATTTGGAGCTTGTGTTTTCCCAGCACCACCATGGCAGTAGCACTGCAGGGGAAAAGAGATGGGCACAGGGTCCCCTCTTAGAGAATCTTCCCATTCAGTTTTCCCCAATAACCCCACCCACTCCCATCAGACAACTTTATCTAGTCTCCTAGAAGAAGGAACAGCAAAAAACAACAACAACAAAAAATCAGTGAAATATTCTTCTAAATTATTCTATCGTATATCTGGACCATGACCTTTCTATTTAAAAGCCAAGACTTAGGATTCTGGTTCCAGGTAAAATGGATTAAGCACATCTCATCCACTAATTACAACTAAATCTAGACAGAAGATATAAAGCAACTACTGGAGATCTCTGAAAAGCAAGTAAGAGCAGGCAGACTGGGTTAGGAAAACAAACTTAAAGAATGATCTATATGGTGGTAAGTTTCCATTGTTGTTGTTATTCCTTCCATAGTGCCTGGCTTAGATTTTAGGGCACACCAGATCCTGGAATTGTGAACAGACCCAGGCAGAAAAGCTCCAAGAAGAAAACTTACCTTAACCAGAGGACATAGAAAATTTGACCCTGCAGGATGGAGCTCTTTTGACCCTCTGCACCCTAACTCATAACGCATCTGGACTCCTGCAGTGGAAACAGTGGCAGCAGGGGTGATGTCCACAGCAGCACTACAGGCTCTTTTCTCTTGTCAATTTTGCCCTCAAGTGGACTCAGCTGTAGAAAGAGCATAACAGTGCAGGGAGGCTAATGCCCAGCCTTATAGCTAGAGCACCAGGAAAGGGAGGAACTGGGAACAAGTGAATGCAGGGAACATCACAGAGCAGAAGGAGCTAGAGAAAGAGATATGTTAAATCAATGTATAAAGCCCAGGGAGCACTACTCTGCATGGAATGGACAACAGTCAACATAGCAAAGGCTTTGAGAACTGAACTGAACTGAACCAGATTGGTCCCTGGTGGCACACATATGAAGCAGAACAAAATAACACTGCAAAGACTTTGAAAACTAAATTAACATTGGATGCACAACCCACAGAAAATGGGTCAGGACTTTCAGAGTGAACCTAACTGGGTTGACTGCCTATTAAAATAAAACAAAACAAAAATAATCAACTTTATCCAGAAGATTTTAATAGGACCCAAACTCATATTAAAAACATATTCAAAATGTCTAAGACAGACTCCACAATTATTCACCATACATAAGAAGCTGAAAAGCCTCAACAAAACAAACAAACAAAAAACACTCTCAAGGGACAAGGCAATCAACAAATGCCAATCTTGAGATGACTCAGATGTTGGAATTATTAGAAAAAGATTTTAAGGCAGTTGTTACGACAGTGCTTCATTAAGTAAGGGCAAATATTCTTTTTTTTTTTTTTTTTATTGTACTTTAAGTGAAAGTTTACAATTCAAGTTAGTCTCTCATACAAAAATTTATATATACATTCTTATGTGACCCTTATTGCTCTCCTTATACTGTGACAGCACATTCCTCCTTTCCACTCCTGATTTCCTGTGTCCATTCAACCAGCTCCTGACCCTCTGCCTTCTCATCTCACCTCCAAACAGAAGCTGCCCATTTAGTCTCATGTATCTACTTGAGCTAAGAAGCACACTCTTCACAAGTATCCTTTTATGTCCCATAGTCCAATCTAATCTTTGACTGAAGAGTTGGCCTCAAGAATGGTTTTAGTGCTGGGTTGACAGAGAGTCAGGGGGCCATGCTCTCTGGGGTTCCTCCAGTCTCAGTCAGACCATTAAGTCCGGTCTTCTCACTAGAATTTGAGTTCTGCACCCCACTGTTCTCCTGTTCCAACAGGGACTCTCTGTTGTGTTCCCCATCAGGGTAGTCATTGGTGGTAGACAGGCACCATCTAGTTCTTCTGGTCTCAGGCTGTTGCAGTCTCCAGTTTATGTGGTCCTTTCTGTCTCTTGGGCTAATGTTTTCCTTTTGACTTTGGAGTTCTTCATTCTCCTTTACTCCAGGTGGGTTGAGACCAATTGATGCATCTTAGATGGCCGCTCACTAGCTTTTAAGACCCCAGACACCACTCACCAAAGTAGGATGCATAACATTTTCTTAATAAACTTTGTTATGCCAATTGGCCTAGATGTCCCCTGAAAACTTGGTCCCCAGACCTCCATCCCTGCTACTCTGTCCCTAGAAGTATTTGGTTGTATTCAGGATACATCTTAGCTTTGGTTTAGTCCAGTTGTGCTGACTTCCCCTGTAGTATGTGCTGTCCTTCCCTTCACCTAAGATAATTCTTGTCTACTATTTAGTTAGCAAATAACCCTCTCCCTCCCTCCCCACCCTCGTAACAATCAAACAATGTTTTCTTCTGTGTTTAAACCTTTTCTTGAGTTCTTATAATAGTGGTCTTATACAGTGTTTGTCCTTTTGTGACTGACTAAATTCATTCAGCATAATGCCTTCCAGATTCCTGCATGTTATAAGGTGTTTCACGGATTCATCACTGTTCTTTATCGTTGCAAGGGCAAACATTTTTGAAACAACTGAAAGATGAATGTTCTCAGTAAAGAATTATAAGCTATGAAAAGAACAAAATGGGAAATTTTAGGACTGTAATATAAAGTAATGGAAATAAAAAATTTATTGGAGAGGCTCAATAACAGAATGGATATGAAAAGGAAAGAGTCAGTGAACTTGATGATAAATCAATAGGAGTTATCCAATTTGAATACCAGAGGGAAAAGATTGAAAAAAATAAGTAAACAGAACTTCATGGACCTGTGGGAGCTCTGGTGATGCAGTGGTTAAGAGTTTGGCTGTTAACCAAAAGGCAGGCAGTTCGAATCCACCAGCTGCTCCTTGGGAACCCTATGAGGCAGTTCTACTCTGTCCTATAGGAACAATATAAAATGGTCCAACTTCACATTAGCAGTATGCCAGAAGGAGAGGAGAAACAGATTGGTGTAGAAGTATATACATAAATGAAGAATACAAAGATACAACACAAAAAGGACAATCATAAAAGACAAAATTTATAATCAGACTTTATCAAAATTAAAACTTTTTCTCTATGATAGACACTGTTAGAAGAATGAAAAGATGGAAGCAACCTAGATGCCCATCAACAGATGAATGGATAAACAAACTATGGTACATACACACAATGGAGTATTAGGCAACGATAAAGAACAAAGATGAATCTGCAAAGCATCTCATAACATGGATGAAACTGGAGGACATTTTGCTGAGTGAAATAAGCCAATCACAAAAGGACAAATATTGTATGAGACCACTACCGTAAAAACTCATGAAAAGATTTACACAGAAAAAGAAACAATCTTTGATGGTTACGAGGGATAGGAGAGGTGAGGGGGGAATACTAAATAGATAATAGATAAGTAATAACCTTGCTGAAGGGCAAAACAGTACACAATACTGGGGAAGCCAGAACAACTTGTCCAAGGCAAGGTCATAGAAACTCCATAGACACTTCCAAACTCCCTGAGGGACTGAATTTCTGGGCTGAGGGCTGTGGGGACCATGGTCTCGGGGAACTTCTAGCTCCATTGGCATATCATAGTTTATAAAGAAAATGTTCTACATTCTACCTTGGTGAGTAGCATCTGGGGTCTTAAAAGCTTGGGAGCAACCATCTAAGATACTCCACTAGTCTCACCCCTTTGGGAGCAAGGGAGAATGAAGAAAACAAGATACAAGGCAAAGATTAGTCCAAAGGACTAGTGGACCACAACTACCAAGCCCTACACCAGAGTGAGTCCAGTACAACTAGATGATGCCCGGCTACCACTACTGACTGCTCTGACAGGGATCACAATACAGGGTCCCAGACAGAGCTGGAGAAAAATGTAGAACAAAATTCTAACTCACAAAAAAGATCAGATGTATTGGCCTGACAGAGACTGGAGAAAACCCAAGAGTATGGCCCCCGGACACCCTTTTAGCTAAGTAATGAAGTCACTCCTGAGGTTCACCCTTAGTCAAAGATTAGACAGCCCCATAAGGAGTTCTGGCAAAATGGCACTCTAGGCAGAAGCACCACGCCATCCCTCCACAGCAAAGATCCGAAAACCTAAGCCGAACAGAGAATACAACAATCCGGAAAGCCTGAAACATCAAATGAAGAGAAAGAACTCAGCCAAGCACCAAATGGAGTGAGAAAACTGACAGAGAACAGAGAGCGAGGAGAGATTCATGCAGAGGTCCCCTACCAGCTAACGCAGTGCAGATCCACCATCTTGGACTCCTATCAGAGACCAACGAACACGGGGTACAAGAAAGCAGCCTCACGGAGCTTCCAGCGG
>NW_004444183.1:1730142-1818217 GCF_000243295.1 Trichechus manatus latirostris
AATTAAAAGTCAAAGGTTGGAAAAAAATATATCAAGCTAACAACTACCAAAAAAGAGCAGGAGTGGCAATTCTAATCTCAGATAAAATAAACTTTAAAATGAAATCTACCATAAAAGACAAAGAAGGACACTATAGACAGCCCCATAAAACAAAATGAGACTAATGGGGCACAACAGCCCAGGGACAAGGACTATAAGGCAGGAGGGGACAGGAAATCTGGTAATAGGGAACTCAAGGTCAAGAAGGGAGAGTGTTGACACGTCATGGGGTTGTTAACCAATATCATAAAACAATACATATACTAACTGTTTAATGAGAAACTAGTTTTTATGTAAACCTTCATCTAAAGTACAATAAAAAATAAAAATAAAAAAAGAATGAAAAAACTGGAAGAAAATATTTGCAAAAACACATCTCTGTCAAAGGAGTCATATTTAGAATACGTAATGAATTCTCAACACTCAATAGTAAAGGAACAATCCAATTAGGAAGTGGGCAGAAGTCATGAGGAGACATTTCACTGAAGAGGATATACAGATAGCAAATAAGCCCATGAAAAGATGTTCAACATCACTAGCCATCAAGAAAACGAAAATTAAGACCATGATGAGATATGACTATACATCTACTTAAAAAAAAAAAAACCCATACCCATTGCCATTGAGTCAATTCCGACTCATAGCGACCCTATAGGACGGAGTAGAACTGCCCCATAAGGTTTCCAAGGAGCGGCTGGTGGATTTGAATTGCCGAACTTTTGGTTAGCCCTGGGGGTGCAGGGCTCCATAAACATATTAGAATAGCTTTAAAAAAAAATAGTGACAATACCAGATGCTGGCAAGAATGCAGAGAAAATTAGATCTCTCATACATTGCTGGTGGGAAGACAAAATGATATGACCACTCTAGAAAACAGTTTGGTAATTTCTTACAAAGCTAAACGTATACCTACTATATAACCCAGCAATCTCACTCCTTGGCATTTTCCCACAAGAAACGAACTTATTTTCACATAAAAACTTGTACACAAATGCTCATAGCAGCTTTATTTGTAATATCCCCAAACTGTAAACAATCAAAATGTCCTTCAGTAGGTGAATGTTTAAACAATCTGTACCATGGAATACCACTCAGCAGTGAAAAAGAATGGATTATTGATATATGCAACAAACTTGATTAATCTCAAGGATGTTATGTTGAGTGAAAAACGTCAGTCTCAAAAAGTCACACACTATTTGATTCCATGAACTCAATTTTCTCGAAATGGCAAAATTATAGAGATGAAGACTAGTGGCTGCTAGAGGGTTAGGGATGGTGGGGCAGCAGAGTATGGGTATAACTATTAACGGGTAGTATGAGAGAGATGTTTGTGGTGATGGAATAGTTCTGTATTTCGATTGCAATAAATATGAATTTGCACGTGTAACAAAATGGAACAGAACTATATACAAGCATTCTGTCAATGTCAATTTGCTGATTTTGGTATTATACCATAATTACATAAGATGTAAACATTGGGGAAAACTGGGTGAAAGTTACATGGGTTCTTTCTGTACTGTTAATGCAACTTCCTGTCTATAAATATTGCAAAATAAAAAGCTTTCTTAAAAAGTCATAAAGGTATACGTCAAAAAAGTCAATTTCTCCATATGCAAAAGAGTAAAGTTAGATGAATACCTCACACCATATATGAAAATTAACTCAAAATGGATCAATAATATAAACATAGGAGCTAAAGCCATCAAACTCTTAGAAGAAATCACAGGGATAAAATTACAAGACCTCATTTTTGAAGGAGCCCTGGGGGTGCAGTGGTTAAGATCTCCACTGCTAACTAAAAGGTCAGCAGATCGGATCTACGAGCCGCTCCTTGGAAACCCTACGGGGCAGTTCTATTTTGTCCTATAGGGTCACTATAAGTTGGAATCGACTCAACAACAATGGGTTTCGGGTTTTGTTTTTGATAATGGATTTTAAATATGACACCAAAAGCACAAGCAACAAAAGAAAAAGCTGATAAGTTGGATTTCACCAAAATAATTTTTTTTAATTGTGCATCAAAGGACTTTATCAAGAAAGTGAAAAGACAACTTACAGAATGGGAGAAAATATTTGGGAAACATATATCTCATAAAGGTTTCATATCCAGAAAATATAAAGAACTCCTATAACTCAACAACAAAAAGACAGAAAATTCAATTTAAAAATGGGTAAAGGACTTTATTTATCCACAGAAGATATACACATGGCTAAGAAGTACATGAAAAAGTACTCAACATCATTAGTCATTAAGGAATGCAAATCAAAATGCAAATCACCTCACACTCACTAAGACTGCCAGGTATCAGAAAAATGGAAACTAGCAAGTGTTGGTGAGGATGTGGTGAAATTGGAACTGAACCCTTATGCATTGCTAGTGGGAATGTAAAATGGTGCAGCCATTATGGAAAATAATTTGGCAACTCTTCAAAAATTAAACACAGAATTTCCATATGATCCAGCAATTTCACTCAGAGATATATATTCAAGAGACTTGAAAGCAGGGACAAAAACATACTTGTACACCAATGCTCATTGCAACATTATTCACAATAGCCAAAAGGTGGAAACAACCCAAGTGTCCATCAACAGACAAATGGATAAAAAAAAGTAGTATATCCATATAATGGAATATTATTCAGCCATAAAGAGAAATGAAGTTCTGATATATGCTACAACATGAATGAACCTTAAAGACACAATGCTGAGTGAAATAAGTGAGACACAAATGGACAAATATTGTATAACTCTACTTACATGAAATATCTAGAATAGGCAAATGCATGGAGAAAATTTTGTAAATGGTAACCAGGAGCTGAGGGGAGGAGGAAATGGGAGTTAATGCTAAAGGCGTACTGAGTTTCTGAAAAACTTTTGGAAATGGATGGTGGTGATAGTTGCACAACATGGTAAAAGTAATTAATATCACTAAGTTGTACCCTTAAAATAGTTAAAAGGCAAAGTGTTTGTTATATATGTGTGTGTTTGTATCTAAAATAAAACTAAAATTAAAAAAAAAAAAAGGAGCAGCTGCTTATGTACAACCAAAAACCTCATGGGATTTGGTTCCCTGGTTTCAAGGTTTTGGGTCATGGTTTCATGAGACACCCAAGTTAATTGGCATAATAGCATATTTAGTGCCTGCGTTCTACCTCCTAGTTTGTTATGTAGTGCTTGGGGTCTTAAAAGCTTGCAAGTGGCCATCCAAGGCATAATTGGTCTCTATTTGCCTAAAACAACAGAGGAAAAAAGGAGAGTCAGGAATAGGAGGAGAATGTGAAATGTGTGACTAATTACCTCCATGAACAACTGCCTCCTTTTCCATGAGACCGGAAGAACTGGATGGCACCCGGCTACCACTACTGAACATTTTGATCAAAGACTGTATAGAAAAATCCTGATCAAAAGGGGGGAAATGCAGAACAGAATTTCAAATTCTCATGGACTCCAGACTTTCTGAATCCATGGAGGATGGATGAACGCCCTACAACTTTTGCTCTGAGATAATCTTTAAGCCTTAAACCAAAAATATTCCCTGAAATCTTCTTAAAGCCAAACAATAGTTTAGCTTAACTAGCAAAAAAAGTCTGCCTTAAGCATTATGCTCTTTTAAGAATTATCTATCTGGGATCAAAATGATAATAGCAACTTGAAAGTTTAGATAGGAATCTTAGGCGCACTGAGTTTATGTTAATGGGGGAAGAGCAACTCAGAAAAGCAGGGTAAGAATCGTACAACTCGAAGAATGCAATCATATACATGTAGAAATTGTTGAATTGGTGTAGGTTTTGCTGTGTATATTCTCAACAACAACAAAAAAAAAAAACTCTAAGTTAACATGTAATTTCACAATGTCTCGAACTTTTAGTCAATAATAATGTTGTCATTGTTGTTAGGTGCCATTGAGTTGGTTCTGACTCATAATGACACTATGTACAACAGAATGAAACACAGCCGGTCCTTTACCATCTTCACAATTGTTGCTGTGTTTGAGCCCATTGTTGCAGCCACATGTCAATCTACCTTGTTGAGGGTTTTCTTCTTTTTTGCTGACCCTCTACCAAGTATGATGTACTTCTCCAGGGACTGGTCCCTCCTGATAACATGTCCAAAGTACATTAGATAAGAAAGTAGACACTTATTAATTTTGGTGATGGAAGAGGTAGCATTAAACCTGGGCGAAGTGCACATAGCTTGACCAAGGTAAATGATGTCACTAAGAAGTGCACAAGAGAAAATATAATTTTGCAACAACAACCAAAAATGTGTGTGGTTACACAAGTATGTATATAGGCTTAAATGTGTATGAGTATAACTATGTGGGTACATATATAGGAATAGATAGATGTATCTTTAGGCATATGTACATACAGGTATGTGTGTGCATGCATGTATATCCATATAATAAACCACATAGAGGACACAGTTACCGATGCTTCTTAGACATAACAAAATACCTCATAAGATTGATTTTCTGGGTTTGAAGGCTTAGGACCATAGTCTTATGGGACAACTCAGTTAATTGGCATAATCTAGTTCATAAAGTGTATGTTCTACATCTCAATGTGGTGAGTAGTGTCTGGGGTCTTAAAAGTTTGTGAGCGGCCATCTAAGATACAACTATTGGTCTGTACTCATCCGAAACAAAAGAAAAAGAAGGAAAACAAAAACTCAGAGAAGAAAGTAGTCTACAGGACTAATAGTCAACATGAACCATAGCCTACTTGAGACCAGCAGAACTAGATGATGTCTGGCTACTACCACCCACTGTTCAGATCAGGGCCACAATAGATGGATCCTAACAGAATGGGATAATAATGTGGAACAGAACTCAAATTCTTTAAAAGTCCAGACTTACAAAGTATCGTCTCCAATCACAACGCCATCAAAGTAGAAATTAAAAACAGAAGAGCAAGGAAAAAAAAATCAAATAATGGAAACTTAGTAACACCCTGCTTAAAAACCACAGGGTAATAGAAGAAATCAAAGATAGAATCAAAAAATTCCTAGACTCAAACAAAAATGAAAACACATCATACCAAAACCTTTGGGACAAAGCAAAGGCAGTGCCCAGAAGTCAATTTATAGCAATAGATGCACACATCAAAAAAGAAGAAAGGGACAAAATCAAAACATTAGCTACACAACTCAAACAAATGGAGAACAGCAAAAGAAGCCCACAGCCACCAGCAGAAAGGAAATAATAAAGATCAGAGCAGAAATAAATGAAATAGAGAATAGAAAAACAATAGAAAGAATCAACAAAACCAAAAGTTAGTTCTTTGAAAGGATCAACAAAATTGACACAACACTGGCCAAGGGAACAAAAGAAAAACAGGAGAGGATGCAAATAACCCAAATAAGAAATGAAATAGGAGACATTACAACAGACCCAACTGAAATAAAAAGGATCATAAGAGAGTACTATGAAAACTATACTCCAACAAATTCAAAAACCTACCAGAAATGGACAAATTTCTAGAAACACACTACCTACCCAAACTAACACAAAATGACATTGAAAATCTGAACAGACCCATAACAGGAGAAGAGACTGAAACGGTAATTAAAAAAAAAAATTGTAACAACAACAAAAAAAAAGCCCTGGCCCAGATGGATTTACTGGAGAATTCTACCAAACATTCAGAGAAGAGCTTATACCAGTACTACTCAAATTATTTCAGAACATAGAAAAGGAAGGGATACTTCCCAATTCATTCTATAAAGCCAGCATAACCCTGATACTAAAACTCAGCAAAGACACCACAAAAAAAAGAAAATTACAGAACAATATCTTTCATGAATATAGATGCAAAAAATTCTCAACAAAATTCTAGCCAATAGAATTCAGCATCATATCAAAAAAAAAATAATACACCACAACCCAGTAGGATTCATACCAGGTATGCAAGGATGGTTCAACATTAGAAAATCAATCAACATAATCCACCACATAAATAAAAGAAAAGAATCACATGATCATCTCAATCAACAAAGAAAAGGCATTCAGCAAAGTCCAACACCCATTCCTGATAAAAAACTCTCAATAAAATAGGTATAGAAGGGAAATTTCTCAACCTAATTAAGGGCATCTATACAAAACCAACAGCCGACAACATTCTAAATGGAGAGAGGCTGAAAATATTCCCCTTGAGAACAGGAACAAGACAAAGATGCCCTTTACTGCCACTTCTATTTAACATTGTGCTGGAAGTCCTAGCTAGAGCAATAAGGCAAAAAAAAGAAATAAAGGGTATCCAAATTGGTAATGAAGAAGTAAAACTATCCTTATTTGTGGATGATATGAAAACCCGAAAGACTCCGTGAAAAAACTACTGGAACTAATAGATTCAGCTGAGTAGCAGGATATAAGATAAACATTCAAAAATCATTTGGATTCCTATACACCAATAAAGACAATGATGAAAAGGAAATCAGGAAAACAATACTATTTATAATAGCCCCTAAAAAAATAAAATACTTAGGAATAAATCTAACCAGGGATGTAAAAGACTTATACAAAGAAAACTGCAAAACGTGACTGCAAGAAACCAAAAGACATCTACATAAATGGAAAAACACACCATGCTCATGGATACGTAGACTCAACATTGTGAAAATGACAATTCTACCCAAAGCAATCTATAAATACAATGCAATCCCGATCCAAATACCAACAACTTTATTTAAAGAGATAGAAGAACTAATCATTAACTTAATATGGAAAGGGAAGAGGCCTCCAATAATAAAAGCACTACTGGAGAAGAAGAATAAAGTTGAGGACTCGCACTACCTGACCTCAGAATCTACTATAAAGCTATGGTAGTCAAAACACCCTGGTACTGGTACAATGACAGATACATTGACCAATGAAACAGAATTAAGAACCCAGATGTAAATCCATCCACCTATGGTCACCTGATCTTCAGCAAAGGCCCTAAGTCCATCAGATGAGGAAAAGACAGTCTTTTTAACAAATAGTGCTGGCAAAACTGGATGTCCATCTGCAAAAAAAAATGAAACAAGACTCATACCTCACACCATACATAAAAAGTAATTCCAAATGGATCAAAGACCTAAATATAAGACCAAAAACTTCCACCAGCCACCCCTTGGAAACCCTATGGAGCAGTTCTACTCTACCCTATAGTGGTGCTACGAGTTGGGATCAACTCAATGACAACGGGTTTGGTTTTGGTTTTTTGGGAGTTTCAAGAACTGGACACAGAGTGAAAATGTCTCTATCTTCTGTAGATTTGCTGAGTCTCAGTATTATTCACCTTCATCATACGCCTTAGGAAGAATGTTGTTTTTCCCATTTTAGCCAAATTAAACCAGTAAATTCAGGAGGCAGAGTGGAGGTAAAGTCGGCATAAACGACAGGGAGCTAAAGAGGACTTTGTGAAATTTACTGTTTTAAACTGTTTTTGTTTTTTTTTCTCTCATGTACCCAGAGGGATAAACAATTGTTTTATATCAAAAACTCTAAAAATAAAGCAACAATATTCAAAGTCAAAAAAAAAATCATAAAGATCATAAAAGAAAAAATAGGATCAACACTAGATGCCCTAATACACGGCATTAACAGGATACAAACCATAACTAATAACACACAAACGTCAGAAGAGAAGCTAGATAATGGGCTCTTCTAAAAATTAAACACTTATGCTCATCAAAAGACTTCACCAAAAGAGTAAAAAGAGAGCCTACAGACTGGGAAAAAAATTTTTGTTATGACAAATCCGACCCAGGTCTAATCTCTAAAATCTACAGGAAAATACTACAAAAAGACAAATAATTCAATTTAAAAATGGGCAAAGGAAATGAACAAACACTTTGTCAAAGAAGACACTCAAGTGGCTAACAGACACTTGAGGAAATGCTCGCCATCACTAGCCATTAAAGAAATGCAAATTAAAACCACAATGAGATACCATCTCACCCCGGCATTACTGGCACGAATCAAAAAAACTGGAAATAACTAATGTTGGAGGGGCTGCAGAGACCGGAACTCTTATGCACTGCTGGTGGGAATGCAAAATGGTACAATGATTTTAGAAAATGATATGGCACTTCCTTAATAGCTAGAAATAGAAATACCATATGATCCAGCAATTCCCACTTGTGGGAATATATCCTAGAGAAATCAGGCCATCACACGAATAGACATATGCACACTCATGTTCACTGCAGCATTGTTCACAATAGGAAAAAGATGGAAACAACCTAAATGCCCATCAACAGATGAATGGATAAACAAACATGGTACATACACACAATGGAGTATTATGCAACGCTAAAGAGCAATGATGAATCTGCGAAGCATCTCACGACATGGATGAATCTGGAGGGCATCATTCTGAGTGAAATAAGTCAATTACAAAAGGACAAATATTGTATGAGAACACTACTATAAAAACTCATGAAAAGGTTTACACACAAAAAGAAATATCTTTGATGGTTACGAGGGAGTGGAGGGGTGGGAATGGAAAAACACTAAATAAACTATAGGTAAGTGGTAACTTAGATGAAGTGTAAGACAGTACACTTTACTGGGAAGCCAGCACAACTTCTCCAAGGCAATGTCATGGAAGCTCCATAGACACTTCCAAACTCCCTGAGGGATCAAACTACTGGGCTGAGGGCTCTGGGGACCATGGTCTCAGAGAACATCTAGTTCAACTGGCATAACATAGTTTATAAAGAAAATGTTCTACATTCTACCTTGGTGAGTAGCGTCTGGGGTCTTAAAAGCCTGTGAGTGGCCATCTAAAATATTCCATTGGTCTCACCCCATGTGGAGCAAGGGAGAATGAAGAAAGACAAAGACACAAGGGAAAGATTAGTCCGAAGGACTAATGGACCACAACTACCATGGCCTCCACCAGACTGTGTCCGGTATAACTAGATGGTGCCCGGCTACCACCACTGACTGCTCTGACAGAGATCACAATAGAGGGTCCCGGACAGAACTGGAGAAAAATGCAGAACAAAATTCTAACTCACAAGAAAAGACCAGACTTACTGGCCTGATAGAGACTGGAGAAACCCTGAGATATGGCCCCTGGACACCCTTTTGGCTCAGTAATGAAGTCACTCCCGAAGTTCACCCTTAGCCAAAGATTAGACAGGCTCATAAAACAAAACAAGACTAAAGGGCACACCAGCCCAGGGGCAAGGACTAGAAGGCAGGAGGTGACAAGAAAGCTGGTAATAGGGAACCCAAGGTCGAGAAGGGAGAGTGTTGACGTGTCAGGGGTTTGTTAACCAATGTCATAAAACAATATGTGTACTGTTTAATGAGAAGCTAGTTTGTTCTGTAAACATCTAAAGTACAGTAATAAAAAAAAGTTACAAAAAAAAGAAGAAAAAAATAAGTAAAAGTCCAGACTTACTGGACCAGTTGAGACTAGAGGTCTCCCCAAGACAATTGCCCAGAAATACTTTATAATCCTTGAACTGAAAATATTCCCTGAGGTCACCTTTTAGCTAAATAATAGACTGGCTCATAAAATAAAGAATATCAACTATGAGTAATGAGTTTCTTTAAAAAAAATCATCTATAGGAGACCAAATGGTCAAAAATTGCACTAAACCAAAGATAAGAAGGTAAGGGGGCAGGGAAGCTAGAATACTGGAAATGGTACAACCAGAACAAAATGAAAGAGAATGATGGCACATTGTGAGAAATGTAAGCAATATTACTGAATAATTTATGTAGATATTGTTAAATGGGAACCTAATTTGCTGGGTAAATTTTCACCATAAACACAATAAAATATTATCAAAAATAATAATAATAAAAGTAAAATTCTACCCTGAGTCCAAAGCTGCTGAGTTCCATACTGTTTTCCCTTTAAAACCTGGAAAAACCTCTCTCCTTCTGCTTTCGTTTGCTGTCGCCTCAGTCTGCTGAAGAAAGTCGTATTGTGCCTTGGTGTTCATTTCATACACTGGCGCTCCCCAGCTTCTTCAGCCTTTCCCCAATACTTCTTACAGTTGCGCTATGTGTCCGCTTAAAACGTGATGTCCCCCATCCACTGACACTAGGCTTCTGAGAACATAAGCGAAGACCACTTTCACTTTTTAACAGCTTTGGCATTGAGTGAGCCTCACACTAAAATTCCAGACTTTTTCACTCCAAGTCCACACCAATCTACTTAAATATAACTGTTAATTAGGTAGGGCACAGTAGGTCCCAATTTCAATGCACTTAGATGCAAAATTCTAGAGTCCCTTAATTGAGAAATCTGTTTACATTGTTTGAGAGTTTCCCAAACAGCTCTGGTGTCTGGAGTTTCTTAGAAGGCAAAGATCTAAGTCTGGGAAGGGGCTAGACAGGATCTTCCTTCTCCTCACTTCCTCTTGGAGCAGTTGAAGCTTGACCTGTGGAGATGTAAGCTTGGAGATATGGCAGAAAGAATCCAGGGGAATAATACAGTCACACATATGTTGTTATTAAAAAAGAAAAGCACTTCCAAATCTAACCGCAAGTGATCATTATAAAAGATATTTTAAGTGGCTGTGCTTTGAAACTTTTATTTCCATTAAACGAAGGCTACAGGACCTTAGCCAAGGTTCCACATTAAGATCATTGTAGAATTCAAACCCTGACAAAGCTCTGCCTTCCGTTTATCAATTCATTCCAGCTATGGGTTTCTTGCAGAGGGAGGCTCTGCTGGCCAGCATCAAGGACCTCATATATTACCCCTTTTAAACCTTATTTTCCAACTGGCCTTGTTTCCAACAGGTTGGTCTCTAGCACATCTACTCCACTTGTGTCTGTTTTGAGACTGCCGTGTTCTCCACATTCTTGCCTACATCTCTTCAGCTCTCTTCCATCCAATGTTCTGCACGGGTTCCTGCTGTGCTTTGTGACATTTCGTTGAATAAAAAGTCCCAGACAAGAGTCAGGAGGCCTGACTGTGCGTCTTAGTCAGGCAGTTCCACACAACTGCAAGAAACAGTATCCAACCCACCAGTGCTTTCTGAGTGGCTGATGAGTGAGAAGCTGGTGGTTTAGATCTGAAAGAGTAAAGTGAGACATGCAGATACAACGCCCCTTACCTCTTTCAGTCTTTCCTTGTCGACACCAAGAGTACACTCAGTTCGACTACGAACTGAAACGTTGGCAATTTGAACCCTCCCAGAGATGCCTCAGAAGACATGCCTGGAGATCTATTTCCTAAAGGTCACATCCTTGAAAACCCTATGGAGCAGTTCTACTCTGCTCCATGAGTCAGAATTGACTTGATGGTAACTAACAGCAAGAACAACACTTAGCTAAAATGGCAATGAATCTCTTATGACCTAGCAGCTTATTAGTCAACAGAATTAACACCCAGCAGGTAACCTCACTGGAAATCATGTGGTCAATACTATAAGGAATTAACATTTACTCTGCCATGTATGTTTCTTGTAAGATATAAAATATGTGTCCCAGACCTGCATGAAGTTAACATGTTACTACCAGGACAGCTTAAACTAAGTAACATTTTTTGCAAAATGTTGTCAGTTTCCCTAGAAAGTATTTTAAATGCCGGAGTCCACATTGCTGCAGTGTTTAACATCATGTCCGCTCTCAGCTTTCTGCATTGTGGGGCCAGTGACCACGTTCAGAAATTGCATTTACCAAGTTCTTTGGTTTCAGGCCAAATGGAGGCAGCCTGTCAACAACACCAGGTTTCATCTGAATTTCAAATCAGTTCTGAAGTATAGATATAGATTAATGTGACGTTTCAATAGGTGGTAATCATGCCTGCAACAACCACATTTTCCCATGAGCATTCATTTAACAGTCAGTGGTAGCTGTCCTAGCCACGGCTGCAGCTTCAGCCTCCAGGGGTCTAAGTTCAGCTTGGAAACACAGCTATAGCAGAAATGCCGACACTTTGTCGCTGACTTACATTGTGATGTACCAGACTTGGATCTCTCAAACTCCATTTTGTAGAGACTGTTTTAAGTCTATTTGCATGCTATTTGCATGCTAAGCAGCCTAACTTAACTCCAGAAGAGGACCAGGTAAGAGAAAGTGTGAGGGCACGGAGTGCTTCGAAGAAAAACCTAATAATGTATAGAGTGTGTTGTTGTTGTTAGGTGCCATTGAATCAGCTCCAACTCATGGCGACCCCGTGTACAACAGAACAAAACATTGTCCAGTCCTGCTCCATCTGAGTCCACTGTTATGGCCACTGTGTGTTTTGACCGTCTCCAACCTAGGGGGCCCATCTTCCGGCACTATATCAAACAATATTCTGTTGTGATCCATAGGGTTTTCATTGGCTTATTTTCAGAAGTATATCTCCAGGTCTGTCTTCCTAGTCTGCCTTAGTCTGGAAACTCCACTGAAACCTGTCCACCATGGGTGACCCTGTTGGTATTCAAAATACTAGTGGCATAGCTGCCAGCATCAAAGCCACATGAGAGCCACCACAGTATAACAAACCGAGAGATGAGTGGTGGGATTAGTGTGTACAGTCCCTTGATTTCTAAAGTGCTTTCCTGCATACAGATAAAAAATAATAGAACACTAATGTTGTTGTCATTAGTTGCTATTAAGTCAATTCCAAATCATGGCAACCCCATGTGTACAGTAGAGTTGACCTTTCAGAAGCAGATCACCAGGCCAGTCTTCCAAGGTGCCTCTGGGTGAGTAGCTCCCACTTATTAGGAGTCAGCTCTGTGCCACTTGCTGCTCCATTGATCACCACTTTGTACAAGAGGTTAGAGAGACTCTGAGAAAGCAAGTGACCTGCCCAAGGTCTCACTGCTTAGAAGTGGCACATGGTAGAGGGAAGAAGAGAAACCCCTCTGTCCAACCCCAAAGCCTTATTCTTCTCTCACTTGGCTGCATTTCTCACTTGATAGACAATTAACAAATTTTCTTCTGCAGAAAATATTTTGTTTCTATGTATTGTCTATAGTACACCCTTCTGAGTTCTCTTTTTATTGTTACTGAGTTATTTTACAATCCTTTTAAGCTGTAACTCTTAGGCATATATACTTTGCCCTGTCTGCCAGAGGTTTCGTTTTCTTCTCCACACTCCCCCACCCTCCCTTTGTGGAAAAATCAGCTGGGCCTCGACTTGCCATTCGTCTCAGCGTTCCACAGCTCTCCACATAAATTTGCGCTTTCTCTATTTTCTCTTGAACCAGCTATAACATCTGCCTTGTTCCCTGCTCTGAACTGCTAGTTCAAAGCTGAACTGCTCTGCTTTTTATTCCATCACTGCCCGGGGGTGATTATAAAATAAAATCTTTAATACTTGCTTACTTATATGTCTGTATGAGAGTCATAGTATCTTTTTCTGAAAATTATCTTCTAGCACTTCCCATTTCACAATGAGGACACTGTAGTCAGAGAAGAAGAGAGAGTAGGCTGTCCACCTGTTAAAGCAGAGTCAGGCTGAGAATCAATCTTTTGGTTTCTGGTGGGCTCCGATGACATGATGTGTTTCTCAGGAAAGGTTAGGTGAATTCAAAGCTAAAGCAGTGGTGGTTCAGTGGTAGCGTTCTTACCTTCCATGCCAGAGACCTGAGTTCAATTCCTGACAAATGCACCTCACGCACAGCCACCACCCATCTGTCAGTGGATGCTTGCCTGTTGTTATGATGCTGAACAGGTTTCAGCTGAGGTTCCAAACGACAATGGGCTAGGAAGAAAGGCCAAGCAATCTACTTCTGAAATCAGCCAGTGAAAACCTAATGGATCACAGCGGTCCAGTCCTCAGTTGATCATGGGGCTGGTGCAGGGCCAGGCAGCGTTTTGGTCCCTTGTGCATGGGGTTGCCATGTGTTGGGGCAGACTCTACAGCAGCTGACAACAACAAAGCTCACAGACGAACAATTACTGTCTTCGATATACAAACGATAGCACATCTTTCACAAATGTGGCCTTTCCATGTTTTGTCTTGAGTTCTGTCTATAAAAGTCAGGTTAAAACATTTTTAGGTTTGAACCTTGTATGAATGCATTTAACTGGTTTAACTCCTTAGAAACGATGGAGAGATTAAAATACCAGGTTCAGAAACTAAGTAATTCTTAGCAAGAAGAGATAAGCCATCTTTGAATCCCTTAGGATACAACCTCTCAGAGGCAAATGGACAAACCGAAAAGACCTGCATCCTAATCTCACAAATGCTTTGCAATCTTGGGTAAATCCTGATGCTGGGCCTCAGTTTCATCATCTATAAAATGGGAATTATATCTACAGCACATGGTTTTGAGAGAAGTAAATGAAATGAAAAGAGATCATAAAATCCAAAATTAGTACCTGGTGTTCAATAGACTCAAATTAATATTTATTAATATTTATATAACATCATTTCTACTTTCCCCCACCCAGCTCTAGAAATTTCTTACTATTTAACCTACTATGTATCAGGCTACGCATACTTTTTTTTTAAAAAAGTCTTTGTGCCTGAGTAAAGACATAAAAAGAAAACGTGCACCATCACTTTTTTCTCCTTTGAGGAAGAGGATCAAGAGAAAGCTAGAAGGGGGTGTCAGAGAAAGAGTGGGGGAAATAAGACGGAGGAGGGAGGGGAGCAGAGGAAGAAGCAAGGGACTAGAATGTGACCTGGTGGAAAGAATCTGGGCAGAAGCAGCTGCATGCTTGGTGCGATCCAGACCAAAATTAAAATACAGGGACCTCAGTTAAAAAATTACTGAGAATTTCGGTCAGCGAGGGCAGAGCATTATACCACGCCTGGGGCCCCTTTCAGGGCCAGGGCCAGTGGCACACCCAGGAAGGGGCCTGGCTAGGGGTTTGTATCAGGACATACCGGCCAGGGCTACTGCGCCACAAACTGCTGAGGCCCTGGGAAAGTTCCCTCAACCTTCTGGACCCCGATCCTCTTCTGCAAAGATGGTACGACAGCATCTCCCAGAGAGGGTTGGGATTCACAGGTGGGACAGTGGCGGAACAGTGCCGTCCCCCGCCAAGTCCGGGGTTAGTGGCAGCAGGCGTCTTTCCGAGAACCGCAGCAGCGAGGCGCCTGCGGAGCCCGGGCGGCTTGTTGTAAAGCAGCAGGGATCCACGCGGACCGCCGGCCTGCGTGCTTGCTGAGCGGCTAGAAAGCTCTTCGCATCAAGCCCTCCAGTGGCCCGGCCGACCTGGGATAGGACCCAGGATGGGACCTGGGCCGGGACTTGGCCACGCGGGCTAACTCGGTCCTTTCCCGAGGGCCGCCCGTCCGTCCTCGTGCTGCCCTTTCCGTGCTAAACTGCTTTTTATCAGGCACTGTCCTGGGGCGCTTATTAAGAGCTCTCTCCAGCTAACACACACAGAAATGTGGGTGCCCGACACTCCCCGGAATCCCCCTACTGTTTCTAGAGGCAGATACCTCTCGGACTGACGCTGGCGTCCCTGGACGAAGCGGCGCCCTACAGCCCAGCCGCAGTTCGCAGGCTTCGGGGCGCCACCTCGTGGCGGAGGGTGGCAGCGGGGCCCCCCGACAGAGGTGCCCCCACAGCAACCTGGTGAACAGTGTCTGTTCTCTTATCCTGGCTCCAAAGATGCAAAGATCCGAGGTGGTGCAGGGTCCGCCAGATGAAGACGTTTTCTCGCAAAGTGGCTGTAAGGATTAAATTATATATGGAAAGAGTTTGGAGCAGAAGATGGTAAAGACAGACTAGGTATGAGCCATTATATTATTAATGGATTTTAAAATCAACATTTACTTAGCACTCTGTGTGCTAAGAATTTTCATTTTCCCTCTTTTCTCTTTCTGTATAACGCCAAGAAATCATCGACATTTCTTGGTAGTGTTAGAGAAGGTTCTCATTTTGAAGGTCACAGATTAACCAGTTAGTGATTGGGTTTTTATTCTTTAACTCTGCCAGTTGCAGACTTGGACCTGATTACACTCATAAAAGAACCAGCTGACTGGTCAGGGGGTCAGAGGTCCCTGAAAATGGTGACACAGATCTTTGAAGATTGTATGGGGTTATGGAGGAGGCACTGGCTTGGGAATTTAAAGGACTGGGTTCTGTTAAAAATAATAAAAACCCACTGAAGTTTGAACATAAGGTTTATTCTGAGCAGTTATTCTACGTGCATTTAGGAAGTCCATTTTGGTTCCAGAAAAAGGCAAAAGGCTAGAAGAAGCTAGGTACAATGGGGTTTATAAAGAGAAGAGGAGGGAGAAATATAGATCAACCATTGGCTAATCTTAACATGGATTAAGATTGAACCCCACCTTCCCCCTTTACTGAGATCAACTGGTAACAGTTTACTTCTGGCCTGACTGCTAATAATTTGACCCTCCTCCCTCTGCAGCCAAAAGACTTTTTGAGGTTTAAATTAGGAGGTAATGGTTTGTTGACTACCCTTTTCTAGTAGAATAACATAAATTTACATTGCTGTAGAGCAGTTTTGAGATGGAGTGACACAGTGGCTGCAACATGGACTCAAGCATAACAACGATTGTGATGATGGCGCAGGACCCGACAGAGTTTCATTATATTGTACATAGGGTCGCTATGAGTTGGGACTGACTCAACGGCACCTAACAACAAGAGCAGTTTCTAGTGTGGTGCCGTGGTTAAAAGCTTGGATGCTAACCAAAAGGTCAGCGATTCAAATCCACCAGCCGCTCTGGGGGAGAAAGATGTGGCAGTCTGCTTTGTTTGACTCTGTCCTATAGGGTCACTATGAGTTGGAATGGACTCGACAGCAGTGGGTGAGTGGGTTAGAGCAGTTTCTGGCTGGCTTTTTATGGTTAATATTTGGTTTCATGGATAAGAAAAACCTTAAAATCAAAGTAAGATTGAGGCCAACGGCCTCCAGGCACCATTACCAACCCCTAACTTATAAGTAGAGTAGCATGAGCCACCTCCCCTTCTAACTGGTTTCTCCAGATGTTTTTTAGGCAATTGGTCAACTTCCTGCCCAAAGTAAGAAAAACAAGAGGCTGGGGTCTGCAGACCACAGAACCAGTTAAGACCAAATCTGGCCCACCTGACATGCGCAGAACCATCAACCCCGTCCTCTGGGTGACCCTGGAATTTTTCTCCTGCCAGCCGGAACCAAACTTTAGTGTCCCAAGATTGGGGGAAGACTTTCAGAAGCGAAGGGTCGAGTCCTAAGACACAGTTTGAGAGACACTGCTTTTGGACTGACCAAGCGCTGATGACCGAACCACCCCAAGAACACCTTTTTCGGGCTAGACCGATCAACAACCTTCCTCCTTCCCACCAGGACCCTTCGCCTGATAAACACTATTTCAGCCATTGTTCAGGGAGGCATCTTGGCGACGTAAGTCCGGGTGTGCTCCTTCGCTTGGCCAACCAAATAAAGCTGCTTCTTTTGCTTTCACCCATTTTGTGTCTCTGTGGCTGCACCAAGCGAGACGTGAGACCCCAGTAACAAGATGTCTGTTATTAAACTTCCTCTTACAACAGTTCCAATCTCAGCTTTGCTTTTTTTTTTTTTCTTTTTTTGAGCATTTGGTTTTAGGAAGTCACGTCACATTTCTGAGCCTGAGAGGGCTAGAAAGCCCTTAATTAGGACCTAGAAGAGCAACTAGCGTCCATCTAAGTCCTCACCACTCCAGACTGCTGACACTTTCTAGGTCCCAGGACCCTGGGAAGGTAAGAGTGGGTGGTGGAGAGGGCTGTTCTACTCCATTGCATCCAGGGGTCCAGCGGAGAAGAGCCTGAGTGAAAGCTACTGGCAGCCACAACAATGACAGGGAAACTCTTAGAAAGGCAATAGAGCCAAACCAATTCATGACCCCCATAGAATAACAAAGGCCACACCTAAGAAGGGAATGGGCCCCACTCCCTTGTTGCCATACTTGAAGGTGTTTTGTAAGGAGCTGTAAAAGTATAGGGTCGCTATGAGTCAGCATCAACTCCATGGCAACAGGTTGGTTTGGTTTTGGTAAAAGTACAGGAGAAGTAGAATAGCAGCAAACACTTACAGAGCACCTCCTTTGTGGAGCCACTACAAAAGGCTGTTTGATGTGTTGCTCCTGGTAATCCTCATAGCAATCATGTGAGGAAGCCCTTGTAATTCTAATTTTCCAGATGAGTGATTTGAGGCTCATTAAAACCCTGTGGACCACACCTATCCCATCATGGGGATGGCGAATGACCAGGCAATGTTTCATTCAGTTGTTCATCAGGTCACCATGAGTTGGAGCCAACTGGACAGCAGCTAACAACAGTTAAATAATCTACCCAAGGTCACAACAGAGCCCTCCCTCCATACACATACACATTTTTAAATTGGGCCTTGAATGGGTGCATAAGAAATGCTGACACTAACTCTGACCAGACGTACAGGCCTGCCTCCCCAGGGCTAAAAAGAATTAATGAGTCTTCTGCAAAATCCCTATGCTTTTCCCATGTTGCTTTTATGTTAACTGGTTTGGGAGTTTGTTCATGTGTTTGGAGTTTTTTTGGTTGTTGTATTTGGAAAGGGATTTGGCAGGAACTTAATATAAAAGAAAGAGACCACTCTTGGTGAGCTGGGGGCTGTATAAAGTCAGACGGATAAGAGTTTTGGAAGTCTTATGAACCGACTTCCCTCTGCAGCTGGAATAAAACCCATAACCAACTGTGGTCCACAAGGACCTACCTGTGTACTGGGGCCCCCACAGCTGGGTCCATTGAGGACGACTCGCCCGACGCGCTCATGTCCTAGTCTTCTCACCTGTCTAGTTCCTTCCTCTAGCATTTATTCCTGCCATTTCCTGGCGAACCGGAGGCATTTCCACTTCTCCCCACCACCATCCGTGTCCTCGTCACCAGCTACTCTCAGCTCAAATGTCACCTTTCAGGGAAGTTTTACCTGAACACCCCAGCTAAAGTACCCACCCCCGAAAAAGTCATCTCTAGTCATATGCCTTTATTTTCTTGATGGCACACACATAATCTGAAGCCATCTGTGTATCTGTTCGCTTGGTCATTGCCCGTCTCCAGCCGGGAGAACAGCATTCCCCGACAGGAAGATCGAGACCTCCAGTACCCAGCATAGAGAGTGGCCCACATGGGGGCCCAGCTAGTGATGGCAACACTGGGACCACCCTGAATGCTTACAATGGAAAATGTTCATTTTATTCAAGCAGAAAAGCAAAGTATGCAGAAATAATTTTTAAGAACACTAATTTTGAGCAAGCTACTTTTATGCATGGATTACTCCCATAGATATGTACACTGAAAAAAATTACCTTCTGATTGAAAGTCATATGTATTTATTTTAGGATCAGGACTGAATGTGTTTCTATGATACATCAAGATCAAAGACAGCCAGACCCTCACTATTTGTGGGCCTCTACTGTAACGGGGGAGCCTTGGTGGCACAGTGGTTGAAAGCTCAGCTGCTAACCAAAAGATCAGTTCAAATCTACCAGCCGCTCCTTGGAAACCCTATGGGGCAGTTCTACTCTGTCCCATAGGGTCACTATGGTCGAAATTGACTCAATGGCAATGGGTTTGGTTTTGGTTATTGTAATGGGGCCATCGTCTGGAGATCCTTACCCACCATCAGAGAATGTGCAAGATTCAGCCATGCGGAAGAATCTCCACAGCAAAGTAATTGGATAGGGCTATGGTCACTATGGCCCCACGTGTCTGTCAGTTTGTCATACTGTGGAGGCTTGCATGTTGCTGTGATGCTGGAAACTATGTCACCGGTATTCAAATACCAGCAGGGTCACCTATGGCGGACTGGTTTCAGCTGAGCTTCCAGGCTAAGACAGACTAGGAAGAAAGACCTGGCAGTCTACTTTGGAAAAGATTTAGCCAGTGAAAACCTTATAAATAGCAGTGGAACACTGTCTGATATAGTTTCAGAAGATGAGCCCCCCAGGTTGGAAGACACTCAAAAGATAACTGGGGAAGAGCTGCCTCCTCAAAGTAGAGTTGACTTTAAAGACGTAGATGGAGTCAAGCTTCGGGACCTTCATTTGCTGATGTGGCACGACACAAAATAAGAAGAAACAGCTGCAAACATCCATTAATAATCGGAACTTGGAATGTACGAAGTATGAATCTAGGAAAACTGACAGTTGTCAAAAATGAAATGGAACGCATAAACATCGATATCCTAAGCATTAGTGAGCTGAAATGGACTGGTATTGGCCATTTTGAATCAGACAATCATATGGTCTACTATGCCAGGAACAACAACTTGAAAAGGAATTCATCGTCAAAAAGAACACTTCAAGATCTATCCTGAAGTACAATGCTGTAAATGATAGGATAATATTCATACGCCTGCAAGGAAGACCAGTTAATACGACTATTATTCAAACTTACACACCAACCACTAAGGCCAAAGATGAAGAAATTGAAGATTTTTACCAACTTCTGCAGTCTGAAATTGATCAAACACGCAATCAGGACACATTGATAATTACTGGAGATTGGAGTGCCGAAGTTGGAAACAAAGAAGAAGGGTCAGTAGTTGGAAAATATGGCCTTGGTGACAGAAATGATGCCGGAGATTGCATAATAGAATTTTGCAAGACCAACGACTTCATTGCAAATACCTTTTTTCACCAATATAAACGGCAATTATACACGTGGACCTCGCCAGATGGAATACATAGGAATCAAATCGACTACACGTGTGGGAAGAGATGATGGAAAAGCTCAATATCACCAGTCAGAACAAGGCCAGGGGCCAACTGCAGAACAGACCATCAACTGCTTACATGCAAGTTCAAGCTGAAACTGAAAAAAATTAGAACAAGTCCACAAGAGCCAAAGTACGACCTTGAGTACATCCCACCTGAATTTAGAGACTATCTCAAGAGTAGATTTGATGCGTTGAACACTAGTGACCAAAGACCAGACAAGTTGTGGAATGACATCAAGAACATCATACATGAGGAAAGCAAGAGGTCATTAAAAAGGCAGGAAAGAAAGAAAACACCAAAATGGATGTGAGAAGAGACTCTGAAACTTGCTCTTGAATGTCGAGTAGCTAAAGCGAAAGGAAGACATGATGAAGTAAAAGAGCTGAACAGAAGATTTCAAAGGGGAAACTCGAGAAGACAAAGTACAGTATTATAATGACGTGTGCAAAGACCTGGAGCTAGAAAACCAAAAGGGAAGAACATGCTGTGAATTTCTCAAGCTGAAAGAACTGAAGAAAAAATTCAAGCCTCGAGTTGCAATATTGAAGGATTCTATGGGGAAAATACTAAACAACTCAGGAAGCATCAAAAGACGATGGAAGAAATACACAGAGTCACCATACCAAAAAGAATTGGTCGACATTCAGCCATTTCAGGAGGTACCATATGAGCAGGAACCAATGGTACTGAAGGAAGAAGTCCAAGCTGCACTGAAGGCATTGGCGAAAAACAAGGCTCCAGGAATTGACAGAATACCAATTGAAATGCTTCAACAAACGGATGCAGTGCTGGAAGTACTCACTCATCTATGCCAAGAAATTTGGAAGACAGCTACCTGGTCAACCGAATGAAGAGATCTGTATTTATGCCTATTCCTAAGAAAGGTGATCCCATCAAATGTGGAAATTATCGAACAATATAGTTAATATCACATGCAAGTAAAATTTTGCTGAAAATCATTCAAAAGTGGCTATAGCAGTGTATCGACAGGGAACTTCCAGAAATTCAAGCCGGATTCACAAGAGGACGTGGAACCCGGGATATCATTGCTGATGTCAGGTGGATCCTGGCTGAAAGCAGAGAATACCAGAAAGATGTTTACCTGTGTCTTATTGACTATGCAAAGGCATTTGACTGTGTGAATCATAACAAACTATGGATAACATTGTGAAGAATGGGAATTCCAGAACACTTAATTGTGCTCATGAGGAATCTGGACATAGATCAAGAGGCAGTCCTTCTAACAGAAAAAGGGGATATTGCGTGGTTTAAAGTCAGGAAAGGTGTGCATCAGGATTGTATCCTTTCACCATACCTATTCAATCTGTATGTTGAGCAAATAATCCAAGAAGCTGGACTATATGAAGAAGAATGAGGCATCAGGATTGGAGGAAGACTCATTAACAACCTGCATTATGCAGATGACACAACCTTGCTTGTTTAAAGTGAAGAAGACTTGAAGCACTACTGATGAAGATCAAAGACTACAACCTTCAGTATGGATTACACCTCAACATAAAGAAAACAAAAATCCTCACAACTGGACCAATAAGCAACATCATAATAAATGGTTAAAAGATTGAAGTTGTCAAGGATTTCATTGTACTTCAATCCACAATCAACACCCATGGAAGCAGCAGTCAAGAAATCAAAAGACACACTGCACTGGGCAAATCTGCTGCAAAAGACCTCTTTAAAGTGTTGACAAGCAAAAAAGATGTCACCTTGAAGACTAAGGTGTGCCTGACCCAAGCCATGGTGTTTTCAATCACCTCCTATGCACGTGAAAGCTGGACAATGAATAAAGAAGACCGAAGAAGAATTGACACCTTTGAATCGTGGTGTTGGAGAAGAATATTGAATATACCATGGACTGCCAAAAGAACTAACAAATCTGTCTCGGAGGAAGTACAACCAGAATGCTCCTTAGAAGCAAGGATGGCGAGACTACTTCTCACATACTTTGGACATGTTGTCAGGAGGGATCAGTTCCTGGAGAAGGACATCACGCTTAGTAAAGTAGAGGGTCAGTGAAAAAGAGGAAAACCCTCAATGAGATGGATTGACACAGAGGCTTCAACAATGGGCTTAAGCATAACAATGATTGTGAGGATGGCGCAGGATCGGGCAGTGTTTTGTTCTGTTGTACATAGGGTTGCTATGAGTCGGAACTGACTCGGTGACACCTAACAACAACAACAAGGGTCATTATGAGTCAGAATCGACTCAATGGCAACAGGTTTGGTTTGGTGGTTCTTGGGAAATGTGATGGTTAATTTTACTGGTCGAAATGGCTCAGCTATGGTGCCCAGTTGTTTGGTCAAACACTAGGTGCTGCTGTGAAGGTATTTTGCGGATGTGGTTAACATCTACAATCAGTGGACTGTAAGAAAGAGATTACCCTTGATAATATGAATGGGCTTTATACAATCAGTTGAAGGCCTTAGAAGCAGACACTCAGCTTTCCTGGAAAAGAAAGGATTCTGCCTCAAGACTTTAACATAGAAACCCTGAAAGTTTCGATGCCGCCCTATGGATTTTGAACTTGCCAACCCCTACAGTCATGTCAGAACACTCGATGCAGGAAGTGCTCAGGAAATTAGGGAAAAAAACAGCCGTACTGTCAGAATGAACACACAGTTTCACCATCTTCTTTTGTTGTACCAACACAGCCCCCATATACACGTGCTCATACAGGAGTGTTTCATTTGCCCCATCTCTTCCAGGATGAAGGCTGAGCACCATGGCCCTTCTGTCATTCTGGCCCCAGCTTGTCCCCATCATGGGGGTTGGAAATGACCACACATCCTCCTGCAGATGTCTAGCCCTTTCCTGGAGCTGATGGGAGGCCAGTAGTAGGTGCTGCCAGCCCCTCCCACCCACCAGCCCTGCATCACCTGCCATTTGGACAGTGTCCTTACTGGAGCCGATCCCACATGCCTCCTCACTGAGTGGACTCCCAGCGGGGAGGCCAGGCCAACGGCGTCTGTGTCTCTTCTTATTTTATTTTCCTTCTTTATTATATAATTTTATTTCTGGTTATAGAAACAAGTGCTAAGAGGAGAAACAAAGCTTCCCCATCCACATACAACAATTTAATAGATAACGGAATAGTTAAATGGAAACAAGTAGAAATTGTAAGTGTTGATATAGCTTTAAAGCATTAACATCTGACACAATTAGAAATCACATTCAGAGCTCGAATCTTTTTTCTAAAAAACCATGTCTCCTTATCTAAAAAACATTACATCCCATTTGAAAAGTAAGCACACACTGGCCCAGCCTCCGATGGGTCTCTGCCTTCTGACTGAGCAGCAGCTCCTCCCATCTCGCTGCCATATCTGGCTCCACCCTGGACTTCTCATACTTTTGTCCATGCTCAAGTTTTCACTCACAGATGGTGAATGTGACATGACCTAAAATTCACATCCTGTGCTCGATAACCTAAGTTTCCACTTTATAGGATATCACTTCCCTTAGTTATCCAGTGCTGCTATAACAGAAGTACCACAAGTGGATGGCTTTAACAAAGAGAAATTTATTTTCTCATAGTCTAGTAGGCTACAAGTCCAAATTCAGGGCATCAGCTCCCAGAGAAGCCTTTCTCTCTCTGTCGGCTCTGGAGAAAGGTCCGTATAGTCAATCTTCCCTTGGTCTGGGAGCTTCTCTGCACAGGAACCTCAGGTCCAAAGGACACACTCTGCTCTCGGCGCTGCTTTCTTGGTGATACGAGGTTCCCATGTCTCTCTGCTCGCTTTTCTCTTTTATATCTCAAAAGCAATTGGCTTAAGACACTATCTAATCTTGTAGACCTCATCAATATAACTGCCGCTAACCATCTTATTACATCATAGTAATAGAATTTACAACACACAGGGAAATCACATCAAATGACAAAATGGTAGACAATCATATAATATTGGGAATCATGACTTAGCCAAGGTGACAGATATTTTGGGGGGACACAATTCAATCCATGACATCACTGTTCTCTAAAGCATTGATATTGTGAAAAACACTTTAGACAGCCACTGTAAACACACACTCACACACACCCTAGTAGTGCCCTCTTCTTTTTGCCTCACCCTACAGGTTCTTTCAGTGACTCTGCCTCCACTTGATACACCATCGACCTCTCTCAGCACACCTGGCATCCTGTCCTGTCCTGTCTTTCTCCCAGCACCTCCTCTTCCCCTTCTCCAGCCTTCCAATGCTTCCTGGGTCAGACTGTCTGTCTCCTGTCCCCAGTAGATGCCTCAGGACAGGGAAGCCAAGTCCACAGCTGGGGCACTGTGGAGTGACCTGTAGGAGGGGTAAAAGAGAGCATCTGCCCAGGATGGCAGACTGGAGGGCAGTAGTAGGAACCTGCCCTCAGAGACAGAGAAAGGTGGCAACCAGCCAGGCACTGGGCTGAGGCGAGATGGCCCATGAGGACTCCTGCCCAAGGAGGAAAACATAAGCCAAAGCCAGATCCCAAGGGAAGCAGTTATTAAGGGCTCAGCTCTTTGTGGAGGAATTCAAAACTATTAATGAGCCCTTCCCACACACAGGCCCTACACACATGACACCATCGTCCTCAGAAGGACCCTGGGAGGTAAACAGTACGTAACAGAAGAGGAAACTGAGGCAGCATGAGGGAAGTGAGTTGCCAAGGCAGGACTGGCTAACCAGCAATCTGAACCCACAAGTCCTCACAGATATGCACCCCTTGGCATTGCAGGGACATCTGTGCTTCAGTGGGAAACCATGCTCGGTCTAGACTCTGGGACCCCCCTCAGAAATCTGACGTTACGGGAGAGATTTTACAACACTAGAGAGTGCAGATAACCAAGAGCACTGATAATTCCTGTCTAGAGATGTGTGCCTCCCCGCAGAGGTTCAGTGGACCCCTCTCCCCCGACTCAGGTGAAAGCTGGTTCTGCCTCCATTTTTGCATGTTCATTTTCACAGTCTGTTACTCCACGTGAAGTTGTGCTTTTCTGGCTTCTCCTTTGAACAGTTAGAATATCTGCTTGGTTTCCTCCCTGTTAGTAAAACAACCGTGTAAGAGTGAAATGATGAACTTTTCCCCAGCATGCATGTTCACTCTACATCTTTATGGCAGTCATTCACCTTTTTTTTTTTTTTTAATTGTTTTCAGCAACACACCCTCTGAAGGGGACTCTGAAACAAGAATGCACACTCCGCCTCCTGCAGCACTGCCTGCACCAGAACGATCCTGATGTTCGGCTGATGGCTGGCTTCTCCTTTCCCTGTGAAGTCAGGAGAGCTGATGGCTATTTCTTTCCTACTAAATAAGCATGTGGAGCTCTGGTGCCATAGTGGTTAAGAGCTTGGCTGCTAACCAAAAGATCAGCAGTTTGAAGCTACCAGCCGCTCCTTGGAAACCTTATGGGGCAGTTCTACCCTGTCCTACAGGGTTGCTGTGAGCTGGAATCGACTCAATGGCAATGAGTTTGGTTTTTTGGTTTTTTTTTAAGTAAGCATGTATGTGTGCAGGCGCATGTGTGTAAAGAACTCCACCACTTGGGCACTGTCTGCCCCCTCACACTGCTGGCTGTGCCACCTGAACCAAGACGTCAACCTTCCTAAGCCTCAGTGTCCTCATCTGGGATTTGGGGATGAAAAGAGTTGATGAGAGGATTAGACAAGATCATTCATATAAGGTGCCTAATGCATAATAATTGTTTGGTAAATATTATTAAAAGCTCATTTCTGCGGAGTTGATCGTACAATATGAAAATTTGTCAGAACTCTCTCTCCTTCATATATTCACTAGTTCCAAAAATTTTACTGAGCACCCAGCACGGGGCTACTGCTCTCCTTTGCCAATACTGCAGTGCCACTGTATTCACAAGTTCTTAGTGAAGGACCATTTGGAGCAGACACAACCAGACACTTTTTTTTTTTTTAATTGTACTTTAGGTGAAGGTTTACAGCACAAATAGTTTCTCATTAAGCAGTCAGTACACATATTGTTTTATGACATCGGTTAATAACCCCACGACATGTCAACACTCTCCCTTCTCGACGTTGGAGGACCCTTTTTTTTGGTGAAAATATACATAGCCAAAGATACACATTTCAGAAATTTCTACATGTACAATTCAGTGACATCGATTATGTTCTTCCAGTTGTGCTGCTGTTCTCACTACCCTTTTCCAAATTATTCCATCACATTATCTTCAACTCACTGCCCCCTAGGCCTTCCCATCAAACCTTTTGAGTCGCTGTTGTCAATTTGATCTCACATAGATAATTTTTTTTTTTGTACCTTAGATGAAGGTTTACAGAACAAATAGTTTCTCATTAAACAGTTAGTACACATATTGCCCTATGACAAAGGTTAACAATCCCACGACATGTCAACACTGTCCCTTCTCAAACGTGGGTTCCCTATCACCAGCTTTCCTGTCCCCTCCTGCCTTCTAGTCCTTGTCCCTGGACTGCTGTGCCTCATTAGTCCCGTTATGTTTTATGGGGCTGTCCAATCCCCAGCTGAACGGTGAACCTCGGGAGTTACTTCACCTCTGAGCTGAAAGGGTGTCCGGGGGTCATACCCTCGGGGTTTCTCCAGTCTCTGTCAGGCCAGTAAATCTACAACCAGACACTTCTAATGGCATGATCAATGGGCATTTATCACTCACAAAATAAACAGGACAGGAATGAGTAGAACAGCACATGTCATCATCAGCCTAGGTTCCCTGAAGTGAGGCTCTCATCCACAGGGTTAGATGGCATCCCAGTACACTCCAGTTCTCGTCTTAGGAGAACACCTAAGTTCCTCTCTCCCGGGATTAAATACTAATCAGACAGCCATGCCTACATGCCAAATAGCATGTACAGAGAATAGGTAGGGGAAGGGGCAATAAAAGGGGGGATTATAAGGTAAAAGGTTGTAATAAAAGTGGAAGGCTCCTGCCAGGCAACGGGCATCATTTATTGCCTCTGTTCAGGCTACTCCAGATGTACTGGAGACAGACAATAATGCTTCCTCCTTTACTCCACTAAGACAGCTTAACAGAGTTCTGGGTTTCTCCAAAAGGCAATGATCTCCCCATAAAGCACATACTGCACTTTACTTTATGTCCACTGGTAGCTGTTATGGCCATTAGCAGCAAGGGAGACGGTGAGTGGGCAATTATAATATAGCACCCCTGTGCATCCAGTAAGTACTGTTTCCTCACTTTCTAAATACAGCTTAAATCCCATGTCAGGAGCAGTGAGAGGATACAAATTTTTAAATTTAAATTATATCTTATTAAGTGTGCACCAAAGACTATTTCAAGCTTACAAGTAATATGTGTAGGGAATAAGAAGGTTAATCACCCTAAGCACAGGATACAGAATACCACTCATGCTTTTTTTTTTCTTTTAATCAGTTTTATGGAGGTATAATTTACATACAATGAATTATACCCATTTTAAGTTTACAGTTCAATAGCTTTTTTTAATTTGTTTTTATTGTGCTTTAGGTGAAGGTTTACAGATCAAATTTAGTTTCTCATGAAACAATTAATACACATATTGTTGTGTGACATTGGTTGCCAACCCCAAGACATGTCAATACTCTCCCCTTCTCAACCTTGAGTTTCCCATTACCAGCTTTCCTGTCCCCTCCTGCCTGCTCGTCCTCACCCCTGGGCTGGTGTGCCCCTTTAGTCTCGTTTTGTTTTATGAACCTGTCTAATCTTTGGCTGAAGGGTGAACCTCAGGAGTGACTTCATTACTGAGTTAAAAGGGTGTCAGGAGGTCATACTCTAGGAGTTTCTCCAGTGTCTATCAGACCAGTATGACTGGTCTTTTTTAGCGAGTTAAAATTTTGTTCTATGTTTTTCTCCTGCTCTGTCCAGGACCCTTTATTGTGATCCCTGTCAGAGCAGTCAGTGGTGGTAGCCGGGCACCATCTAGTTGTGCTGGACTCAGTCTGGTGTAGGCTGTGGTAGCTGTGGTCCATTACCACTCATGCTCTTGGGTGAGGCCCTGTATGCTCCTCCCAAATGCATGCCATCACCACCCCTCCCGCCAGAGGGAGGAGCTGCTCCAAATTTGGGATTTCTCATTCCCTCGTTTTTTTTTCCCCTAGTCTTAACTGAAAGATTGGCAGTTCAAATCCAGCCAGAGGCACCTCAGAAGAAAGGCCTGTAGATCTACTTCTGAAAAATCAGCCATTAAAAATCCTATGGAGTACAGTTGTACTCTAACACATGGAATCACCTCAAGTCAGAGTCGACTCAACCACAGCTGGTTAAAACTGGCTACCACACAACGTATGTATTCCTAAATAAGATATTGTTTTGTGGTGCCTGTTTTTGTACTTTATGTAAATGGAATTATGATGTATTATTCTGCAATTTTCTTTTTTCACTTGAAATTTTATCTGTGAGCTCCTTCTACGCTAATAGGTGAGACTATAATGCATTCATTTTCCCTGCTTTGTATCATTTGAGTACATCTAACTTGTACTTCCCTATCTCTTGTAGATGGACACTGGGGGGCTCCAGGCTTGTGCTGGGGAGGACATTACTGCTGTGAACACTCTTGGGCATGTCTGCTGGGGCCATTAGCATGGGGAGATGACTGACCCTAGGCTATGGACACCTGGCTTTCAGCATGTGTTAAATGCTAGAATTAATGAAAAAAGGCTTGAGAGCAATGTATTTAATCTCTAAAATATTTTATCATCTCTTTGTCATTTCCAAGCCCTGGTGGTGCAGTGGTTAAGAGCTCGGCTGCTAACCAAAAGGTCAGCAGTTCGAATCCACCAGCCACTCCTTGGCAACCCTGTGGGGGCAGTTCTACTCTGTCCTATAGGGTCGCTATGAATCAGAATTGACTCAACAGCAATGGGTTTGTTTTTTTTTTTTTTTTGGTTATTGTCATTTACTAAAACAAACCATTGTCAAAAAACAAATTGTGCCAGACAATTTTTAAACAGGTAAGGACAACTTTATTCAGAAAGTAATCCTTTCTCTCTTTCTGAATTACAAAAAAGGTGGAGAGTATTGGAAGGGAGGGGAAGGAAGGAACATTGCAATAGTAGGGAAGGAGACCAACACAGTGGTAAGAGAGGAAGGATTTTCAACATACTAAAGGTCCTTAAGGAACCCTGGTGACGCAGTGGTTAAACACTAAGCTGCTAACCTGAAGGTCGGCACTTCAAACCCACCCAGTGGCTCCTTGGGAGAAAGATGCGGCAGTTTGCTTCCGTAAAGATTACAGCCTTGGAAACCCTATGGGGCACTTCTACTCTGTCCTATAGGGTCGCTATGAGTCAGAATCGACTCCAAGGGATTGGAGAAAGAAGCCACAGAGGAGGCAATGGGTCTACGTGAGTCAGCAGGGAGAGGCAAGCTGCCGTCTGAAGAATTGTACATCAGAACCATCTCACTAGAAAATGAGCTATTTAAATGAGAATGTTACAGGCTTCCTGTAGCAAACTCTTGAATTACCCATTAGTTACCTCCATATTTCCCATTTACAAAATGCTCACCAACGATCGGAGTAAAGTTTAATTTTAACAGCAGTGGAAGCCATTCTGAGGACATGATTTAAGAATTACACTAGAAGAAAATGTAGTGAAATAGCTGATAACATTTTTCGGAATTCAGAGTAATTAGTTCCATCAGAACAAACCTAATTATGTTTCCAATTCTTTCTGACTTGCTGAAAGTACTAAAAGTGAAGCATGTTGGAGTCAGTATTCCTGCTTAAAGGGATCATGGGTCTCAGTGCTGAGACTGGAGAAAGGGGCAAAGGAAGAGGCAGGAGCACAGGACAGCAGGAAGAGGGCAAAGGAAATGAGGCCAAAGGCACGTGGAACGGCCAACAGGCCAGACAGGTCTAGGGGCCAGTGTTGATGAGGGCTGGGAACCAGGTCTTTGGTGGTATCTTGAGGAATTCAAGTAATGTGTGTTTGAGGATGTGTGCACTTTCAAGCTCCAAAGAGATCATGGTAACCAAACTAAACCTACAAGTTCAGTTGTCATTAAGAAAAAAACAGTTGCCATCGATTCCAACTCAATGGCCACTCCATGTGTCAGAGTAGAACTGCTCCGCAGGGTTCTGAAGGGCTAATTTTTCGGAAGTAGATCATCAAGCCTTTCTTCTAAGGCACCTCTGCATGGACTCCAACTTCCAGCCTTTCAGTTCACAGCCAAGCATGTTAACCATTTCCACCACCCAGGGACTCCTCAGCTGGCATACTTACATGTAAATCATTACTATGATCAAATACGAACAAGAGACTTGGTTTGGCCAGCATTTGCTGTGCGCTGTGTTCTCACCGGCCCTCTCTCACTCAATACTTGGCCACACAACCCGGGGACGTAGGTGCTATTACCCGCAGTGAATCGACAAGCTGTGGTTCGGATGGGTTAAGTGACTTGCCCTACCTCACTCTGCCAATAGTGGGCAGTGCAGTTTCCATCATTCAGTGGCCTGAACAAACTGCCTAAGAAGGGAACTTCCCTCCCAAACCTGGACAATCCGTTAGTGCTAGGCAGTCCTTTGTTACAAGGGAAATAGCATCAATAGATGTTATTTTACCCTCTGCCTCACCTCCCACATGGGGTGTTGGTCACCAGGCTGCTCCCCAGCAGTAGACTTTCAGACACTGCAGAGTGAAACATCAACAGGATGAACAAATCCTTCGCTTGCTAATGATGTCCTCCTTGTTAGACTTAAATCCTGTCTGTTAACATGCCAGCAGTTTCTGCTTTTTTTCTCTGCCTTACCAAAAATATCCTCTCAGGATGTTGGTGGACCCCACCCACCACACCTGCATAGGGTGGGGTGATTGCCTTTCTCTGTATCTTCAGCCCAGCCCAGAGCCTGGTGATGCAGGTCCATTGTTTGCTTGGCTGATCAAACACACAAAGGCACCGGTCACATCTCCATGGCACACGAGTATCCCAGCCCGGGCCATCTTTGGGTCTCACGGATACTCCAGAGGCCAGGTCTGGGCCCGCTCAGTGTGATCCGAGGCAGTGTGGAGACGGATCCCTTCTAGGTGTTTGCCAAGGTTTGTCTGAACAGCAGACATGCGTCCCAAGGAGCATGACAACGTCTAGTTGAGGTCAAACAACTGTCAGGAACGTGGGGACAGAAGGTAGCAGTAGCCTGAGGACAGAGATGCAGTCCTGCCCCTTCAGCATGGCTGGGTCACAGCCCATGTGCACCAGCCCTGGGAGCACAACCTAGGGCGCCTCAGACAACAGAAATCTGGGTCCCTGCTCAACTCCCAGGAGTGCTGGTTGGATCTCCACCAGCGACTCACTTTTCCCTTGGGCAAACTCAAATAACTATTCAAGTGGACTGAGGGAGACATTTAAGAAGACTCATTTTCCACCTTGGAACCCCTGGTGGGGTAGTGGTTAAGTGCTATGGCTGTTAACCAAAAGGCTGGCAGTTCAAATCCACCAGGTGCTCCTTGGAAACTCTATGGGGCAGTTCTACTCTGTCCTACAGGGTTGCTATGAGTCGAAAACGACTCGACGGCAGTGTTTTTTTTTTTAAATATTATTTTCCACCTTGAACAAGTCTACACTAGCCTCTACAGCACAAGAATATAAGTAACCTTGAAAAGGTAAGAGGCTTTGGGGAACATGGAGTGAGGGGGTCGGTTTTGCTCCTTATATGCTTAGCACCTAAGGAGTGTACCTGGTGCTCATACATGGTGAATAACCTGACTCCAAAAATCCACTGCTGTTGAGTCAATTCCTACTCACAGTGACCCTACAAGACAGAGTAGAACTGCCCCATAAGGTTTCCAAGGAGCGGCTGGGAGATTCAAACTGCTGACTTTTTGGTTAGCAGCCAAAGCTCTTAACCACTGTGCCACTAGGGCTCCTCAATTTGGGGCAAAACTCAGAACTATAGTGAAGGAGCTTTCTGAAAAGTACACACAGCACAAATTTACATCAACACCAAGGTTCTGGCACCCCTCCCTGCACCCCTTAAGAGACTGAATATACAAATGGACAAAGACCAGACTACAAATAAAAATAGAATCTGACCCACACCTACAGCAACCAGTTTAGGAAGTTGAATCATCATCTGCAGCTGCCAATCTAGGAAGCCAGACAACAACCATGTAACAATGGGCCCAAAATGGCCAGGACCAACAGATCCTTAATTTCTGTCCTTGCCTTCCAACTTGGGACCAACAACCAATCACAGATGAAGTTCTGCTTCTAGTTAGCCTGCCTCCACCTTCCTCACGCCAACAGCATCTAATCCAGGCATACCTTTTTTTCCACCACACAGCTTTTCCACGCATCTGCCTGCCTGAGTCTGCCAAACGCAAGTGAAGGTGGCTGACTCCTTTGCCACCCCAAGTTCTGAATACATAGCCTGTCCATTCTTGCTTGGTTGCTGTTTGTCTATTTCCATATCAACATCAAGTCTCAACCTGCCACAGCATCTGAGCAGTGTGGGTGCCATGTCGGTGTGCAATCAGGAAACAAACCCCATCTGGAGCATTTCAAACATAACACCAGACATTGGTCACATGAGGTAGAAGAGTTGAGAAGTCAAGTGGGTTGTGGGGTAACCCAGGTGCCAAAGGCTCACCAGGACCCAATCACCCTAGGCTGGAGGGACAAAAAGAGGCAGCAAGGGCTGGGGTCCCTTGGGTCTCCCCACAAAGAGGCAACTGGGCCAGAGGCATCACTAAGACTAAGAGCGGGAACACCTGGATTCTCCTTTCCTCCCACTCTCTCATCTCCCAGGCAGGGCCTCCCTATGGCTAAACCCAAATGGAAGCAAAAGAATATGGAAACTGGGAGTGCAGCCTGAAGGGTCTGTGGGGGCCAGGGGTGGATTGGGACCAGCAAGGTGGGGGCCAGCGCAGTGGGCTGCCTCTATCAACCTAGAATTGTGTTATCCAGCCCACAGGGACTTCGATCAAGCCCAGTCTAGTACTAGCAGTATGGAGAATGGACCGGATAACTACCCTAGTGTAATAGTGATGCAGAAGTTTCCACAAATTTAGCTGACTATAATTTGGAAACTATATATACATATTTATGTTTGCATTTATTTTTTAAACTCCTGATATCTGCTCCTTTGGTTTTTCACAGTCTCATTATAAGTGGTATACAGATTTTTTAAAATATACATTTTGTCAGGAAATATATTTTCTGACGCTATTAGCAGATTTCTTGTTTTGTGACATTAAATCTGACAAGAATTTAAAGGTCTAAAAATTTTCCCTAGGACTATTTCAACTATTCAGAGGAATGTTCTTGAAGAAAACCTAGATCATGCTAATGTAGTTGGAAACACTCTAATGAAGCTTAAATGTAGTTAAAACATGACTCCTTGCCTCTGAAATGCAATCAAATTCTTATATATAAAATATGCTCGAAATCATACAAAAGGAGATTCTGGACAATTATTTTATTAGCGCAACAGCTTGTCTTTGGAGAATCAGGCAGGCTAGGACGTCAGGCTTTCCTGAGGCATTTCTTTATGAAATAGCCCACCAGTATCTGTGGCCGCTGCTGGTACTCCTTGAGCACCTCATGTGGGCTGTTGATCTGGTCTCCGTCCAGTCGGTTGAGCAGGGTGACACACACCACGGCCGCTGCACCAGGAAAGAGGGCCACACTGGGTCAAAGGCATGTGGGCTTCTAATTTAGCTCACTGAGAGGGAATCGAGTAACAGCTAACACTGTGGAGGAGACACCCACTTATCCCCTCAGGAAAGTAGGCAGACAGTTCAGACACTTACAAAGTTCTGACATCAGACAACGATACACAGTGTTGGAAGATACAGAGTAAGGAAAGGCACTGGGTCCTGGACATTTGGAAGTCTCTTTCTTCCACCATGCTGCCCTGTTATTCCTATTCTCCCCTTGCAGTGGTTAAGGACTTGGCTGTTAACTGAAAGGTCAGCAGTTTGAAACCACCACCCAGTCACTCCACGGGAGAAAGATGTGGCAGTCTGCTTCCGTAAAGATTACACCTTGGAAACCCCATGGGGCACTTCTACTCTGTCCTATAGGGTTGCTATGAGTCAGAATCGACTTGATGACAACAGGTAGTAATAATAGTAAAGGTCCTTAGGGGGAGGTTAAACAATGGGGTCTATCGGTCACATGGAGTTATCTCCCAAGTCTACTGTGAAGGGTAGTTGAATCTGTTCCAACTGGATTCTGGAAAGGCCAGGGAAAGAGGGAGGTCAGGGCCTCCCTCGAGACAGGAAGAAGCCTGTCTAGGGTTTAGTCAAGCTGAGGAATGTTAAGTCCATCATTCTTTTCATTTCTGGTCAGAGGCGATATTATTGTCACTGCTGAGACTGCCTGAGGGACTGGAGGAAGGGGCCACAGAGGAGGCAATGGGCCCAGGCGAGTCATCAGGGAGAGGCAAGCTGCCACCTGAAGAACTCTACATCAGAACCACCTCACTAGAAAATGAGCTATTTAAATGAGAATGCTACAGGCTTCCCAATGAAATTACCAAGCATATTCCAGGACCAGCTCAAGGCTGCCCTCCTCAACTTAAGAAAGGCAAATCCGGGCCGAGGTTTACACATGGAAGGCAGAGCTGAACTTTGAAGGAGGAATAGGAACTTGGGGGAACAACTAATCACAATTCAGAAATGCAAGAAAATCTGAAAACCAAGCTTGTTGGAGGGTTGGTGGCAATCTCGTTTGGCAGGAAACGGCCTGACCTTAGGTGGGTCTTCCTACAGTCCTTCCTTGTCCCACTCAGTGGTGTGGAAAGTTACTGCAGAGATGTTGGGAACATTGCATTTTATCATTTCACAATAACCACAAGATGTTTGAGCACAGGGGTGTTGTGACTCCACCTCTTTCAGAAACGTGATGTTATAGACTGAATTATGCCCTCAAAAATATCTGTGGGATTCCTAACTCCTATATCTGTGGATGTAATTCCATTCGAGATTAGAGGTTTCTTCGTTATGTTAGTGAGGTCATATCAGTGTAGGGTGTGTCTTAAACCTACTCACTTTTGGGATATAAAATGAGCAAATTAGGCACAAAAAAGCAAGCACAAAGGGAGGGGACAATACATGCCACACGGAGATTGCCAAGGAATCAAGGAATGCCGGATCTACATACACTGAAAGACACTGTCCCCCAGAGATGACAGAGAGAGCTGATGCCCTAAATTTGGACATCTAGCCTTCTAAGACACATGACCTGAGGAGCTGGGGGGCAGAAGTCAGATAGTGGCTGTGGGAGGCCCAGAAGGGAGGCCTTGGCAATCACACTGGAGAAGAACAGCCAGACGGGAGCTAGCCCAGTGGAGACAAAGAGAAGAAGATGGAGCTTTGAGGCCAAGAAAACGCCTGCCTACCTCGGAGGCCACAAGCACTGCACAAAGCGGCAAAGACTGAGGATTCCATCTCGATGTTCCGGATGCCGGCAGCATAGGCTGCCCTCAAGTACTCCTGCTTGTCCTTTTCCGTGTATGTGCAGACAGCACCATCCAGGCGGCCTTGACCTGCAGCACACATGAAGACACGGAAACTTGTGATCTGGGCACCCTGAGTACACACATGACATGAGCGCCTACCTCACACCACACTCTGGACAGAGGCAGGTGAGGTCCACCCAGTTCCTGTCCACTCATGAACAGACCATTATGACCAACCATCGTGACTGAAGGCAGGAGCACCATATCATGGAAACACCAAAGCAGGAAGACCGACCCATGATTGCGAGGATTAGTGGAGGCGCCCTGGATGAGCAGCACCTCCGTGAACACTCCTCCGTCCATCTCACCTTCATAGAAATCCAAGGTGCACATTGTGTTCCCCACAACCGTAGGGAACTCATCCAACTCTTTGGAACACCGTGTCAACTCCTGTGCTAGCTGGTCATCGAGATGTGTGCTCCGAATGATCCGCTTCCCCAGGACAATCTGCTCAAATTCGGGCTTGAAGCAGGCATCCACTGCTTGTTGCGTGATGACCACAGAGCCAGGCTCCAGACCTGAAGCAAGAGGCAGGCATCGTGGCCATCAGGGTAGACCCGGGGCCACAGTGGGAGCAGGGAAAAAAGGAAAATGATTCATCTACAAACTAAAATATTGGACACATTCAGCATGGCTCTAAAAGGAAATATCCAACGACGCATTTTCCCCATTAAAAATATTTCTTTCTGATTATAAATGTAAGTAACACATAATCATTATGGAAAATATGGAAGAGAAAAGCACAAAGAAGAAATAAAAACATCCAGGAACCTCACTTTGCTTTATTAAATGTTTCTGTGACTTTCCAGTCATTATTTTTAATTGCTGCTGGCACTCCACCATACGACTTACCATCATTTATTTACTTGATCTCTTTTTTGTAACTTTTTATTATTTAAGATTTCAAACAAATATGAAAGTAGACAAGAATATTATAGTGAACACCTACATACCCCTAAATTCAGCTTCAACCATTACCTACTCCTGGGCAGCCTGGTTTTCCTCTGATTTATGCAAAATTGGGGTCCCAGTTTGCATCTGTCTTCTGGGCATATCTTTCTGAATTATGTTCATGTTTGTAGGACATTAGTCTTTTCCTTACTCTGTTTCTTACAATAACTTTGTATGGGATTTGATCATAATCCTTTCCTGATACTTATTTAATATGAAATCCATTTCCCAAACATTCAGGAAGGAGGAGCAGGTCAGGAGAGCTTTTCTAGAGCTTCCTTGTCAGTTGTTTTCATGAAACCTTAAAAAATATGGCCAAATGCTCAGTTCTTCTGGCTCTGTTCTGCTTCCCCAAGTGCATATCTAGATGTTCTCTTCTTCCTCCCACTCTGGTCCCAGTTTTGCTCAAAGTAGAGTCTACTCTCAGCACTTACTCCCAGCTTTGAGGTTTGCCTTGGAAGAGAGTGTCAGCTGATTGCTTTCATGAATTCATAGGGTCAAGGAGGGTTAAGTTGTCCCTGGGTAGTGCAAACAGTTAACATGCTTGGCTGCTAACAGAAAGGTTGGAGATTGGAGTTCAATGAAAGGCATCTAAAAAAAAAAGCCCTGGTGATCTACTTCCAAAAAATAAGCCACTGAAAACCACATGGAGCATGGTTCTACTCTGACACACATGGGGTCTCCATGAGTCAGAGTCAACTGGACGACTTTCAAGTCCCTTTAGAACAAGGCATGGCCCCTGCAGCCACCCTAGAATTGAAATGTACAAAAGCCCCACCCCGCATCAGTTGCTGTTGTCAAATGGAGCCTCTGTAGCCTCCTAGAAGGCTCTGTTGGTTACTGTGGAATTTTTCTGTCCTTAGGCCTCTCAGACGCAGAGCTGCCCTGTGCTTCCTTCTGTGCAGACCATGTAGCTGTCTGTCCTTACCACTCATATGTTGGGATTTGTGGGCATACAATATCAAGTTCTGTCATCAGTGTTGCCCAGGGGTTTGGAATTTTGCTTTCTAGTTGCTCTGTCCATTTATACTGGACAATTTAGCAAGATTCAAAATCTATACTACCACCTCCAGAATTCATTCTGATAGATTTTTGTTAATAATTTATTTTTGTTGTTGTTGAGAATATACACAGCAGAACATATACCAATTCAACAATTTCTACATGTATAATTCAGTGACATTGATTACTTTCTTCAAGTTGTGCATCCATTCTCACACTCCTTTTCTGAGTTGTTCCCCCATTAACATAAACTCACTGCCCCCAAAGCTTCCTATCTAATGTTTAGAGTTGCTGTTGTCAACTTGATACCATATAGATAAGATCTTAAAAGAGCACAATGGTCAAAGCAGACATTCTTTACTAGTTAAGCTAAACTACTGTTTGGTTTTCAGAAGATTTCAGGGAATATTTTTGGTTTAAGGTTTAAAGATTACTTTAGGGCAATAGTTTGAGGGATTCATCCAGCCTTCATGGCTCCAGAAAATCTGGATTCCATGAAATATTGAAATTCCATTCTGTATTTTCCCCCTTTTGATCAGGAATATTCTATAGAATCTTTGATCAAAATGTTCAGTAATGGTAGCTAGGCACTTTGCAGTTTTTCTGGTTTCATGGCCAAGGGGGCCATTGTTCATGGAGGCAAGTAGCCACGTATTCCATTTCGTCCTATTACTGACTCTCCTTCTTCCTCTGTTGCTCCAGGTGAATAGATACTAATTGTTGTACCTTGGATGGCCACTTGCAAGCTTTTAAGTCCCCAGCCACTACACAATAAAAATCCCTCCAAAGTGGACATTATGCTGAGTGAAATAAGTCAATCACAAAAGGACAAATATCGTATGAGACCTCTACAGTAAAAACTCATGTAAAAGTTTACACACAAAAAGAAATATCTTTGTTGGTTACAAGGGATGAGAGGGGTGGGGGAGGGAACTAAATAGACAATAGATAACTGGTAACTTTGGTGAAGGGTACGACAATACACAATACTGGGGAAGCCAGCACAACTTGTACAAGGAAACGTCATGGAAGCTCCATAGACACATCCAAACTCCCTGAGGGACTGAATTGCCGGGTGGAGGGCTGTGGGGACCATGGTCTCAGGGAACATCTAGCTCAATTGGCATAACACAGTTTATAAAGACAATGTTCTACATTCTACCTTGGTAAGTAGTGTCTGGGGTCTTAAAAGCCTGTGAGCAGCCATCTAAGATACTCTACTGGTCTCACCCCTTCAGGAGCAATAGAGAATGAAGAGAACAAGATACAAGGAAAAGATTAGTCCAAAGGACTAATGGACTACAGCTACCATGGCCTCCACCAGACTGAGTGCAGTACAGCTAGATGGTGCCCAGCTACCACCACGGACTGCTCTGACTGGGATCACAATAGAGGGTCCTGAACAGAGCTGGAAAATAATGTAGAACAAAATTCTAACTCACAAAAAAAAAAAAGACCAGATTTACTGGCCTGACAGACTGGAGAAACCCCAAGAGTATGGACCCCGGACACCCTTTTAGCTCAGTGGGGAAGTCACTCCTGAAGTTCACCGTTCAGCCAGGGATTGGACAGCCTCATAAAACAGAATGGGACTAGTGAGGCACAGCAGTCCAGGGACAAGGACTAGAAGTCAGGAGGGGACAAGAAAGCTGGTGATAGGGAACCCAAGGTTGAGAAGGGACAGTGTTGACATGTTGTGGGGTTGTTAACCATTGTCATAGGGCAATATGTGTACTAACTGTTTAATAAGAAACTATTTGTTCTGCAAACCTTCACCTAAGGTACAAAAAAAAAAAAAGAATTATCTATGTGAGATCAAATTGACAACAGCAACTCAAAAGGTCTGATGGGAAGGCCTAGGGGGAAGTGAGTTGAAGATAATGGTGATGGAATAATTTTGAAAAGGATAGTGAGAATAGCAGCACAATGGGAAGAATGTAATCTATGTCACTGAACTATACATGTAGAAACTCTTGAAATGGTGTAACTTTGGCTATGTATATTTTCACCAAAAAAAAGGTCTTCGAAAGTCAAGAAGGGAGAGTGTTGACATGTTGCGGGGTTGTTAACCAATGTCATAAAACAATATGTGTACTGACTCTTTTATGAATACAGACCATATGTTGAGACACAAAGCAAGTATCAATATATTTAAAAGGATGAAAGAAGAGTATGTTCTCTGATCACAGATTAAATTTGGAATCAATAACAGAAAAAAAAAACTAACACTTAAGCTCCTCAAAGAGATCCAGAAAACACAGAAAAAAACCTAGAAAAATTAGTGAAAACAATAGAAGAACAAAATGACAAACTCAGTAGAGAAATAGAAACTGTACAAAAACAACAACTAGAAATTCAGAAGCTTAACAATAAAATATCATAAACAAACAACTCAATGGAAGGACACAGAAGTAGAATTAATCAATGGAAGAAAGAACCAGCAAAATAAAGGACAAATTCCTTGATACTACATTTGTTTAAGGAACAAGCAGAAAAAAATACTGAAGAAAAATGAAGACAGACTAAGGGTTATTTCGGACATCATCAAGAAGAATAATATAAGCATACGAGGAATCCCAGATGGGGGAGAGAGAAAAAAGAGTACAGACAGAAGTTTTGAAGACATAATGGCAGAAAACTTCCTAAATATCATGAAAGATGAGATTTTCATCTAAGGCGCTCAATGAACCCCATACAGGAGACACCTAAAAAGAAAATCCCCAAAACATACATAATGAAACCTCCCAGAACCAAAGACAAAAAATTTTGAAAGCAGCTTGAGAAAAGCAAAATGTCACTTGCAAAGGGGTCTCAATAAGACTAAGCACTGATTTCTCATCAGAAACAATGCATTCAAACTGCTGACATTTTGGTTAGCAGCCAAGGTCTTACTTAACCACTGTGCCACCAGGGCTCTAAGAATCATATATCCAGCAAAATTGTCTTTCACAAATGAGGGCAAAATTTGGACATTCCCAGATAAGCAGAAATTAAGAGAATTTGTAACCACCTTCCCAGTCCTACAAGAAATATTAAAAGAAATTCTTTGGATAGAAAACTAATGACATCGGACAACATCCTGAGATAAAGACACATGACAGCACCACCTAGATACCAAGCCATGTAAAGATTCCACAAAAGTAAAATAAAGCTAAAAAACTGATTAAACAGAACCAGAGATATAAAGACGGAAACGATAACTTCATAACAAAAGGGGGAATGGATAGTGTAGTTATAGAACTTCCATTCCATATGGATAGGAAGTCAAAGCAATCTCAAGATATAACAGACTGTTTTAAATATAGGATAATAAATGTAAACTTGAGGGTAACCACAAAGAAAAGTAATAAATCTACTCAACAAAATAAGAATAAAAAAGACTCAGTGAACACAAAAACACCAATAACAAATGAAATGAAAAGAAAATCCACATACCAAAACAATTCAACATAGAAAGTAAAGAACAAAGAAACAATTAACACCACAAAAAAAGTGTTAACAAAATGGTGCTGTAAATACATACTTATTGATAATCACACTGAGTATAAATGGATTAAATGCACCAGTCAAGAGGCAGAGAGTGACAGAATGGAAAAAAAGCATGACCCGTCAATATGTTGTCTACAAGAGACACATCTTAGACACAAAGACAAAACAGGATAAAAATCAAAGGATGGAAAAAATATAAACCAAGCAAACTGTAACCAAAAGAGAGCAGGAGTGGCAATATTAATATCTGACAAAATAGAATTTAAGTCAAAATCCATTATAAGAGACAAAGAAGAACATTATATTATGATTAAAGGGTCAATTCACCAAGAAGACATAACAATAACAAATATCTATGCACCCAATGACAGAGCTCCAAAATTTTTAAAATAAACATTCAAGCGACCATCTTTTCAAGCGATGGTTGGTGGCTAGATCATTAGCCAGTAGAGAGATGCAAATCAAAACTACAGTGAGATACTACCTCACCCCTCCAAAAATGTCACTGATCCAAAAAGAAAACAACAAATGCTGGTGAGGCTGTGAGGAGATTGCAACCCTTATCTACTGCTGGTGGGATTGTAAAATGGTACAACCACTATGGAAAATGGTAGCACTTCCTCAAAAAGCTAGAAATTGAAATGCTAATGATCCCGCAACCTCACTCCTAGGTATATACCCCAGAGATCTAATAGCAGTAATACAAACAGACATATGCACACCTATGTTCATTGCAGTATTCCTCATGATAGGAAAAAGATGGAATCAATGTAAATGTCCATCAACTGCTGAATGGATAAACACAATGTGGTATGTACATACAATGGAATAGTACACAGCTATAAAGAATAATGATGAGTTTATGAAATATATCATGGATGAATCTGGAGGACATCATGCTGACTGAAATAAGTCAAGCACAAAAGGACAAATATTATATGATCACACTTTTATAAAAAGACCTAAATAGTTCTTTTGTGGTTACCAGGGATGGGAGCAGAGGGAGGGAAAATTACTCTCTAGACAGTAGACACTCGTTATTTTTGATGATGTGAAAGGCAATCTCAAGTGTGGGTGAAATGTGCAGAACTTGAACAAGGTAAATCCTGACACTAATAAATGGAATAACATATACAATTTTGCAACAGCAGTTTACAACCAAAAAATACGTGAGTAGTTACATAGGTAGATATTTACGCATATATGTGTTTAGAAAGGTATACGTGTGTATATACATGTGCATATATAGGTGTATCTGTAGGCCTATATATATATATATATTTGTGTGTGCTGCACATATATTTATATATATAATAAAGCACTTGGGGGCACAGTCACAGATACTTCACAGACATAACCAAATACCTAACAGGACTGGTTTACTGAATTCGAAGCCTTAGTACCACTGTCCCATGGGACGACTCAGTCAATTGGCACAACATAGTCCATAATGTTTATGTTCTACATCCTAGTTTGGCAAGTAGCCTCTGGGGTCTTAAAAGCTTGTGAGTGGCCATCTAATATACAACTGCTGGCTTCTACTTGTCCAGAGCAAAAGAGAAAGAAGAAAAAGACTCAAAGAGGAAACTAGTCTACAGGACGAGCTATGGCTATCCTGAGGTCAGAAGATCTAGAAGGTGCTTGACTACCACTACTGACTGTTCTGACCAGAGACACAATAGACGGTCCCAGATAGAATAAGAGAAAGTCGCACAAAACTCAAATTCTTAAAAAAGGCCAGACTTAACGGGACCACTTGAGACTAGGAACCCTGGAGACTATCACCCAGAGATACCCTTTAAACTTTGAACTGAAACCACTCCTGGAGGTCACCTTTTAGCCAAATAACAGATTGGCTCATAAAATAAACAGTATCATCTGTGGGTACTGTGCTTCCTTAAAAAAAAAAAAAAAAATTTATATGAGACCAAAGAGTCAACGTTTACCTCAAAGCAAAGATGAGAAGATGGGAGGTGGGGAGGAAGCTAGATTAATGGGAACAGAACAACCAGAACGGAAACAATGAGAACACTGATATAATGTGGAAAATCTTACTAATGTCACTGAACAATATGTATAGAAATTGCTAACTGGGAACCTAACTTGCTGTTTAAACTTTTTCAAAAACACAGTAACATATTAAAAAAAAAAAAAAAGGCGGGTAACCCAAAATGGGAGTTTGCAGAGGTGCAAGGTAGTGCCTTTCCACACCCAGTCCTGGGGCCCAGGGATGGAAAATGGGTTGGACAACAACAACAACAAAAAAAAAAACAGCTTCTTTTCATGCTTCCTGTTAAAAAGCTTTCCGAAACAATGCCCAGGCAGAAACACTGTGCTAAATTCCACAGCACACTGGCGCCACTGAAGGGAGGGTCTGCTCCTACTCGGAGCTGTCCTTCACCATTCTGGGATCTGCCAGAGGAAGACAGCCCTCCACAGGCCTTACCTATACCGCCAGAAGTGCCGATGCGGATGATGGTGACATTGGAGCACCTGGCATGGTACAGCAGCTTGATGAGCTCATGTAACATGATCGCGATGGAAGGGATGCCCATGCCATGCTGAAACCAAAAGAGACAGGAAGCGTTGTTACACTCATATCCTGCCTTTGTGCATGTCCTCATGTGCTTTTTATGTGGTGAACCAGTTGCAGTCAAGTCAACTCTAACTTATGGCAACTCCATGTGTGTCTGAGTAAAACTATGCTCCTTTGGATTTTCAATGACTGGTTTTTTGGAAGTAGATCGCCAGTCCTTTCTTCCATGGTATCTCTGGGTGGACTCCAACCTCCAACCATCCAGTTAGCAGCTTAGCCCCACCCAGGGACTCCTTAGGTGATGTATTTCAGTCTAATTATGCCCATCATGGTAGAAATGGAAGATGGACTTCAAAATATAAATTTAAAACTTAATAACATTTTAGGAGACTGACAAGTTTGTACAGAGCTGTCATATATTATCCACCAGATCCACACAGCCTGTGAAATGAGGAGCAGCCAAGGACATGAAGGATCAGCAAGGAAGCAATGTAACAATGTAACAAGCTCCTTCTGGTGTTTAAATGCTGAGGTCCATCAATTCCCTCTCATAGCTACCCTATAGAACAGAGTAGAACTGCTCCTTAGGGTTTCCAAGGCTGTCTTTACAGAAGGAGCCCTGGTGGCACAGTGGTTAAAGCACAGAACTGCTAACTGAAAAGTCAGCAGTTTGAAACCACCAGCAGCTCCACAGGAGAAAGATGTGACAGTCTGTTTCCATAGAGATTTATAGCCTTGGAAACCCTCCTATGGGGTCACTATGAGTTGCAATCAACTTGATGGCAGTGGGTGGATAACTTTTACAGAAACCAACTGCCATATCTTTCTCCCACAGAGGGTCTGATGGGTTCAAACTGCTGACCTTCCAGTTAGCAGCCAAGCACCTATCGACTGCCCCACCAGGGCTCCTTCTGGTGTTTAAAGCCCTGCACAAATGCTCACCCCACACCACCACACCCGCCCTCCCACATATGTTACAGTATTATTCCTTGACTTTTCTCCCCACGCTCTGTGCTGCAGCCAAACTAAGTAACTTGCTGGTCCCTTGGCTCACCCAGTGCCTTCCTGGCTCTGAACACATGTGCCAGCCCTCCCGAGTCTCCCCAGTACACCCTCCTCCCACCCTCCTCTAAAGGCCTTCCCAATGTCACACTTTCCACAAAGTCCCTCCCTGGAACTGTGTCTGCACTTCCCAGGTGCTATTTATGGTACTTCTCTTGTGTATGTAGTAGAATTGTGTGAGTTGGAGAATTTGCCACTGTGTCTTATACTTTGGAAATGCTTACACAGATAATCTGTAACCAAATGTCCTGGTCCACTAATGTGATCCAGATGGCTAATATTGACAGCTAGAAGCCTCTGAAGACGAGAGAGACAGGCATACAAGTGAAGGGAAATCTTTCTTAACTTTAAGTAGCACGTCATTGATATGGTTGTTTACGATGGAAATCAAAACTAGAAAGTAAGATTTCTTTGCTAACACGCTAAAGACTGCTGTCCTCACTCTCATTGCTAAATCAAAATCTGTATGAAATAACTTACTGTGAGGGGCAGAGGGAACTGGGAGGCCTGACGTTTGGGTGAGGCTCTTCTTCAAGGTCCAAGCAGGTTCCCTAAGCCCTGTGCCGACTCTTTCTCTGCACCCACAGCCCTCACACTGTGTAGACCACTGTGCGCATTTGCTGTTTGTCTCTCCTGGAGACTGAGCCCCGAGGGCAGGAGTCTGGGTTTCATTTATCTTTGCATTCCAGCAGCCAGCTCACCTTGCTCCTGGCCTGATACAATGAGCAAGTGTTGAAGGGAGAGACGGCTCTTTCATACTGAAGAGTGTGTGTGTGTCTGTGTAGGGTGAAGGATGGAGGAGCTTACAGAGCCTGAAGCTCGAGCCCAGACATGAGGGGAAGGGTACTCACGCTGACACACAGCACCGGTCCTACTTTATACATGGCATAGCGGTCAGTTCCGGCACAGATGTTGGGATGGTCCGCACCTGGTCGCTCAAGGCCAAGCTCCTGAGCCACGTAGCTGGTGAAGGCTTTTATGCGGGAGGGGCTTCCACCAACACACACAAACTGCCAGACAGAGACTTCATCAGCACAGGAGCAGCCCACCCAGGAACTTGCTAGTAGTGCAAGCAACAGCAGCACCACCCAGGAACTTGCTAGAAGTGCAAGCTCCCTGGCCCTACTCCAGGGGTCTAGCCACCTGCTTTAATAGGCCCTTCTGGTGCTTCTGATGCACACGCAGGCTTGAGAATTTTGCTTGCTGGAATCACTGCAAAGTACAGGGGGCTTCGGCAGTGCAAGGCATTCAGCTGGAAGACCAGACTCTTGTTCTCTCTTTGAGAAAATAAACCCAGGTTCCATGCATGCTCAGCTGCCCTCCATCATCGGGAAAAGCAGCATGGTGTATTAGAAAGAGCCTGGGTTTTGAATGAAATGGTGCGGGCTCCACCTTAGTCCTACCACCTACTAGCTATGCAGCCAGGGCCCCCAAAGCCCATCTGCAAAATGGGGTAATCACCCCAGTTCCACCATCTACTAGTGGTGTTATCAGGGCTCCCACAGCCCATCTGCAAAAGAGAAGTAATAACAGCCACTTCTCAAACTTTGTTTGAGATTCAAATAATAATAATAGTAATTGTGGGCTAAACTTAATGGGCTGAAAGCAGAATTAAAGAATTAAGAGCACATGAATGGAGATTTGTCCCACACAATACGGTCAAAGGAGACAAGGGCTGATGGGACATGCCTCTATGGGTATATTATGATCCCACGTAACAGCAATGGATTCTAGTGTCCCTGGTTCATTCTGATTTTTAACACTAAATGTTAGACCATCTTTGCTCACAGAGATTAGATTTAAAAAAAAAAAAAGGGGGGATGGGAGTAAAATATATATAACAATATTTGCCATTGTAACAATTTTTAAGCATACAATTCAGTGACATTAATGTACATTCACCATGTTGTAAAACCATCACCAATATCTAGTTCCAAAACATTTTCATCACCTCAAACAGAAACTCTACCCATTAATAACACCCAGGGATTAGAGACTTTTAAGAGTCCTGTGTTAGGATAGATCAGGAATCGAAGACCTTGTAGGAAATAAGGACTTGAAGCTAGACTGAGCAAAATAAGACATTGAAGACAATTAATAGAGTGTATCAGTACACATACTAAATTACGAGCAACAGGCACGATGCAATTACTTTTTTACATGCCTAACTCCCCTAGAACATATTTTATATCTTCCTCTTCTATTCTGGAAACCCTGGTGGTGTAGTGGGTAAGAGCCATGGCTGCTAACCAAAAGGTCAGCAGTTTGAATCCACCAGGCACTCCTTGGAAACTCTACGGGGCAGTTCTACTCTGTCCTATAAGGTCACTATGAGTCGGAAGTGACTCAGTGGCAATGAGTTTGGTTTTTTTGGTTTTTCTTCTATTCTACCAATGAAGCACTTGGAAATTTATTTTATATTGTTTCAGTTATATGCTAAATTTGTAATGGATCAATTAGCAATCAGTATGGCAGTACTTAAGATCGTTTTCTTTTGCTCACTAGTGCATACACTTCAAAAACAACAAGTTGATAAACATATAACTTTTTATTAACTTGTAACCTGTCATCTTCTCAACCATCTGAAACGAGGTCTACTTGTATCACAGGACAGGGGGTAGACAAATTCCTAGAACTGAAAGCCTTGCTTTTTACCTTCACATCTCCAAACATAGCTGGGAAATCGTGTGTGCTGGTGCTGAGACTGAAATGGTATAAAACATCTTCTTTCATTGTTGCTAAGTTTGGATTTAAAAGTTGAACGCAGCAGTCACTGTTACAAAACAAAAAAAGCAGACGTTTTTAGAACACCGGTGTCCACTGGCCGACACTATTCCAGAAGTGTCCTCCATTGGCGAGATACATGAGGTGCAGAGTGGGATCAGGGGCACTGCTAGACCCTGGGGACAAGATAACCCTACCTTGCCAACGTGCCTCCTTACCTAGTCTTGTCTCCATTCTTACCCTTTCTCCTTTCTCTTATCCCCTTTTCACTCCCTGGGCCCCTGTTCTGAGTGCAGTCAGGAAGGACTCGGAACAGCACATGAAAGGGCAAAGGTCCAGATGTTAAATCGCCCAGTCACTACTCAAATCAAGTTCATTCAAGACATAAACTTGCTTTTACTCTGTTTTAAAAGTAATATGTTCATCATAGAGAATATGAACAGAAATAGAAGGGAAAAAAGTCACCTCTAATTCTGTCACCCAGTGATAACCATTGTCAGTGTTTAAAATATTCATCCAGGCTTGTCCTATGTCCACATACATAAACATATCCCCATGTCACCATAAATAAAATTACAGCATAATATTCCAATATTGCAGGATGGAGTATAGTCTATTTAACAACTTCTTAATTGTGTGACATTTAGATTGTTTTCACCATTATCAGCAACATGTTCATAATAAATTATAGATAACATTGTGAAGAATGGGAATTCCAGAACACTTCACTGGGCTCACGTGGAACCTGTACACAGACCAAGAGGCAGTCGTATGAACAGAAAAAGGGGATATTGCATGTTTTAAAATCAGGAAAGGTGTGTGTCAGGGTTGTATCCTTTCACAATATGTATTCAATCTGTATGTTGAGCAAATAATCTGAGAAACTGGACTATATGAAGAAGAATGTGGCATCAGGGTTACAGGAAGACTAAGTAACAACCTGCAATATGCAGATGACATAACCTTGCTTGCTGAAAAAAAAGAGGACTTGAAGCACTTACTGAAGAAGATCAAAGACCACAGCCTTCAGTATGGATTACACCTCAATATAAAGAAAACAAAAATCCTCACAACTAGACCAATAAGCAACATCCTGATAAACAGAGAAAATATTGACGTTGTCAAGGATTTCATTTTACTTGGATCCACAATCAACACCCATGGAAGCAGCAGTAAAGAAATCAAACAACATATTGCACTGGGCAAATCTGCTGCAAAAGACCTCTTTAAAATGTTAAAAAGCAAAGATATCACTTTGAGGACTAAGGTGCATGTGACTCAAGCCATAGTATTTCAATGACCTCATATGCATGCGAAAGCTGGGCAATGAATAAAGAAGACTGAAGAACTGATGTCTTTGAATTATGGTGCTGGCAAGGAATATTAACTATACCAAGGACTGCCAGAAGAATGAACAAATCTGTCTTGGAAGAAGTACAACCAGAATGCTCCTCAGAAGCAAGAACCATGAGATTTCATCTCTTGTACTTTGGACGTGCTATCAGGAGAGACCAGTCCTTGGAGAAGGACATCATGCTCGGCAAAGTAAAGGGTCAGGGAAAAAGAGAAAGACCCTCAATGAAATGGACTGACACAGTGGCTGCAACAATGGACTCAAACATAGCAATGATTGTAAGCACGGCGCAGAACTGGGCAGTGTTTCGTTCTGTTGTACACAGGGTCGCTATGAGTGGGAACTGACTTGACAGCACCTAACAACATGAGTGTAAAATGCATACTGGGCTTCAAAAACTTAGTTATCAAAATAACTGGTAGTACTGGTATGATTTTTTATACTGAATACATTTTGAAATGATAATATTTCTTATATATTAAATTAAGTAATGGATTCAAACATATTTAAATGAACTGAAACATCAATGAACTCAAAGAATGTGCAGGATCTGGTAATATTTCATTCTGCTGACATAAGGCTACCATGTTAAATACATTATATTATTAAAATAAATTTTACCTTCTTTTTTTTTTTTAATAAACTTGTGTATGAAGGTTTTTGTGTGGATATCAGTTTTTAAATACTGGCAATAATGTCAAGAAACAGGAACACTCATTCATTGCTGGTGGAAATGCAAAATGGTACAGTCACTTTGCAAGACGATCTGGCAATTTCTTACAGAGCTAAACATAGGCTTACCCTATGGTACAGCAATCACGCTCCTAGGTTTTTACCCAAATGAGATGAAAATGTATATCCTCATAAAAACCTGAACATGAATGTATATATAGCAGCTTTATTCATAATTGCCAAAAATTGGAAGCAACCAAGATGTTCCTGAATGGATAACCTGCGGTACAGCCAAGCAATGGAATATTGTTATTCAGCAGTGAAAAGAAAAAGGCTATCAAGACACAGAAAGAAATGGAGGATCCTTAAGTACATGCTGCTACGTGAAAGAAGCCAGTCTGAAAAAGTTACATACTGTATGATCCCAACTATATGACATTCTAGAAAAGATAGAACTATGGAGACAGTTAAAAGATCAGTGGTTTCCTGGGGGTTGGTGGAGGAAAGATGAATAGGTGGAGCACAGAGGAGTTTTAGGGCAGTGAGACTATGCTGTATGTTACTATAATGGTGGATGCATGACATTGTATATCTGTCAAAATTCATAGAACTGTACAACCCAGAGTGAGCCCTAATGTAAACTACGGACTTTAGTTAATAATAATGTATCAATATTGGCTCAACTATAGCAAATGTAACACACTAATGTAAGATTTTAATAGGGGAAACTGAGGGAGTATATGGCAACTTTCTGTGCAATTTTTCTGTAAACCTAAAGCCTAATAAAGACTATTAAAAAAGAAAAAAGTATCACCAAATCCAAGATTTTCTCTTATGTTTTCTTCTAGAAGTTTTATAGTTTTGCATTTTATATTAAGGCCTATGATCCATTTTGAGTTAATTTTTGTGAAATGTACAAGGCCTGTGCATCGAAGTTCATATTTTTGTATATGGATCTCCAATTATTCCCACAACATTATGAAAAAACTATCCTTTCTCCACTGAATTACCTTTGCATCTTTGTCAAAGATCAGTTGTCTACATTTGTGTGGGTCTATTTCTGAACTCTCTGTTCTGTTCCATTGGTTTATTTGTCTATTCTTTTGTCAATACCACACTCTCTTGATTATTGTAGCTTTACAGTAAGTCTTTAAGTCAAGTAGTGTCTGTCCTCCAACTTTGTTGGTCTTTTCAGTACTGTGTTAGCTAGTCTAGGTCTTTTGCCTTTCCATGTAAGTTTGAAAATCAGTTTGCCAATATCTTCAAAATAGCTTGCTGAGATTTACTGGGATTGCATTGAATCTATAGATCAAGTTGAAAAGAACTGACATCTTAACACTACTTAGTCTTCTAATCTATGAACACGGAATATGTCTCCATTTACGTAGATCTTCGCTGATCTCTTTCAGCAAGGTTTCATAGATTTATGGATCTGAAGCTGAGCACGGATCTTGATGTCATCCCTGCTGAATGACACCTAAAAGCCTGGGAGAAAAGGTGAGGTCCTAGGGAGAGGCTGTGCCATGAAATAAAATACTAAGAACATAGCTAGAAGTCACCAACTAAGAAATGGACAAGAATACTCTTTGTGATACATCACCCAATGGTTTTTAAAGAGAGTGGGTTTGTCTAACAATTAGCCTGGGTCACTGGCCATGAAAGTTTTAGAAAATAAAATCTACATATCGAGGTCTCTAGCCATCCTTTCCACTATGTTCAAATTCCTGATAGCAAACACTGTTATGCATCAAGTGGACACCAAGACTGTTAAAACTTCCCACCTCCATTTCTTCACCATTCACATCCTTCCCCCATTCATGACCACTGGTATATGTGGTTTCCCTCCAACATTTTCTGCCTCTCTGGTTTGTTGGGAAGTTGCTTTCCCACTGACAGTGCTTGCTGCCACAAGGCAGGGGCCTTTATGACAGTCTGAAACTGAAAAAAACAGGCGGGTGCTTCAAATTACTGTTTTTATACGGTATCATATGAGGTGTGTGCATTTGTGGCAGGAAAAATAGAAATTTGGAAAAATTTTTTGAGAATTTTATTTTGGGACACGTATGTCTCAGTGGACTTGGGAGGGACTCTGGTTGTAGAATTTGTGGGACAATGTATGTCCGTCAGGACTCTAAGGGTACGCTTGGCGGGGGGGCAAGGAAAACAAATCCATCCTACCTATCAAAAATTCAGGCACACTCAATGATTCAGCACACTTCCATTAATGAAAACACATGGTATCAACAAAAAATTCAAAGTAGAAAATAACTGGATCTTGAAAGGATTACTCATCCCACCAACTGTACTGAAACTCCTTCTCTCCAATGTCACCAATAACTAAACATGTCATTTCTTAGTCCTCATTCTCCTGTTTGGTCTATAACCTTCAGCACTCCTAACTAGTGTTAACTTTCCCTGAAACTCTGTGTTCCCCTGGTGATGCTGTCCCAGCTCATTCTCCTGCCCACCAGGCTGCTGGTCCTCATTATCACCTCTTGTCTCTACTGAGGAGTCACAGTTATGACCATGGCCCTCTGCTCTGCTCTCTCCCTCAGACAGCTCCTCCATTCTCTTTCTCTCCAGATGATTCTCACCATACCTTGTCTATAGTTTAGTGTAATAATTATTTATATAACTAATAGAACTATAATTATCTCCAGTATCAGAACTTCTTGGAGCCGATGACCATGTCTCATTTATCTCCGAATCCCCACAACACACAGCTGACATACAGCGTTAATAGGTCACTTCCCTGTTTTTGTCTGGCATTTAGCATCAACGGCACAGTTGCCCAAGGCTCCAGAAAACAATGGCTCGCTCTTCTATTTCTATATCCAATTGCTTCATCCTTTCTAATATCCCTCCAGTTTCCCCTTTAGTCCCCTAAAACAGGGTTCAAGTTAACTCACACTTAAACATTGTAAAAAGACTGATATAGGAAAGATATGTAAAAATAAGGGAAGGAGCAAGGGATGGAGGTGGAGAGAGAGAGAGAGAGGGCTGATTGGCTATTATATGGGCAAGTTTTGGGAGAGTTCCAGAAACCCCTGGGCTTATCGATCACCATCAGCACTCCCACTGCGTGCAGCGACTGTGTTGGCAGCTCAACTCACATTGCTGCACCCAAGTAGAGATGCTATAAATCTCGCTCAGAAAGGCCAAGTAAGAAGCCCACGTGTCTGGCCCTGAACACCACATCCTCCCCATTGGGTTACACTGCTCTCCAGCTCACATCCAGAAGTATGTGCAGTTAGGGCAATCCCTAGACTCCCAGAAAGCCTTTTTCTGCAGACCAATCTAAAATCCTGACGATCATAACACAGACACAGCTTCTTAACCCTTTCATGGATGAAATGGTTTTTTGGAAATTCTTTAGTGATGCCGAGTTTTTTCACTAATGGAATGGATGCTGAATCATTGTTTGTTGGAATTTTTTTCTATTATTATTTGAAAAAAAAGTGGTGCCAATTGCCAACAGGACATATCAGTCCCGTGGTGCATCATATTTCCTGGTTACACTTGAGCCATAAAATATCTTCCTCCACTCTCCAAAAATACACACAAAATACTAAATAAACATTGCACTTGCTTCATGTAATTGTTATCAGTTTGATTTAGAGTGGGCCACATCGGCACCATGGTCCATGAAGCACACCACACACACAGGACATATTGGTCCCATGGCCCAGGAAGTGCATCACAAACTGTTTTCACTCCAAAAATAACTCATTTACTTGAATATTTCCAAATGCCAGTAACTGTACCTTCCCAATAACACCAATGAAATAGTAAACATACTTCCAAGCCTTCTTCTCACTGTATAGAAGCCAAAAGACACAAAAGTTTCAGACAATCCCTCCTCCAGGAAGCATCCCGTCATACGCGAACGGCTTTCGACACTCAAATGTGATGCAGACTAACTTCCTTGATTTTTTGGCAGTTGCACCAGTATCCGCCATGAGACCAGAATGCACTAAAGGGGCTCAAATGCCTGCCAATAAACCTCCAGGGGCAGAAAATGTAACACCAGTGTACATATCCCAGGGTCCATGACAATTATTGCTAATGTAATTATGGTTCCTCTTCTCCCTCAGAATGTTATGAATACACACACGTACATCATAGAAGGGCTGATGGGCAGGCATCAACAGGATGTGATTAAGACAACAGGATGTTGACAAAACAGGATGTGATTAGGACAACTTTGCTACCATTTTGAAACAGAAAAGCTGTGTTTTCTCCCGGATTCCAGGAAGAGACAGAGAAGGCAACAGGGTGTAGCCGAAAAGCAGAAATGATATGCAAATTTGACGTGTACCATAGCACATAGTGAACTGGAATGTGCTCTACCTTCCTTTTTAAAGGATCTTAAAATAACAAGTCAAAGACACATTACTGGAAAAAATACTTCTCCAGTCTACACACAATTTCAAGTGATCTTTATCTTGCTTTAGTCCACCATTGTCTTCATTTAGCACACATTCATCGAGTACTACTACATAAACAAAATGTGTGAGAGGCAAAATGAATGGGAACTGATCCCAGGGGTTCGTCAGCAGGAAAAAGAAAACCCCACCAACTGTTACATAAACTGGCCCACATGTCGTCGTTATTGTTAGCTGCTGTCAAGTTGGCGCCTGACTCATGGTGACCCCATGCACAGTGGAACAAAATACTGCCTGGTCCAGCGGCATCCCCCTGATTGCTGTGGATTGGCCCATTGTGACCTATAGGGTTTTCACTGGCCGTTTTTGGAAGTACATTGCCAGGCCTTTCCTCCTAGTCTTAGTCTAGAAGCTCTGCTGAAACCTGTTCTACATCATACCAACATGCAAGCCTCCAGTGAGACAGGTGGTGGCTGCACATGAGGTGGCCTGGCCAGGAATCAAACCTGGGTCTCTTCATGGAAGGTGAAAATTCTACCACTGAACCACCACTTCCCCCTTGCCTTACCCTCAGACCCTATAATTCCATTTCTATGTATTGATTGAAAGAAACGAAATCATATGTCTTCAGAGAGGTACTTATCAATAGACAGCCAACCAGTGCTAGGCCCTGCGCTGGGTGTGGGACTACAAAGATGACTAAGATATGGTTCCTCTCATGGAAAGCATTTGACTTTGGGGTAGAAATGATACTAACAGCTTGTTGTCAGGTGCCATCAACTCGTTTTCGACTCACAGCGATCGCATATGACAGAGTAGAACTGACAGAGTAGAACAGCCCCATGCGGTTTTTTTGGTTGTGATCTTTATGGAACCAGATCGCCAGGTCTTTCCCCCATGGATCTACTGGGTGAGTTTGAATGGCTAACCTGTTGGTTAGCAGCCGAGTGCTTAGCTGTTTGCCCCACCAGGGCCTGTAGGTATTAATTCATTTAATGCTCACAACAACCATATACACTAGGTGTTATTACTCACGTTGTAAAAGTTCAAGGTCACATCCCTAATGAGAGGCCAATGCAGGGCTGTGTCCATAAGTCAGACTTCAGAGCTCTTAATCACTACATTTAATTGGCCCTCTGAAGGCAGAAATGACAAGTGACTAGTTGACAATAAAACAAAATAAAATAATTACAAAACAAAGGGAAGGAGTAACTCTTCATCTTCCCTACTACTCCAGCCTTCACTCCTGTACAAGAGCTTCGCACTGGCTCTCAGCCTCCACCTGACCAGCACCAGTGTGATGGGGAGGGGAGTGGGTAGGTTCAGAAATTGGGGACGGGGCATTTTTGGTTGTCAATGACTGGAAAGCACCAGGGATAATAATAGTCCAATAAAAAAGTTGTCTATTCAGGTGAAGTCCAAAAGGCAGCCAGAAATGCTAAAATGGACATCAGGTAAATGGGGGGAAAAGGAGATAGGATCTTGTCTGTGTGGAATTATGGCCTGGATACGTGGATACCATCTGAGAGTTCAAAAAGGCATCAGAGAGGTCAAAGAGAAATTCCCAATAATTTCTCAGGAGAGAAGTAACAAAAGAGACAGAGGGACAGAGAGGTCAGCATCACGGAGCCTAAACTGTGGGCTTGCAGCAAGGTCATGCACAATAGCAGTGGCAAAGGCAGAGGTGATTGGGCCTGGGGACAGGCCACAGGAGGACCTCCCAGTAACCCCAGCATATGGGTGGACATTGGGTGGTGAGGAAGGCTGGATCCCCCAGGCCTAGCATTTATAGTGAAATTAGATAATCAGTGGATTTAGAAGAACATCTATGTGAGAATCAGGTTTAAGATAAGACATTTTTGTCTTCTAGCAGTGCCCAAGTATAAAAGAGGGGTCATGACAGCCCCATAAAACCAAATGAGACTAACAAGGTGCAGGAGTCCAGTGGCAGGGGCCAGAGAGCAGAAGGGGACAAGGAAGCTGGTGATAGGGAACCCAAGGTTGAGTAAGGATATTGTTGATGTGTTGTGAGATTGTTAACCATTGTCATAGCGCAACATTTGTAGTAACAGTTAAATGAGAAACTATTTTGTTCTGTAAGCCTTCATCTTAAGTGAGAATAACAGCACAATTCGAAGAGCATAGTCAATGTCACTGAACTGTGCATGTAGAAATTTTTGAAATGGTGTATCTTTGGCTATGTGTATTTTCACCAAAAAAAAAAAAAGGTTGAGAAGTTAGAGGATTGATATGTTGTGGGGTTGTTAACCAATGTCATAAAACAACATGTGTACTTCTGTTTCATGAGAAACTATTTGTTCTGTAAGCCTTCACCTGAAATACAATAAAAAAAATAAAATAAAAAAAAAGAGGGGTCATGAGAAGGACAAACTGGAATTATGAAAAACTGCAAAGAAAAAAGGAAAAGATTTAAGATTCAGAACCAAGAAAAAACTGGGAAATATGCAGAAGATTGTTTATTTATGAGTGGTCATATATGAAATAAAACCCTCCTAGACCCAGATTTGGAGCCTTGTGGCACGGTGGTTAAGAGCTTGACTGCTAACCTAAAGGTCGCAGATCGAATCCACCAGCCGCTCCTCGGAAGCCCTATGAGGCAGTTCTACTCTGTCCTATAGGGTCGTTATGTGTCGGAATCAACTCGACAGCAATGGGTAAGTAAGTAAGACCCAGATTTGAGTGCTGACCTGCCTGTTTTTGCGAAAGACAACATAGCAATAGAGAGAGGAGCCGAGACTCCAGCTACTAGACGCTGAGGGCTTTAACTATTGTAATGGTGAATAACTATCATAATGGTGAGCCCTTAGTCTCTGTCATGAGAATCAAGTGTTAACGCATGTGAAGGTCTTAGGAAAATGCTCGCATAAAGTAAGCCCAGTAAACACCATCCAACCAGGCAGCAGTTGGAGCCTTACTTACTCGTGGTGATTTTCAACTTCCTTTGTTTCAGCTCCCGCAGCAGCCATGCTCTAGGACTCTAAGGGGAAAACACAGCACAGAACAGAATGAATCCACTCAACAGGGACCAAGGTCACAGGGATTGTCAGAGAGGCCACACTAACAGATGGAAAGTCCATACAATGGTCAATGTCTTTACATATTTGCATTGTTGTTGTTAGTTGTCATGAGGCAGTTTTGACTCATAGTGACGCAGAGTAGAACTGTGCTCCATAGGGTTTTTACAAGGCTGTGACCTTTCAGCTGCAGATTACCAGGCCTCTGAGTGGGCTTAAACCACCAACCTTTTGGCTAGTACTTGAGCACTTAACCATTTGCACCACCCAGGGACTGCTATGTTTGCATTATATACGTGCGTGTGTGTGCACTTGTACACACACACACACACACACACACACAGGGTTGCTGTTATGGATAGCATTGTGTCCCTAAAAAGATATGTTGAAGTCCTAATCCCTGTACCTGTGAAAATGGCCTTGTGTGGGCAAATAGGGTTCTTCTTTGCAGATGTTAAGTTACCGAAGTCACACTTAACTTCCGTTTTGAAATGGGAATGTGTAGCCTATGAACCACCATTGTATTTTGGAAGCAGATAGTTTGTGCTCTAGGTTTCACAAATCCACAGATGGAGAGGAATTTTACTCCAGGATAGAACACACGCAGAGTCTAACCTATGCTTGATTTAGATGATTCAGGAAATAACACTTCAGATTTAAGAGTGAGTGCTGGAATGGGTTACGACTTTTAGGAAAGTTGGGGTAAGGTGGATGTTTTTTGCAAGTGGGAAGGACCCTGATTTTGGGGACTAAAGGACAGAGTGTTATGGATTGAACCGTGTCTCCCCAAAGGGCGCCCTGAAGTCTTAACCCTTGTACCTGTGAATGTGACCTTGTTTGGGGAAACATGATTTTTGTTTGAAGATATTAAGTTAAATCAATGAAGTCATACCACAGTAGGGTGGGTCCTAATCCTATTCCTTTCTGCATGGCTTCTTACAAAGGAGGACAGAGGGAACAGAGTCACACACAGAAGGAAGACATGTGAGGATCTGTCGACAAACAAAGGAATGCCAAGGATTGCCAGCAGTCACCACAAGGGAGGAGAGAGGCATGGAACAGTTCCTCTCTGAAAGCCCAAGAAGGAATTGCATGGCTGAGACCCTGGTGGCGTAGTGGTTAAGAGTTTGGCTGCTAACCAAAAGGTCAGCAGTTCAAATCCACCAGGCGCTCCTTGGAAACCCTATGGGGCAGTTCTGCTCTGTCCTATAGGGTCGCTTGAGTTGGAATAGACTCGACAGCAATGGGTTTTTTTGGTTTGAGACTCTGGTTAAGATGTCTAGCCTTCAAAACTTTAAGACAATAAAGTCCAATTCTTTAAAACCACCCCCTTTTCGGTATTTTGTTATTACAGCCCTGAGAAACTCAGGCAGCTGCTAGTTTCAGATAAGAGGTAGAAAAAATGTGCCAAAGATGAATGGGCCTGGCACCTCCCCACTTCCTTGTTTCCCAGCATAGAAAGAGTCACCCTTTATTTACTCAACAGACCACACCCAGGGCAGCACCTACCAGAAACTTAACTGTCCTTTTCAGCTATCAAGGTCAGCCCAAGGCAGAGGGAGCAGTCAGGTCAAGGCAGGCAAAGGAACCAGTCTCAGGAAGTGGCTCGGAGGATCTGTCAGGAAGGAAGAGAAGGACTGAGGCTGACAGAAAGGCCAAAGCCCAGTGAAAAAAACTTATATATGCATAGCTGCACAGTTAGTTATTTCTCTGGGGCTCCGTGACAGGAATCTCACTTAAAACCATTGCTCTCTGTGGAGCAGGGCAGAGCTTCGCCAGAGCACTCTGGAGGAGGGTACAGCTAACATTTTGAACTTAGATAAAATTGGCAAGGATTCCCTGAGCCCCTTACCCCTGCGAGGCTCTCAATCCCGCAGAGCCTCGCAGGGTGAGTGTGATCCCACTTTAGAGATGAAGAAAATGAAGCACAGGGTTTAAGGAAGTATCCAAGAATCATAAAGAAGGTCAGGAGAAGAATGTGACTTCGAGCTATTTTTCCCAACCCCAATCCCATTACTTCCATTGCATAATTCTCAACCTTATACTTCACCAATCATTTGCAACACACTACAGTCCCATCAAGCAAAAATCAAAAAGCTTCCTTTTAGAAAAAGATTTATGAGCATATTGTCATAGTACACTGATCATTTTCAGTATATTTTGAAGGCCAGAGAAAATTAGAGTAGTTGGGTCCAGAGCAAATCTTACCACAATTGCTGCCTCATTCCTCATCTCTTGGCTTTTGTTCTCCCTCAACATTTATAAAATGTTTCTTTGAAAATGCCAGCTAAGGGAGCTAAAGAAGGGAATAAGTTTTATGGAGGTTCACCCCTCACCCTGTACCACCAAGGAGGCCAAAGCCAAGCATAGTGTAGGGAAGGACATCTGTGAAGGGCAGAGGCCTTCATGTGTGTGGAGGGAAGGAAGGAGGGAGGAGTTGGTGGGTCGTAATGGAAGTGGATCTTCTATAAGGCCTTATGGAAGGGTCTGAGGCATAGACTCCTGGCCGTAATTTGGGGTCTTTTACAGCATTGAATCCACCACCCATCTGTCAGTTTGATGTACTCTAGTGGTTTGTATGTTGCTATGATGCTGGAAGCTTTACCACCAATATTTCAAATACCAGCAGGATCACCCATAGTGGACAGGTTTCAATGGAGCTTCCTGACTAAGAAAGACTAGGAAAAAAAGCCTGGCAAACTACTTCCAGAAATTAGGCAATGAGAATCCTCTGGATCACAACTGAACATTGTCTGACTTCCTTGGTTTGGACACGTCATCAGGAGGGATTAATCACTGGAGGAGGACATCATATTTGGTGAAGTAGAAGGCCAACAAGAGTGAGGGAGACCCTCGGTGAGATGGATTAGCCCAATAGCTACAACAATGGACTTGAACACGTTGGCAATCTGAGAATGATGCAGGACCAAGCAACGTTTCGTTCTGTTATACATAAGGTCTCTACGAGTTGGAGTCGACTCCATGGCAACTATCTTTCTATCCACCTATATACAGCATCCAGTAAGCAGATTTACACACAGTTGCTTTGCAGAAATCAGGCTTCCAGGAAGTAAACCATTACTGGTAGACTCAGCGAGGCTCCCAGCCCCACCCCCCATCCCCAGCACCCTGCATTCAGGTGGCCCTGGGTTCACTCTCTGGGGTTCTCTCACTCATAGCCATGTCATCCTCACCCGGAATGGGCAGCGTGTTCTATACTCAGATACACTTTCCTGGCCAGGCCACAGACCTTCTCATCTAGATCTCACTTCTCCACTGAAGAGAAGTAGGGCTTTCGTCAGGCAGGCAGTGTTCCCCTATGACAGCAACCTCTCCCAGCACTCTTCTCACCTCTAGCTTTTCCTTTAGGGGTGGGGAACGGTGGAGAGGGTGCAACTCTAGGAGCTCTGGCAGGGGAAGACTTAGAGGCAACTTCCCATGGGGCAGAATCTGAGAGAGCATCCTGAGTCAGAGAATGCCGAGTGCTCCTGGGAAGGCCCCTTAGAGAATCCAGATCTCGTATTTTACAGAAAAGGACAGGAAGCCTAGAGGAAGTGTCTCTGGCTGTGCATTGTAAGGGTGTTTTCTCTTGAGGCTTGGTTGGTTTTCTTTCGTCTGAACCGGAGAAACTTCAGACAGATCAGCTGAGAAAACATTTTTGTCCAATCCTTGCCTATTGCTGTGGTAGCTGAGCTCCTTCCTCTGAGTCACTGCTCCTGGGATGAGCTGCACTGCCCACTTCCACTGCACTCTTAGTACATGTACCTTCTTAGTATGTGTACCTTCTCTCTCCTCCTTCCCAGGATTACTCATCCCCATTCCCAGCCTTAAGCTCTGAATTGGTTTGCACAGAAAATGCCAGACTTATGCAAAACTCTAACTGGAAAGAAACCAAACCAAACCCATTGCTGCTGAGTCAATTCCAACTCATAACTGAAGCATTCCCTGCTAAATACCTTAGGGCAGGTGACCATGGATGCTGATGTGTGATCATCAAACCTAATATCAATCTACTGTATCAATTTATCCCACTTCTCTGACACCAGCTGAGTACATCAGTGCTTCATTCTCTAGCCCCAACCACCAGAGCTAGTTTAGACTGCACAACTTAAAGGGCAGTCCTCCAGACTGCCAAGTCTGCCCAACATGTCAGATGCCAGCTGCAAACTCAGGAGTCTCCATGACACCCTCACTCCTGACCTGCTAGCTACAAATCTGGGGCTTCTCTCTACCTCAGGATGCCAGCCATAAGCTCAGGAGTCTCCAGGGCCCTCCTCATTCCTGACCTCCTGGCTCCCATTACTCCCTTGGGGTCCATAATTGACTAGAATGACTCACGGAACTCAAAAAACCACTATACTTAAGACTAGTTTTATTATAGTGAAAGGATATTTATTTTCTATTATAAAATATTGTATTTCATAATAATTAAAATTATACTTTAAAAAATTATACCGTAACAAAAAGATATTGAAGCAAGAAGAATACAAATGACGAGATACATTTGCTGAGGTATGGGAGGGTTCCCAATGGAAGTTTCCATATCTCAAAAAAGGATGGACGTCTACCACCAACCAGGAAGCCCATGGAACTTCCATGTCCAGAGCCTTTACTGGGTCATCATTATGTAAGCATAATTTATTGTATCATAACTCCCTCCCCTGAGGTTGGGCTTACCTGGTTTGTCTGACCTGTCCAGCCCCTACCTGAGTAGTCTCATTAGCATAAACCCTCAGGTGTGGTCAGAGACCTCATCAAAGACACATCAATCACTGGGGAAGTTCCAAAGTTTTAGAGATTATTTCTCTGGCACCAACCGCAAAGAGCAAATTCTTTGGGTAAACTTAAATTCTTTACCCCACAGCTAATTTTCCTGGGGCATTCATGTTTGCTTGAGGAGTCTTGGCAAATTATTGCTTTTGAGTCTCAAAATAATCCAGACTAGAAGGATAAATTATAGGGCCACCCTCTTTATGTGACAGGCCAGCCCTCTCATTGAAGGGACAAAGAGAAAAAGGAGGTGAAGGAAGAAAGCCCAGTCTCATGTAATTTATTTCCCCTTAGACCAGTTGAGGCAGATGATGGGAACCGAGAGTCATCAATCTCTATGGGCAAAACCTGTTCTTCACCAGGGACTCTTTTTCCCAGAGGCAAGTGGGTGAGTGGTGGGTGGGGACAAGGTACTCAGTATTTTATAAAAGGGGCCCTTTTCGATGAGTAGGAATGAGGAAATAATTTTTGTTTGAATTTCAAGAACGTTTAAGTTTAAAAAAAAAGAAAGAAAGAAAGAAACAATGACTAAAGCTACATTCCTTTTTCCCACCTTCAAAGAAGTGAAGAAATGAGGTCTACTGAGTGTTTAGGTTCCTTTAATATTAAGTCCAAAGTTTGACCGGGTAAGTTTTAGTTTAGAAAAGGGAAGGAAGAGGGGATTCTGGGACCCAGTGTCAGCTAAGGTAGATTCAATTCCAGATCACAGCTAAGTCACCAGACAAAAGGACTGCTTGGTATCCTTTTCATCCCAGAAGAAAACACCTTGGGGAGTGCTTTCTCCCTGCTCTCAGGGCTAGAAAGGACTTCATGGAGATTTTCAAGCATTACCTTTTATCCAGTTTACCTCTGCATCTCTTTTTTAATCTAGGAGAGGTTATCATAGAAATTTAGGGAATACTCCTGATAACTGCTTTTTAAATTGATTTACTGAATTAAAATGATTGTGCATTCTAGACATTTTTCATTCAACAGAAAATATAATTTATTTCTTAATGAAATATATTTGATTTTGTAAAATAGTCTTTCAACTTCATCATTATCTTAGAGCTAATCCCACTGCTGCCTTCCATTTCCTGTTTACTGGTTGGCTGAGAAAAGCCAACTTGCCAAACCTCCTCACTCAGTTTGTCTACTGCAGCCACTGTCCTCCCTCAGGAAAAGCACGTTTTGGTTTCTGCCCTCTCTCTCCTCACCTTGCCAAGACCTGTGGCTATTACTTAACCTCACAGTGAATTCTGGTGCTTGCCAGGGTACTTTTGTTCACTAGGGTGAAAACCTTTTTCTTTTTAGTAATAGATAACTATACAAGGCATAGTGTCTTTAAGATATCAGACAGTGTCAATCATTTCCTACATTAACCATTTACCTTAACTAACAACCTGCCATATGCAGATGATATAACCTTGCTTGCTGAAAGTAAAGAGGACTTACTGGAAGATGAAAGACTACAGCCTTTAGTATGGATTACACCTCAACATAAAACAAAAATCCTCACAACTGGACTGATAAGCAACATCACGATGAATGGAGAAAATATTGAAGTTGTCAAAGATTTCGTTTTACTTGATTCCACAATCAACACCCATGGAAGCAGCGGTCAAGAAATCAAATGATGTATTGCTTGTTCTTGTTCTCTCACTGCCCCCATGCTGCAAAAGACCTCTTTCAAGTGTTGAAAAGCAAAGATGTCAGTTTGAGGACTAAGGTGCGCCTGACCCAAGCCATGGTGTTTTCAATCGTTGCCTCATATGCACGCGAAAGCTGGGCAGTGAATAAGGAAGACCAAAGAAGAGTTGATGCATTTGAATTACGGTGTGTTGGTGAAGAATACTGAATATATCATGGACTACCAGAAGAACAAACAAATCTGTCTTGGAAGAAGTACAGCCAGAATGCTCCTTAGAAGCAAGGAGGGCGAGACTTCGTCTCATGTACTTTGGGCATTTTATCAGGAGGGGCCAGTCCCTGGAGAAGGACATCATGCTTGATAAAGTAGAGGGTCAGTGAAAAAGAGGAAGTCTCAGCGAAGCGGATTGACATCATGGCTGCAACAGTGGGCTCAAACATAAAGATTGTAAGGACAGCACAGGACAAGGCAGTGTTTTGTTCTGTTTTACATACGGTTGCTGAGTCAGAACCAGTTCAACAGCCACTAAGAACAACATCAACAAGTAACTTGTGAAATAACCTGTGGAATAAATGAGGCCAAAAAGTTGCAGTCCTCTGGATCTTCACTGAGTACCTCTTCAATTTCAAATCTATTAGTACAAAGCAACTGCTACAATATTTATGATCCGGAGATGGAAGACGGAGACCTGGGATTCTGAGAAGCTAAAGTTCAGTTTGTGTAGCAAACCAGTTACCCCAGCAAAGCATGGGGGAGTGAGAGAACAAGAACCAGGTGCAAACAGGACCCAGGAGGTTTATTTAGTCCAGCCATGAAGAAGGGATCAGAAAAGAAGAATAAAGGCAAACCCAGCATCCTACGAGGAGGTGGCTTAAAGAACACTAGGAATCAGCCAAGACAAGACATGTGGAAAGAGGACATACTAGACAGAATAGCAGAAACAAAGGCTTGAATGTATGGGAAAGAAGCACTTCCATATAGAGAGCTAAATAGCAAGGCTCAGCATGAGATAAAACTAGGGAGTTGGTTGAGCATCATCCTGTAGGTGACTGGGGACCTTTGAAGGTTTTAAGCAGAAATGGCAGTCAGAGATTACGTGACTCCAGCATAACTAGGAAAGCAGATTTGAGGGTGATAGAATGAGCACGAACGCCAGTGTGATCAAAAGGTGAAGAAGAGAGAAGCCCAAGTAGGGTCAGGTTCTGAAAACAGCAAGGTGGGGTACATTCCAGAATCAGTAGACAAAATCCTAAGGACAGGTGGGAATACGGCATTAGGAAGAGGCAGTCAGGGATGCCTCAATTCTAGCTAAGAAGATAGGGAAAGACATGGTGTCGTCACTAGTCAAGGGGATGTGGTTGAGAGTTCCAGTCGTGGCACCATTGTTTCTGCTCGAGGTGTCCGTGGGGGCATCCCCTCTGCAGTGAGATGAGGAGGAAAATCAAGGCTGGGAGTTACCACCAAACAGCTTTGAAGCATGAGGGATGAGGCTGGCTGTGGAAAAATTAGGCATGTGGGAGATTAGGGGCCAAGGGCAAAACTGGGAGAATTAAAAATAAGAGAATGTCAGGACTAAAACCAAAGAGGAACAAACAACAAGAGAAGGAAGAGGATAGCCAGGGCAGAATCCTGTCACAGATACATTTATTTTAAAACTCTGTTTTCAAAAAGGAGTATCTGATTAAAGAACAGTATTGGGATATCTAAATAAAGGTTTTGATAGTATTTGTGCCCTCTGCCCTGAGAGGTAGAGCTTTCACCGAGACCTGATTGTTTTTCCAAAGCCCCAGTCAACTCTTTAGCAGGTGAATTTTGATCCAGGCACCTAGGAAGTCAACATCTTCCCTAGGTATAAAGATTTTATGAAACATTTCTTCTAACATTTCACATTTGTAAAATGTAAAGCATTTTACATTTTTTTATATAAATGTAAAAAAAGGTAACATTTTTATATTCTAACATTTTTTAATGATACTCTCTCAAACTTCATACCCAGGGAAGGACAATTCCCATTTCTTAAAGATGTCTTACTCCACCTGGCTCTGAGCCTTCGCTATGAATATCTGGTGCTCTCCTCCTTATTGCCAGAACCAATTTCTTTTCTTTTAGTTTTAACCCATCAAACTAAAATTAGACAGGTAGGTTACTTATTGTGTAACCATTCAAATATTTTTTGAATGAACATATTTCAAAAGCAAATTTGTGGGACAGAATTGTTCAGTGTTTATCTAGGGAATAGAAAAACCTAAAAGTTTCACTTTCTATGTTATATATTTGTTGAGTCTGTTCCAACTGGGGAGAGGGGTCAGCAGGAAATCAAGTTTATGAAAATGTAGACTAAATGTTCTTTCTACTCAAGAAGTAAGAAAGAGTTTCTTAAAAACCAAGATTACAGCAAATGAAAGTGACCAGAGGTGTTTTCAATGAGCCAAGGAGAGGCAGGCTAAGGCAGGGAACCCTGGAAGAAACAAAACGACAAAGAAAGAACAAGCAAGAGAGGAGACTACAACAGGAGATGTCATTAAAATGCCTTTGGAAAATTGCCTCAGTTGCCTTCACAGGAAATGGCCCCCTTTCTACTTCAGATTTCAGACAGTATTTCTCTGTAACTAACTGTCTGAGGACAGCAGCTTGGTGTGGGATGGACCTCTGAGGTGGAAGGCATAAAACAGGCCAGTGCCAGGCAGTGGAGAGGAAGGCCACCTCAGATCACTCAGCCAAGCACTGAATTGGAAGGGGAGAAAATGAGATGTGCTGACAGCTGGTGAGGTGGGAGAGCCCCTTCCCTTCTTGGGGCCCTTCAGATCTAAGTACAAGTAGTCTTACAAAAGAATTGTAAGAGAACCTAATATCCCACGTAAATTAGCACTTGCATCACCTAACACTTATGTCATGGATTGAATTGTGTCCCCCAAAAATGTGTCAACTTGGCTAGGTCATGATTCCCAGTATTTGTGGTTGTCCTCCATTTTGTGATTTGATGTAATTGTCCTAATCTCTGCCTGTAGTTAATGAGGCAAGATAAGATTATGTTAAAGAGAATTAGGGTCGGATGCAACACCCTTACTCAGGTCACATCCCTGATTTGATGTAAGGGGAGTATACCTGGGGTGTGGCCTGCATCACCTTTTATCTTACAAGAGATAAAAGGAGAGGAAAGCCAGCAGAGAGAGCGAGACCTCATACCACCAAGAAAGAAAAGCCAGGAGCAGAGCGTGTCCTTTGGATCCAGGGTCCCTGTGCTGAGAAACTCCTAGACCCAGGAAAGAATGATGTCAAGAACCCTCCCCCAGAGCCGACAGAGAAAGAAAGCCTTCTCCTGGAGCTGGCGCCCTGAATTCAGACTTCTAGACTGTGGGAGAATAAATGTGTTTGTTAAAATGATCCACTTGTGGTATTTCTGTTATAGCAGCACTAAATAACTAAGACAGAATTTGGTGCTGGGAAAGTGGGGTGCTGCTTCAACAGATACGTAAAATGTGGAAGCAGTTTTGAAAGTGAATGGGTAGAGGCTGGAAGAGTTTTAAGGTGGTTAAGAGTAAAAGCTTAAATTGCCTTGAAGAGACTGTCAGTGTCACTATGGACATCAAAGACAATTCTGGTGAGGACTCAAAAGAAAGTGAGGAGATCTTTAACACCAGAGAGGTGTAGACAGCAAGAAGCAGCAGCAGAGAAACGGCAGCAGCAGAACCAGAAGGCTGGTGTGAGATGGCATGCGAGCTGACCCACAGACAGAGAGAGCTGAGTGCTTTCAGGCAGGAGGCTTCCTGGTGGAGTGCAGTGCTCTGGGCACTTACTGGTGAAGCTTGGCTTGCAAACCCACAAAGCAAGAGAGCTGAGTGCCTTCCAGCCGAGGTTTACTGGTGGAGTGTGGTGCCTCCAGGCACTTATCGGTAGAGCTAAAGAGTTTTGGAACACTTGTCGAAGCAGGGGAGACACTCGGCCAGCCAAAGGGCTTGAGGGGCCCAGAGGCCAAGGAACCAAGTAGCAGAAGCTGAATACAGAAGGAACACAGGAAACAGAGCTGCGTCAGTCTCAAAGGGTAGGGCCATGACCTCTGGGGTCTCAAAGGGTGGAGCCATGGCCTCTGGAGTTTCAAAGGGTGAGGCCACAGCCTCCTAGGTTTCAAAGACTCAGATCTTCACCAACTCAGTTCCTAAGTGTGGGGCTGCCTTTCAAGAGTGCCAGTGGGATGGGGCCAGATTCGCTGCCCAAAGCTGAGGGGCGGGGCTGCCATGCCTAAGGGGCAGAAGAAAGGGGCCTGCCATGGCCAAGGGAGTGGGGTTGTCACTTAAAACGGACCAGGAGAATGGGGCTTCCCAAATCTGAGGGAGCACAGTTGTTGTCCCAGTGGGCCTGGAACACCAAGCTAAAGTCCAGGGCTGAGGGGCCTCCATCCGGAATCCAGACAGTGTGGCCAACACCTAGAGTCTGGAGGGCAAGGCCATTGCCTAGAAGGTATTAGAGAACAGAAGATTATTTTCAAGCCTTGAGAGCTAATGTAATGTGTTCTGCTGACTTACTTGGTGCCTATTATCCCTTCTTTCCCTCCAATTTCTTTCATTTGTAATGGAAATATCTACCTTGTGCCTGTTTACCATTGTACTTTAGCAGCAGATAAATTTGTATTCTAGATTTCACAGATGAAGAGGAATTTTGTCCCAGGAGACTTTGGACTTGGAGTTCATTTAACACTTTTGGGATGACTCTTAGTCAATATTGTGCTGGAAGTCCTAGACAGAGGAATTATGCTAGAAAAAGGCATAAAGGGCATCCAAATTGGTAAGGAAGAAGTAAAAGTATCTGTATTTGCAATGATATGATCTTATACACAGAAAACTCCAAAGAATCCACAAGAAAACTACTGGAACTAATAGAAGATTTCAGCAAAGTTTCAGGGTACAAGATAAACATACAAAAATCAGTTGGATTTCTCTACACCAACAAACAGAACTTTCAGGAGGAAATCCACCAAATCAATACCACTTACAATAGCCCCCAAGAAGATAAAATGCTTAGGAATAAATCTAATCAGAGACATAAAAGACCTATACAATGAAAACTACAAGACACTACTGCAAGAAACCAAAAGAGACCTGCGTAAGTGGAAAAACATACCTTGCTCATCGATAGGAAGACTTAACATTGTGAAAATGTCAATTCTACCCAAAGTGAACTACAGATACAATGCAATCCTGATCCAAATTCCACCGGCATTTTTTAATGAGATGGAGAAACAAATCACCAACTTTATATGGAAAGGGAAGAGTCCCCGGATCAGTAAAGCATTACTGAAGAAGAACAAAGTGGGAGGCCTCACACCACCTGATTTTAGAACCTAGCATACTGCGACGGTAGTCAAAACAGCCTGGTACTGGTACAACAACAGATACATAGACCAGTGCAACAGAATTGAGAATCCAGATGTAAATTCATCCACCTATGAACAGCTGATATTTGACAAAGGCCCAAAATCCATTAACTGGGGAAAAGACAGTCTCTTTAACAAATGGTGCTGGCATAACTGGATATCCATTGGCAAAAAAATGAAATAAGACCCAAACCTCATACCATGCACAAAAAACTAACTCAAAATGGATCCAAGACCTAAATATAAAATCCAAAATGATAAAGATCATGGAAGAAAAAACAGGGACGCTACGAGCCCTAATACATGGCATAAACAGAATACAAATCATAAGTAACAAGGCACAAACATCAGAAGAGAAACTAGATAACTGGGAGCTCCTAAAAATCAAACATTATGCTCATCAAAAGACTTTATCAAAAGAGTAAAAAGATAACCTACAAACCGGGAAAAAATTTTTGGCTATGACAAATCAGATCAGGGTCTAATCTCTAAAATCTATAAGATACTGCAAAACCCCAACAGCAAAAAGACAAATAACCTAATTTAAAAATGGGCAAAGGATATGAACAGACACTTCACCAAAGACGACATTCAGGGGGCTAACAAACACATGAGGAAATGCTCACAATCATTAGCCATTACAGAAATGCAAATCAAAACTACAATGAGATATCATCTCACTCCAACAAGGCTAGCATTAATGCAAAAAAACACAAAATAATAAATGTTGGAGAGGCTGTGGAGAGACTGGAACACTTATACACTGTTTGTGGGAATGTAAAATGGTACAACCACTTTGGAAATTTATTTGGCACTTCCTTAAAAAGCTAGAAATAGAAGTACCATACGATCCAGCAATCTCACTCCTTGGAATATATCCTAAAGAAATAAGAGCTGTCACATGAATAGAAATATGCACACCCATGTTCACTGCAGCACTGTTCACAATAGCAAAAAGATGGAAACAACCTAGGTGCCCATCAACGGACGAATGGATAAACAAATTATGGTATATCCACACAATAGAATACTATGCAACAATAAAGCACAACGATGAATCCGTTAAACATAACATGGAGTAATCTGGAAGGAATTACGCTGAGTGAATTTAGTCAGTCACAAAAGGACAAATATTGTATAAGACCACTATTATAAGAACTCAAGAAAAGGTTTAAACACAGAAGAAAACACTCTTTGATGGTAATGAGGGTGGGGAGGGAGGGAGGGAGGGAGGGGGCATTCACTAACTAGATAGTAGACAAGAATTATCTTAGGTGAAGGGAAAGACAGCACATATTACAGGGAAGTCAGCACAACTGGACTAAACCAAAGCTAAGAAGTTTCCTGAATACAACCAAACACTTCGAGGGACAGAGTAAAAGGGGCATGGGTCTGGGGACCATGTTTTCAGGGGACATCTCGGTCAATTGGCCTAACAAAGTTTATTAAGAAAATGTTCTGCATCTCACTTTGGTAAGTGATGTCTGGGGTCTTAAAAGCTATGAACAGCCATCTAATATGCATCAATTGGTCCCAACCTACCTGGAGCAAAGAAGAATGAAGAACACCAAAGACACAAAGAAAATATTAGCCCAAGAGACAGAAACAGCCACATAAACCAGAGACTTCATCAGCCCGAGACCAGAAGAACTAGATGGTGTCCAGCTACCACCAATGACCGCCCTGACAGGGAACACAACAGAAAGTTCCCGATGGAGCAGGAGAAAAGTGGGGTGCAGAACTCAAATTCTAGTAAAAAGACTAGACTTAATCTTTTGACTGAGACTGGAGGGACCCTGGAAGACATGGCCCCCGGACTCTCTGTTAGCCCAACACTAAAACCATTCCTGAGGTCAATTCTTCAGACAAAGATTAGAGTAGACTATAGGACATAAAATGATACTCGTGAAGAGTGTGCTTCTTAGCTCAGGTAGATACATGAGACTAAATGGGCAGCTCCTGTCCAGAGGTGAGATGAGAAGGCAGAAAGGACAGTAGCTTGTTGAATGGACATGAAAAATCCAGAGTGGAAAGGAGGAGTGTGCTGTCACAGTATAGGGAGAGCAACCAAGGTCACATAACAATGTGTATATACATTTTGTATGAGAAACTTACTTGAATTGTAAACTTTCACTTAAAGTACAAAAAAAAAAAAAAGACTTTTGGGATGATATGATGGGGTGAATGTGTTTTACATATGGCAAGGCCATGAATTTTGGGAGGCCAATGTGTGGTATGTCTCGGATTTTATGTCCCCCCAAAATACGTGTCAACTTGGCTAGGCCTTGAATACCAGTATTTGTGGTTGTCCTCCGTTTTGTTATTTGATGTAATTGTCCTATGTGTTGGAAATCTTAATCTCTGCCTGTGGTTAATGAGGCAAGATTAGATTAGGTTAAAAAGGATTAGGGTGGGATGAAACACCCTTACTCACGTCACATCTCCGATCCATGTAAGGGGAGTTGCCCTGGGGTGTAACCTACATCACTCCTAGACCCTGGGGAAGATTGATGACAGATAGTCGACAAAGGGAGAAAGCCTCCCCTTGGAGCTGGTGTCCTGAATTCCGACTTCTAGACTGTGAGAGAATAAATTTCTGTTTGTTGAAGCCACCTACTTGTGGTATTTCTGTTACAGCAGCACTAGATAACTAAGACAACTTATGACAGTAAAATTTCTCTTTTGAGCTGCCAAACAACTCAGTGGCAATATTTTATGCTGTAACATTTTACGTGTTGAAATTATGGTTGAATCCATTTGACTAACACTCATTCTCCAAAATATAATTTTACTCTCTCCCCCATAAAGAGGGAGGGAGGGAGGGTCCACTGAATCACTGACGTTACCAATTCTTTCCTGCTCTTCCGTGGGCGCCAGGCACGTTCCACAGGGCTCTCCACACTCCTTCCAGTGGCACAGGACTGCTCTCCCTTGGAGCTGAACTGCGCCGGCCCTGTCCTCCTTCCTCACTGCCTCCACCTGATCGGATCCGCACCCGGGGACGGAGTGGGCTGTGCGCGGCTGGCTGCAGGGGACGCAGGAGAGAAACCAGCTGTGGGAGGACAGGAGGAACCACATTTTCGCCGGTCTGGTTCCCGCGCGCCTTCCGAGCACAGCCTCCATGGCGCTGCTCCCCGCGCTCCCTTCCCGGCCCCGCGGCCCGCGCACTGTCCTCGCGCGCCCTCCCGGTTCACCCTTCCCTTCCCGGCCCTGCTCCCCGCGCACTCGCGGCGCACCTTCTCCGGCCCCGAAGCCGGCGCATCCTCCCAGCTAACCGCCCCGACAAGCACGCGCCTGCAGGATAGGTGGGGGCATTGCTAAAGCAGGCGACGAACAAGCACTCCTCAAAGTGGGAATCCCAGACCGAGCCGCGCACGCCCCCAAGGGCACCGCTCCGCCGCACTCACGCCGCACTCACCAAGTCAGTCCGGATCTGCAGCACCGAGCGCGGGGACCTCTTAGACCCGCTTCGCCATATTCTCGCAGCGACGCCGGCGACAAAGACCCAGGGGCTGAGGAAATGGCAGCTCTCGGACGGCTCGCGGACCGGGCGGGCGAAAAAGGGCTGAGCGCGGGACGGTCTGCGTCCCTCCGGGAGATGTAAATAAAGTGACGAGCGGCGTAAGCTCCAGGTCAAAACCGGCGGGCCCCGCCCAGCCCGTGGTCACCAGCAGAGCCCCCGCCCCGGGGTCACTGCCAGGCCCCGGCCCCCGCCATCCATTGTCCCCGGCGGGGCGTGCGGGCTTGGCCGACCGCGCCCCGGGCCGTCCCTCCCCCGGCGGGGCACGCCCCCCACCGGCATTGGCGACACCTCTCTGGGAGATCCGGAAGAGCCTCCACCCGCTATTGTCTTCCTCATTTGAAGCTGTGGGCCGTTGTGAATGACCCCAAGGAGTCCCAGACATTCATTAAGCCGCTGGCTACTACAGAGTAAATCTACCAGCTGTTTTCCTGCCCGTTTCACAGCAGTGGAAACTGGGTCCAGGAGATTAATGACCAAAGGTCACACAGCTAGTGTAGGACCCCATGTTTGTCTGTCTGGATGTCACCCCAAACCCTTGCTGAGAGCAGCTGAGAGAAAGCACCAGAGAGAAATGATAAAGTGGACAGGTGACCAGGAATGTGGGGCTGGGCTGACAAACTGGAAACAGAATTCTCAGGCAGTTTCTAATCCATGCCTGAAAAACACTGCATCATCAATGCTTGCAAGTCGGGAGCAAGCACAGCCCACCAGCCCGCTGGTCCTCCAGCTGCAGCTACTAGAAGAGCCTCCAAGGGACCGAGGGCATGCTGGCTGTGGCCACTTCCCCGCAGCCTGGTAGACTCCTCAGAGAAGGGCAGTGGGCACCCAGAGAAGGAGGGTGCATCTGAGAGGCCTCACACAGACCAAAGAATGGCATCCCACTGCCTGTCAGACTCTGGCCCCACTAACATCAAATGACTTGATGTTCTCCCAAAGGGTATAGCCGATAATATTTTGAGATATTAACTGAGGTTTCTTCTCTCCTGCGTTCGCCCTGCTCCCTGTTGCTTTGTACCATTTGCTCTCCCCTTTCCATTCTGGTAACAGCTATGTCTTTCTAGAAAACCACTCAGAGAGGACAGAAAGCCACAAGAATAGTGTTTCCAGAACACCATTCAGAAGGCAAAACTGCAAAGAACAGTGTTTTTCACAGTTGGCAGGCCCATTACAAAAAAAAAAAAATTACCATTGAGTCAATTCCGACTCATAGTGACTGTATAGAACAGGGTAGAACTGCCCCATAGGGTTTCCAAGGAGCGACTGGTGGATTTGAACTGCTTACGTTTTGATTAGCAGCTGAGCTCTTAACCACTGCATCATCAGGGCAGTAGGTCCTAAAACCAATGCAATAGGTGAAAAACAGCATTTTCATTGCTAATGAAAAGCCTTCTCCTGCCTTACGTGTGTGTGTGTGTGTGTGTGTGTGTGTGTGTGTGTGTGTGTGTGTGTGTCTGTCAGAGAGGCTCAATTCTTCATGATCAGTGGCAAGTTGAACCAGTGGCCGGTCCAATGAGGTCTTCACTCTCCCTGTTTGCCTTTCCCAGCTCGTGGCCAGAACTGCAGTGAAGGGAAAGATGTCTGTGTGACTGGAGCTGTCCATTTGAACTTGAAGGGAAAGCGCAGACTGCCACAAACATTTTCACGTTTAGGAATAAACAATGAACTATTCACATAAAACATGTATTAGTAACTCCTAGCAACCAGGTGGATGCCAAGAGCCGAATTGTTCCTGTCCTCTCAGTCTTAATCTGCAGAAGAAAACAGTACTGGCAGAATGAAGGCACTTCTCACACAGTGAGGACTTTCTCAGAATGAAAGCGCAGGGTCTCTGTGAACATGCTATCTAAGAAACCAAATGCCCAAGGACAGACAAGTGCTTCCACACAGCTTTGTCTGCACTCATATTTTCCAGGGACACTTTTACTTGATTTAGTTTCTTTCTAAACCATTACCTCAGACTGAAGTTCTTCACAAATTCCACAGAGGAGTGCCAATGAGTCGACTCTGACTCGCCGCCTCGCCGCAAGTCCGGGTGTGTCAGAGTAGAACTGTGCTCCACAGGATTTTCAGTGACTGATTTTTCAGAAGTAGGTCACCAGGCCTTTTCTTTCAGTGTACCTTGGGTGGACTCAAACCTCCAATCTTTTGGTTAGCAGCTGTTATGGATTGAATTATGTCCCCCCAAAATATGTGTTGTAAATCCTAACCTCTATGCCTGTGGTTATTATCTGATTGAGGAGATAATATTGGAGCCATTATTCCCTGTCCTAGAATGTAACCCAGCTGGAGGTGGACTCACAAAGACACATCAACTGGGCCCTGAGGTATAAAGACAATAGTTACGACAATCTTGGAAAACATCTTTCAGGGAACTTTCACATAAACGAATCATAAAACACGGCACAAAAAACCCACAGACTTTCCACTCTTAGCTTTTTCTATTAGCATTTAATGAATAGTAACATTTGTTGGACCAGTGAGGACCCTCCTGACTGTCATTACTGAAACCTTTACCAATAATTGTCAAGAAAGACGATTCAAAATGTAGGATCACAGTTTCTAGCCAGTCTGTGAAAAGGTGAAGTATTCGATGGTTTTGCCCATTTGTAATGTTAGCATATACCATTGACTCTGTAACGTTCCTTGGACTCGAGGAGACATGGCTCTAGCAGCATGCTTGTCCGTTTTCCCACGCTAGCCTATTCTGTAATATTCCCTTGGACTCGAGCAACCATGGCTGTGGCAGCATGCTTATCTGCTTCCAACTTTTGCCCTTTTGAATATATGCCAAATAAAACTTTCTTTTTGCTTTACTAAACTTTATCATGTTTTTACCCTAGAACAAATCCCATTTGGGAGTGCGCTGCCTTTGTTACGTTAATGAGGCAGGATTAGTGTAGGGTATATCCCCTCTGAGATTAAAAAAAAAGAGATTAAACAAGCAAGCAGAGAGAGAGATGGGGTAAAATAGGTGGCAAGACACATGGAGATCACCAAGAAACCAGGAAGCGGAAGCTGAAGAGACAAGGACCTTCCTCCAGAGCCAACAGAGAGACAACGCCTCGCCCTTGAGCCAGTGCTCTGAACTCAGACTACTAGCCTCCTAACGGGTGAGAGAATAAATTTCTCTTTGTTAAAGCCATCCACTTGTGGTATTTCTGTTACAGGAGCACTAGATAACTAAGATAGCAGCAGAGACTCCACAGAGGAATATCACTGTCATCGAGTGGATTCCGACTCATAGCGACCCTATAGGACAGAGTAGAACTGCCCCATGGGGTTTTCAAGGTGAGGCTGGTGGATTTGAACTGCCAACCTTTTGGTTAGCAGCCGAGCTCCTAACCACTGCACCACCATTTTGTACCTGTGCTCAGCGCTCAGTGGCTTTTCCCTCCCATGAGTTACAGCCGGTGTCTTGCTCACTGCATTTTAGCTGAAGACTTGGGGCAAGTCACTGAACCATCAGAGCTCAGCCTCCACTTTTAGCAGATGGGAGCAATGCTTATTCTTCAGGTTGGCTGGACAGTCAGAAAAGACAACAAATATATCATCATTGTAAGTCCTTTCCAAATTGCAGATCCCCTCCAGCTCTCACGCATCATATATAGCCATTTAGTACCCTGAGATGCCTCACTTATTGCTGTGTTTTCTGTTTGTTTGTTTTTTTTGACTCAGAATAGTGAGCTCTTACATCTATGTTGTCATACATAATCCTGTAAAGTGTTTGGGCATAAACTAAGAAATTTACTGATTGTTTTCTGGAAGTGGAGTAGAATACCAGCTTAGGAAATGGCAAGAAAGCACTAAGCAACTAGGGTTAAATCCCACACAGATGACCTCAGGTTCCTTCCTGCCCCACTGCCCTCCGTCTTGTTTCGGTTCTCAGAACATATCAAGCTCACTCTTGGGGCCTTTCCGCTTGATGTTGGCTTACTCTGCCAGAAACATTCTCTCCCTTCCTCATTTAGCTCTCCATCTCAGAAAGGCTTTCCCGGATCCCCAGTGCCCAACTCCAATAATTCTAGCCAATTGGCCTATGAAGAATTTTTCAACTGAAATTTTATAGAGAAATGTGAAATTTTACAATTTTATAATCATAAAGTTATATGGAATAATACAGGGAGATCCCTTACAGCTTTTTCCTGTTTTTTCCCCAAGGGTAACGTTTTGCATAACTATACTACAATACCTCAACCAGGATATTGACATTGATGCAACCCAGCAGTCTTGTTCAGATTTCCCGTTTTACATGTACTCATTTGTGTATGTGTATTTAGTCCTATAGAGTTTTAACACGTGTGATACTACTGCAGTCAAGATACTGAACATCATCACAAGGATCCCTTTTCTATCCCAAGCCCACCTCCCAACTCCCCATAGTCCTGCCCCTGCTCCATCCCCAAGCCCTAGCACCCATTAATCTGTCCTCCCTTTCTATAATTTCATCATTTCAAAATGTTAGGTATACGGATGTACAAGGTATATAACTTTTTGCATAATTTTCTGAAAATTCATCCAAGTTATTGTGTCTATCTATAGTTATTTCTTTTTATTGCTAAGTAGTATCCCATGATATGAATGTATCAGTTTCTTTAACCAGTCACCTGTTGAATGACATCTGGACTGTTTCCAGTTTTTGGCTATTATGAATAAAGCTGCAAAGAACTTTCATGTATAGGTTTCTGTGTGAACACAAGTTTTCCTTTCTCTGGCATAAGTGTCTAAGGGTGCAATTCCTGGGTTAAATGGTAAGTACGTGTTTAGTTTTTCCAGAAACTGACAAGCTGTTTTCCAGAATGGCTGTACCACTTTACATTTTCACCAACAATATATGAGAGATCCAGTTTCTCTGCATCCTCGACAGCATTTGATGTAGTCGCTATTTTTTATTTCAGCCATTCTGCTAAAAGTGTAGTGATATCTCATTGTGGTTTTAATTTGTACTTCCCTGATAGCTAATGATGTTGACGAATTTTTCATGTGCTTATTGACATCTTGAAATATCTGCTCATGTATTTTCCCCATTTTCTAACTGGATCGTTTGGGGTTTTTTTGTTATTCTTGTTGAGATTTGAGAATTCTTTATGTATTCTGATGTAAGTGTCATATATATAGTCTGCAAATATTTTCTCCCAGACTGTAGCTTATCTTTTCATTCTCTCCATATGAGCTTTCACAGAGCAAAAATATTTTAATTTTGATGAGATCCATTTATCCATTTTTCTTTTTATATATTGTGCTTTTGGTGTCAAAACTCAGAACTCTTTGCCTAGCCTGGGATCCCAAGGATTTTCTACTGTGTTTTTTTTTCTAAAAGTTTTATGGTATTACATTTAACATTTAAGTTCATGATCCATATTGAGTTGGTTTTTGTAAAGATCTAAGATTTAGGTGAAGATTCTTTTTTATTTTTTCTTTGCCTATAGATGTCCAATTGCTCCAGCTTTGTGGTCAGATCAGGAAGGAGCACACAGGGGGCTCCTAGGGTCTGCACTGTTCTATTTTGGGGCCTTGGTTGTGATTACAAGACAGTATAAAGGAGCCCTGCTGGTGCACTGGTTAAGCACTTGGCTGCTAACCGAGAGGTCAGCGGTTCAAACCTACCAGCCGCTCTGTGAGAGAAAGATGTGGCATTCTACTCTCAAAAGACTACAGACTAGGAAACCCTATGGAGCCGTTCTACTCTGTGCTATAGGGTCGTTATGAGGCAGAATTGACTCGACAGCAACAGATTCGGTTTTAGTTTGTTTTAAACAATTTATTAGGTTATACATTTATGGCTTGGGTCTATTCTATACGTGTTATTACTATTTTTTTAATTTAAAAATTGAAAACAAACCCTTAAACATTTGTTGAAAGTTTAATATGCGCAATGATCACTTTTACGAATCACCTTGGGAATTGCTTTGAAGACGTTTTGTACACTTGATCAACATCTACAATCAGTTGACTTTAACGGAGATTATCCTGGTAACCGGAGCTGATTCACTCAGTTGGCAGGCCTTCAGCACAGAACTGAGGCTTTCCTGAGAGAGAAGAACTTCCGCGGCCTGAGAGTCGGCTTGGCCTGCCGTTCCTGGTCTTCCTGCAGCCCTGCCTGCTGGCTCGCCCCAGGATTTCAGACCTGCCTAGGCAGCTCCCACAATCGCATAAACCAGTTGTGATAAATCTCATCTACGTCTTACATACTTTGGACATGTTGTCAGAAGGGATCAGTCCCTGGAGAAGGATATCACCCTTGGTAAAGTACAGGGTCAGGGAAAGAGGAAGACCCTCAATGAGATGGATCGACACAGCGGCTCCAACAATGGGCTCAAGGATAACAACGACTGTGAGCGTGGTGCAGGACCCGGCAGTGTTTCGTTCTGCGGTGCATAGTGTCGCTATGAGTCGGAACCGACTTGACGGCACCTAACAACAACTCCTGTTTTTCTGGTGAAATCTGACTGATACATTATGTGTTGTGCAAAGCAGCAGGTATACAAAGGAAAATAGTACAGGGGAATAAATGTAGGGGGTTTTACCGTCAGGGTCAGATACGGTAGGCTAGCAGTGCTAATTTCTCTCTCTCCCGCTCCCGTGCGCACTCAGCCGCACCCTCCACCGCTTCAGCAGTCACCAGCCATCTCTGAGTCCTGTACAAAGCAGGAAGAGCACCCAGCCTCAGGGTGCGTACTGTTTTGTTTCTGGAACCCTGCTGGCCCACAAGTACATATGGCTTTTTTGAGTTTCTGAATTATGCACGATTTCTTGGGAACAAAATAAATAGCAAAAAGTGGAGAGGACAGATTCATTGAAGAATACGTTGGAAAGTATAGTAATAAAAACAGAATTTCTGTTTTTTCAGTTGCTGAGTGTAGCACCTTTCTAGCGTACATTGCTCACCTATGCAAGTGGACCCGCATGTAATATACATTACCCCTTACCAAGTTTTTGGAAGTTGGTTTTCTTCTTCTATTTATTTCTCTCCTGTTCCAACTCTTCTGTGCTCCACCCCCACCCCCCACCTACCTACCGTGTGGCAGATCAAGCAAGTTCATCTCAAAAGAAATGATTTGTGTGAGAGGGCTTCTGCCTAACCTGGACGTATCAGATGGTTTCTCTAGGTAAAGTAGTATGCATAGCGGGACAACTTCTCTCGTCTGTATGACTCCCTGTTCTAGCTGTGTGAGCTGCTTCAGCCTCAGCGCTAGGGGAGTTCAAAGGCACAAATGCTACATCTAATGAAAAAACAAGTTCTGTAAGTAAGGGTTTTCAGCAGGCGGAATCCAACTGCACATATCATATGGGGAAAAGCGAAAAAGGCTGAAAGACAGTGAAGAGAGGAAAGAGCACAGAGGGGCCTCTGCTCCCCAGGTGCTTACCCTGAGTTCTGTAAGGAAGCAGGCCTCAAACATTTTGATCTCAGGACCCCGCTACACTTTTAAAAACCATTGAGGACTTCAAAGAAATGTTGTTTATTTGGGTTATTATCTATCAATATTTACTATATTAGAAATTAAAACTGATACATATTTAGTATATGTATTAAATTGATTTGAAAATAACAATAATAAACCCATTGCATGTTAGTGTACGTGACATATTTTTTTGAAACAACTATAGTTAAAAAAAAAACAAACCTTAGCAAGAAGCATGGCACTGTTTTACATTTTTGCAAATTTCTCTAGTGTTTGGATTAATAGAGACAATTGGAATCACATATCTACATCTGTTTAAATCTGTTGTGATATTACACGTCATGTGGCCTTCCTTTGGAAAGCACTATTGAACATAGTGAGAGAATGAGAGAGAAAAAGGCAAATAAAGTCTTTAAATTATTAGGAAAATAATTTGGACCTTGCAGACCCCTGAAAAGATCTTGGGTATTTTCTTTGACAGATTCCAGATGGTTTAAGTAAAACATGCAGCTTGGTGCTCATGGCCATTGTCACCTACAGATTATTGTATTTTTATGCAAATAACATGCACTTTCTATGTTTGTTTGTCAACCAAACCCTCCATTGCAAGGTATTTACATAAGCACTACTATGCCAATTTTCTTTTACAAGTTGCTATAAAAAAAATCAGCATAGCATTTACGAAAACAGCCATCAGGAGAAGGGCATGTCTGGCAACAAATGTAGAAGGTACACATTATTTGCGTAACAATAAAGTAAACAGTTGCTTGGGCCCTTAGCCTGGGGAGCCAGAGACCCAACTTTCAGATATGATAGATGAGTGACTCCCTTTTTATTAGAGCTAGAAGAAGACTTAGATAGCTGTTGTCCAGCTCGCCTGATTTAGAGATGAGGAGCTTGAGACTTGAAGCCAAGCACTATATAACTTCATGACATAGCTTCTTAGGGTCCATTCTTAGGATTGCTGTAAATGAGAAGGCTGAGTAAGGGGGCTGCTAGAAGACCTTCTGACTCTTAATGAACTAATGGCTGGAAAGAACTTATTCTGAGTCAGACATGCATTTCTGCATAATGAGCTACAAAAAGTCTCTTATATACCAGAAGCTGTGCTGGCTGGGATCTTCTGCTGGTGGTTCCCCTTCCTCACGTCCTGTTCAGTTGGCTTTCTTGAGAGTGTCTAACCCTGAGAGGATCTAACCAACTGAATGGCCTGTGGGCTCTTGCCCTGCCCTGGTGATTCCTACCCTTCCTTACAGTTCTCAAATCTTCCTGGGATAGAAGCGAGGGCCCCTGACAGATTCTGGGCCTCCCCTTCATTGTGTGTCTAGGTCTAATTTCCGTTTGCTCTCACTTCCCCTCCCTAGGTTCCAGAGCCACAGGGCTGTTTGGTAGATACAAAAATAGTGTAGACCCCAACACTTTCCATTCTTCACCCCTGAAGAGCAGAGTTTCAGACCCTCATGCAAGGCTGCTGTGAGATTATGTTCCAGCCACCAGTTTTGTGTGGGATCCCCAAAGCTGGAGAGGAACATGGTTCTAAGCTCACAGTCACGGGACCCCTGTGAGCCAGAAAAACCCAAGGTCAGTGTGGGCTTAAAACTGATTCCAAGTGGAGAAGCACGAATATTCACCCACGACTCCAGGTGGCCTCTGGAATGAGGATAAGAGATGCAGAGATTACAGACAGTGAGGTGCTTTACTGTGAGAGAAAAGGTAACTCGAGAGAATGAAACTTGAGACTTTGTTTTGCTATCAGCATTGTAGACCAGGCTACTTGTTTCATTTGGAGGTGGGCAAAAAATCTCATGAAGTACTTCTTCTCTAGTGAACTCCCTACATAACAGCCATCAAGGTAAATTGAAACTGATTTCATATTTAATTCTGAGTTTAATGATTAATATTGTACCATGTTAGGAAAAAGTATATATATTTGGAAATGTTATCAATTTATTCCACAAATACGTATAATTATTTACAATATTGCTAGGCTACTCTCTAGGATGAGGTGGGGTTTTTTAAATATTATTGTATGTGTGTGTTTAAACATTTTAAGAAGTAAAAAAGAGACTGCCATAATATTGTTTTCTATTTGTTTCTGAATTACAGTATATTTTGATTTAAATAGCTTTTTGTGGACTAGTCTAAAAATATAATAACAATGTAATATCACGTTTCTGAAGGAAAATGCACGTGGCTTCCAAACAACCAGCTGATAATCCTTTAAAACACAACAGCTGCTAACCAAAGGTTGGCAGTTCAAATCCACCAAGCACACCTTGGAAACTCTATGGGGCAGTTCTACTCTGTCCTATAGGGTCACTATGAGTCGGAATCAACTCAATAGCAACGGGTTTGGTTTTCTGGTTTTATTCATAGATAAGGATTGTGTGTAATCTGAAAGAATGAGGAGAATAAAAAGGGACACAAATACTATATGAAAAGAATGTGACAACATGAGATCACAAGTATATTTTATTACTAGAGTATTTAATGTACTATCTTAGTCATCTAGGGCTGCTATAACAGAAATACCACAAGTGGATGGCTTTAACAAAGAGAAATTTATTTCTTCACAGTAAAGTAAGCTAAAAGTCCAAATTCAGGGCATTAGCTCCAGGGGAAGGCTTTCTCTCTCTGTTGGCCTTCTCATCAATGTTCCCTCAGACTAGGAGCTTCTCCGCCAGGGACTCTGGGTCTAAAAACACACTGCTCCCAGCATTGTTTTCTTGGTGGTATGAGGTCCCCCTTGTCTCTCTGCTCACTTCTTTCTTTTATATCTCAAGAGATTGCCTCAAGACACAATCCAATCTTGTAGACTGATTCCTGCCTCACTAACACAACTGCCGCTCATCATCCCTTATTAACATCATAGAGGCTGGATTTACAACATACAGGAAAATCACCGGAAATCATGGCCCAGCCAAATTGATACACACGTTTTCTGGGGGGACATAATTCAATCCATGATATTTACTGAACCTTATATTGTTTCTCAAAGATACTGTCTTAGGCTGGGGGAGACACACAACCTTAATAATCACAGATCCTGTATCCATTTATTTATTATTTAGAAACTAAGTTTCAGGATAATTTTGACTGTAAAAATAAAATACCTGGACTCAATTAGATGAAAAGATGAAGAACCAGACTATTTTACAAAACAAGAAGTTCAAACACAAGGTGGTCCCAGGGCTGGTTAAATTAGTAGTTCAAGGAAGTTTTCAAGGGCCTATGTTCTTTTCATCCTTCGATCTCTACTGTCTCCAGTGTGTGAAGTTTGTCCTTGCTCTTTCTCCTCATAGCTGCAAGATGGCTACAGACATTCCAGGCATCGCATGTGGATATCCCGGAACATCATTAGAAGAAGAAAGGATTATTTCTCGCTACAAGTCTCTCTGAGAGCAAAGAAACATGACACAAAACACCCTGACCCTCCTACAGAATTCCCCTGCCATTTCAACCCCTGAACTGCGTGACCTTCCAAAAGTAAATCACCTACAGGGGAAATTGGTTCACCACGCTACCATGCTAGATCAATAGGACTCACCTACTGGATAGTATTTCTTCTTCTGGTGGAGGAGAGATCATAATCGAACAAAATCCGGGCTCTGGTTAGACAGAAGGTGGGAAGGATGGTGAATAGGTAGCCATTGTGTCTGCTAAAACCAGTTGCCGTAGAGTCAACTCCAACTCATGGTGTCCTCCTATGTATCAGAGTAGAAATTTGCTCCACAGGGATTTCAATGACTATATTCTTAGATCACTAGGTATCTCTGGGTAGATTCAGACCACCAACCGTTTGGGTAGTAGCCAAGCACAGACCATTTGCATCACCCAGTGACCTTTACATCATGACCAAATAGGATTTATTCCAGGAATGCAAGGTTGATTCAATATTAGGAAATCCATGTATATCATACAACAAACATATTGATAGATCTAAGGAAAAAAATCATATGATTATCTCTGTGGGTATAACTTTTCCCAAAGAATTTGGTCTTCGTCCTTGGTTCATGAGAGATAATCTCTAAAATCTTGGACTTTTCCCAGTAATTAAAGTGTTTTTTCTGTATAAAGGATCCAGATCAAACCTGACAGTTTATACTAATCCGGTGACTCAGATGGTGACTGGCTATACCAGAAAGACCCACCTCATGATATCACCAACCTATGGGGAAGAGGGCATATTTAAATCAATCATGCCTAGTAATGAGGCACCAATAAAGGTTCTAGATATGGAAGCTCCATGGACTTCCTGGTTGATGAAAGACACTGATACACATGGAAGGGTAGTATATCCCTTTTTGGTACACAGAAGATCTATGTTAGGAACCCTCCTAGACTTTGCCCTATGCATCTCTTCCTTTGTATACTTTTTGTTATAATAAAGCTATAATCATAAGTATAGTGCTTTTCTGAGTTCTGTAAGTCATTTTAGCAAATCACCAAACCTGAAGTGACAGAGTAGCAGCTCAGAAGTGAGGGGAGTCCTAAGGACCCCTAAACTTATGGCTGGCATCCTGAGGGAATAGAAAACAAAATAAACCCATTGCCATTGAGTCGATTCCAACTCATAGCAACCCCATAGGACAAAGTAGAACTGCCCCATGGGGTTTCCAAGGAGCAGCTGGTGGATTCGAACTGTCATCCTTTTGGTTAGCAGCCAAGCTCTCAACCACTGTGCCAATAGGGTGCCAGGTAACCCCCAAATTTGTAGCCAGCAGGTCAGAAGTCAAGGTGTCATGAAGACTCCCAAGCTTGTGCCTGGCATCTGAGGTCTTGGGCAGACTTGGCAGTCTGAAGTACTGTGCCCTTTAACATGTGAGGTCTGACCTAACTCGAAGTGGTTAGGGTCAGAGGAGAAGTGCTGATGTACTAGCTGGTGTCAGAGAAGAGGTGTATTGATTTGATTTTTCAGCAATCTCCATAGAGGAAAGCCTTCAACAGAATTCAACACCCATTCCTGATAAAAACACTCAAAAAAATAGAAATCGATGAATACTTACTTAACGTAGTAAACTATATCTACCTCAATCCTAAAACTGTTGTTGTTGTTGTTGTTAGGTGCCACTGGGTCGGTTCCGACTCATAGCGACCCTATAGGACAGAGTAGAACTGCCCCATAGAGTTTCCAAGAAGCAGCTGGTGGGTTTGAACTGCTGACCTTTTGATTAGCAGTCAAACTCTTAACTAGTACGCCACCAGGGCTCCATCCTAAAACTAGTATTTTGCTTAATAAAGGAACCTTAAAGACATTTTGAGTAAATAAGAAACAAGTTAAAACATGACCATTAAGAATTCACTAAAGATATCAGTCAATGCATTGGACAAGAGGAATCATTTAGAGGTAGAAAAATTGGACAAGAATAAAATTGTTTATTTTCAGTGGAGATGACAGTGTATCCGGAAAACCCTAGAAAATGAACTATAAAACCTACTCAGATCATAAAAGAACTCACTAAGTTATTAGGATATATAATTAATTAATATGCAGAAATCTACAGCTTTTATATACATGAAAAATAACCAGTTAGAGGACAGCAAAAACTCCATTTATGATATCAACAAAGAAGATAAAATAATTGGGGAAAAGCAACAAGCATAATCTATATGAGAAAAAATGTAAAACTCTCCCGAAAGACACAAATATCATCTTGAACAAATGGAAACACATCCCTTGCTTTTAGACAAAAAGACAGCATCATACAAATGTCAGTTAATTTATAACTTTAAAACAATAGCAATAAAAATATCAATAATCTTTTTCACGGACTTAGGAAAGTCAATACTAAAATTTGTATGGAACTTTAGTATTTTTTAATACCAAGAATAGCTAAAAATACTAAAAGAAAGAGAGGTACAAGTGGGGACTAGCCCTACTAAACATGAAAACATATTTAAAAGCCTCTGAAATTAAAACAATGTTGTGCTGGTGTATGAAGAGACAAACAGGCCAGAAGGACAGGCTAGAAAATACAGAAAAAAAACCTAAGGATACATGTAAATATGTATATAATAAAGATGGCATCTGAGATCGTTAGGGCAAGAAGTTAAAATTAAGCCACATTTCACACCATTCACAAGAATAACCTTGTATTCCAAGTGGATCGGAGATCTAAATACATATTTTAACTTTTTTCCAAATGAGTATCTACTTGTCCCTTGTATTAAAAAGTCCATTTTTGCAGTAATGATCTCAGATGCCATTTTTATTATCACATGTTATTGTTGTTGCTGTTGTTGTTAGGTGCCATTGAGTCAGTTCTCACTCATAGCGACCCTACGTACAACAGAATGAAATACTTCCCAGTCGTACGCCATCCTCACAATCAGACCTATGTTTGAGCCCATTGTTGTGGCACCGTGTCAATCCATCTCTTTGAGGGTCTTCCTCTTTTTCCCTGACCCTCTACTTTACGAAGCATGATGTCTCTTTCCAGAGACTAGTCCCTCCTGATAACATGTCCAAATTGCATGAGACAAAATCTCACTATCTTCGCTTCCAAGGAGCACTCTGGCTGTACTTCTTCCAAGACAGACTCCTTCATTCTTCTGGCAGTCCTTGGTATATTCAGTATTCTTCGCCAACACTGTAATTCAAAGCTGTTAACTCTCCTTTGGTCTTCCTTATTCATTGTCCAGCTATCGCATGCATATGAGGCGATTGAAAATATCGCGGCTTGGGTCAGGCTCACCTTAATACTCAAACTGACGCTTTGCTTTTCAACACTTCAAAGAAGATTTTTGCAGCAGATTTGCCCAGTGCAATACATTGTTTGCTTTCTTGACTGCTGCTTCCATGGGCATTGATTGTGGATCCAAGTAAAAAGAAATCCTTGACAACTTCAATATTTTCTCCATTCATCATGATGTTGCTTATTGGTCCATTTGTGAGGATTTTTGTTTTTTTTATGTAGAGGTGCAATCCATACTGAAGGCTGTAATCTTTGATCTTCATCAGTAAGTGCTTCAAATCCTCTTAACTTAGAGCAATGTGTCATCTGCATATCGCAGGTTGTTAATGAGTCGTCCACCAATTCTGATGCCGCATTCTTCTTCATGCAGTCCAGCTTCTCAGATTATTTGCTCAGCATACAGATTGAATAAGTATGGTGAAAGGATACAATCCTGATGCACACCTTTCCTGATTTTAAATCACGCAGTACCCCCTTGTTTTTCTTGAACGACTGCCTCTTGGAGTATGTACAGGTTCCACATGAGCACAATTACATGTTCTGGAATTCCTAGTCTTCCGAATGTTACCCATAATTTGTTATGATCCACATAGTCAAATGCCTTTGCATAGTCAATAAAACACAGGTAAACATCTTTCTGGTATTCTCTGCTTTCAGGCAGGATCCATCCCACATTAGCAATAATATCCCTTGTTCCATGTCCTCTTCTGAATCCAGCTTGAATTTCTGGCAGTTCCCCATCGATGTACTGCTGCAACTGTTTTTGAATTATCTTCAGCAAAATTTTACTTGTGTGCGATATTAATGATATATGTCAATTATTTCTGCATTCTGTTGGATCACCTTGGGAATGGGCACAAACATGGATCTCTTTGTAACACTGGTATGCCAATTTGATTTTACATGTTGCTGTAAAAAAATTAGCATAGCGCACTTATGAAAATACCTTTCGGGGGAAGGCAGCAATTAGTAAACAAACATAGAAGATGCATGTTATTTGCACAAAATATGGTAGTCCCTGATTTACAATAGGGTTTCCTTCGGACAACTTCTACCCTACTTCTACTTTGACACCTTTACCCAATTTTCCCTCCAACAGCAAAGTCCTACTACACATACAACACCACCACAATTCAAAGGCACCAGTTCTTCTTCCATCTTCCTTATTCATCGTCCAGCTTTCACATGCACATGAAGAGATTGAAAACACCATGGCTTGGATCAGGCACATCTTAGTCTTCAAGGTGACATCTTTGCTTTTCAACACTTTAAAGAGGTCTTTTTGGAAGTTCTAGCTAGAGCAATAAGGCAAGAAAAAGATATAAAGGGCATCCAAATTGGTAATGAAGAAGTTCAACTGTCCCTGTTTGCAGATGATATGATACTATACATAGAAAACCCT